>NC_092643.1:2578812-2897286 GCF_039555335.1 Amphiura filiformis
AAAGTCCATACACTGCTTTGTTCTTGTCTCAGGCTCTGTCCGACATATTCACGCTCAAAAGCACAGGAAATCCATTCAGCAAATTGAAGCACAAAAGTAATTCCAGGTTAGAAAGTCTACTTTCCAGGATAGATCCATCCATAACTGCGCTCGCACTCCATGACGCAGTTCCGTCTTCTGGATTTTGGTCAGGATATGCATGAGTTATTATCCGAGTTTGACGGGGCGCTTTCAGCGGCAAGTCCTGGCTCTTGGTCGCCGTAACCTGTTGCCTAACTTAATGGTGGACGGGTCACGGCACATTTATATTATTTAAAAGTTTATAAATTCCAATGGTAAAAATCCTTTTAAATTCATATTTTTCCTTGCCACGTTCATTGTTGCTATTTAAAGCTATTTTGATAACCAACTTTAGTGCATACATGACCCTTGGTGGATTCAGGCGGATTCCTCCGGCGGTGTTTGCGAAAGATGCTGCAAAGAAAATCATAGAAAAACAAAAATAGAAATAATTTTTTATGACAATAAACATTTCCAATGAATGAATGAAAATCAATGGTCATCCCTGAGTCATCCGAATTAGTTCAACATGTCGAACATGCCCGCGAACATGAACATTCCATGTTTTCAATATCTAGATATCTCAACTGCTAAATTGTTGATCGACAGTATATAAAAGATATACATATTTTAATAGAAAAGACTTGATGAATCCATCTGGGAGGTCAAATTTGGGTAAAAATGCTAATTTCTTGAGAAAATCCTAAAAAAATATTAAAAACTAGAAGTATCTAGGATCAACTTCACAAAAAAATATTTGGGCGAAAACAGGTTTTTATGATTTTTGAGCAAAATTTAGCATTTCTTGATGACTTTTGGTGGAAATTTCAAACATTTGGTCAAAATTTTTATTGACCTTGGAAGGAATCTGGATGTCTTTCAGGTTTCACTGAGGAATTAATCATATCAATCAATTATAACTGTAATTAATCAAATGAAAAAGTGTACTTACAAAATATTTTTGCAGGTCATGCTGGGTTTTATGTCTTGGTACTGATGTGCTATTAGGAATTTGGTCCTCGAGAGTCTGATTTGTAAAACATTCCTCGAATCTTTGGTTATTCTTTTCTGACAGATTTTCTTGAATGATCTTGAAATCCCAATTTGAAGACTTACTTAGTTGCAGAGCATATTCCGTAAACGTGGAAAGGCTATAAACATAGGGACCTATATTGACCGAATTCTCATCAAGTTTGTAGCCTAGTAGGCCTATAAATTATAGGACCTATATTCATGATAAGGCCTTGGTCTGGTTCATATGAAGTTCTATAGGCTTAGCCCTGGTCCCATGGACGTGTATTGGTCTGGAAACCTGAAAAAAAGGTAAATGTAATATAAAATTTTAACCAATATCAGGGATTTGGACACAAATATAATTTGATATCAGAACAAATCTAAGATTACAGTAGTATCTCTGAAGACACAGGTTATTTTATGAACAGATTCATTTTAGTTTTGGAAATGGACAATGTAATTGTATCTATGATTTTTATTAATCAAAACAATGAAGTATAATGGTCATTGCAGCCTCTATACTGTTTAAGGTTTTAATCAGGGCTGCAGTTGGACTATTCATTGAATATTAAAAGAAAGAGTGTTTTGCAAGTTTTAACTGCCAGAATTATTGGTCTTGGTATTAAATGGGTTATAAAGTCATATTAGTCAACATAATCAAAATGTACTTACAACATACATGTAAATTGGCCATTGTATTCTTGGTACTGCATGCGTCGAAACAGAATTTCATCCTCAAATCTCATTCTATAGTATGTTATTGTCAATATTTGTAGCATGTTTGGTCGATGACCTGCCCCGTTGTAATATTCCATAGTCTTGGTGTGGCCTTCTTCTGTCCGATGATGTAGAAGATCGTATATAGCATCGTACGATACCAAAGCTGTCGACTGTGCCATGTCCCCTGGGAGCTGAGCCGATATGTGGTTGTTATTTACGTGAGATGTGGCCTATACTCCTTCTGCCTTTTCAAGGCTGAAAATCTTGCCAGGTGATGGGGTCTCGTTGCGGCGCGGCGGTGGTGAATGGAAGGGAGGGGGGGGGGGGAGGGGGGAGTGGAGTAATTTCCACTACCCTGTTCCTCTTCTTGACATTTCATTGGTAAAGTTTTTGTTCTTCAAATTTCTTTATACAGTAACAATATCAATGTTCGTTATTCAAACACAGTCTTCTAACTGTTCTACACTATTTCGTTTGTTCATTGATCAAAATTTAATTTATATAAATTATTCAAAATTCCTTCAAATATCATGCTCCTATTTCTATGTTTCTAATTTAATTCATATATTATTCAAAATTCCTTCAGGTATCATGTTCCTATTTCTATGTTCCTTATTTAATTTCCACTACCTTGTACTTGTTCCTGTTCTTGATATTTCATTGGTAAAGTTTCTGTTCTTCAAGTATCTTTTCTGTAATAATATCAATGTTCGTTATTCAAACTCAATCTTCTAACTCTTCTACTGTCCCTAATTTAATTTCTACTACAGTAATAATATCAATGTTAGTTATTCAAACTCAGTTTTCTAACTCTTCCATACCATATCGATTGTTCATTATTCAAAATTCTTTTAAAAATTATGTTCCTATTTCTATGTCCTTAATTTCCACTATCCTGTTCCTGACATTTCATCCATGAAGTGTCTGTTCTTCAGGTTCCTGATTACCAGATTGCTAATACCTAATCGCGATGAATGTTGGATTGTGGTACGAATAATATGTATTAAGTACAGATGCATAATATAATGCGGGACATGGTTTTACGTAGATATGATCAAGAAGGGTGCCACCAGCAGTGGTAGGATCTGTGATAACTTGATGGTATTGGCTTAAGGACTGGAAATCATTTGCTCTACCTCCCATTAAATTATGATTGAAGTCGCCAACAAAGACTGTATAATCTGTATCCAGTAAATCAGTTTGTGCAGTGATGTTATTCATTTCTGTACAAAATGTGCCCGCACTAGTTCCAACGGGTTTGTATATTACGGTAATTAGCATGTTTGTGTTTCCATGTGTCCTAATTGCAAGTGCATCACATACATTGCTTGGAATGGGCACTACTGTGTAGTTGACACCATTTTGAATGTAAATTGCCACACCTCTGCCTCGAGTAGAATGTATTGCTTCTAAAGAGTAGCCTTCTATTACAAGAGAGTCTAGGCTACTAATATCTGTCAACCATGTTTCTGATAAACAAATAACATGTGCTTTCCTAATTTCTGTATTGCTCTTCATGTCTTCGATGTGTCGACGTAAGCTCTGTATATTATGATGAGCAATTATGAAATACTTATTCTGATCGATGGGTAGCATAGGATTGGCATTGGATAGATCACAAGTAGGCATCTCTGCAACATATCGTGCTACATCTGGATTACAATAGATCCGGGAAAATCACAGTTGGTTAAATGCATTCCCTCTAAAGTTGTCACTCGACTAAGTGCAACGTATGCCATTGATTCTTTGAAACATTTCATAGAAATCACAGCTTGTTCAGTTGTCAGTCCTTGGACTTTGTGAACAGTAACAGCCCAAGCAAGTTTCAATGGCATCTGTTCTCTTGTGGTAGTGAAGTTTCTTCCTTTCAATTGAAATGTTTCCTTGCGTGGCATTATAGCGACACACGATACATACTCAGGTGGTATAACTTGTGATGATCGAGCCTTCCTTCCAATTTTGTCACTGTCAAACCTGACATAGACAGCCTGTGGCATGTTCTTGGAGTTACCGAATTCAATTCCTTTAATGGTACCAGATACTCCATTACAAAGACCATCGGGAACATCAATGTTAGCTATTAGCATAGTTCTAGCACCTACTGCTAACTTCAGATAAGGTACAAGTGATGTGTCGTCTTTTCGACGTGATGTGTCATGTGGTGTTTCGTGGACTTTGATCACTCTGCCACCCTTTTTGTCAACGTCTTCTGCTTTGATAGTAAATGTTTCCGTGTTTAGTGAAGCTAACTTTGTTTCATTGTGACTGTCAACATCCACGTTGAGGTAAAACAAGTGTAACGCGTCAGAAGGTGCTTGACGAATGTGCTCATGAACTATGCGGGAACGTAAGAGTTCCTTGTCTGCTTCTTCTAGTGGTTCGTTTTTTTTCCGCACGCGAAGTCGGTTCAACATTTGGGCAAATATTGCATCATCCCGCTGTCGCATTATTTCAGTTAGTTCAACTTTCTCAAACAGTGAATTCCACAAGTCTTTCAAGGGTTCTTCGTGTGGGAAACACAAAGGTGTGGGTGGACTTATCGGTGGTAATTGAAAGAAATCTCCTACTGCCAGGATAGAGACATTGCCAAAGTAGGAAGTGTATGATGTTCCTTTGATTTGTTGTAATCGTCCGTGAATGTACGATAGCTGAGTAGCACTAACCATAGATATTTCATCTATAATTACAAGCTGTACGTGTTGATACTTTGTGCGGAGCGTGCTCAGACTTTGTTCTCCAAGAGGTTTGTAATCTTTGGCCATTCTAATACCTGTTTTTAAGGCTGTACAGATGGTTTGACCAGCAATGTTATATGCAGCTGTTCCAAGATGTGACATTAATAGCACAGTTACATCATCAGCGGACTCGGTCATTGTTGCAAATTTCTTTTGAGCATAGTAACTGATGCATCTGATCACATGCGATTTTCCAGTTCCTGCACCTCCAGTGAGGAAGATATGAAATGGGTCTATTCTGTGATTTCTGGCTTTTTCATCGCACCATTTAGCAACATGATTAAATAACTGTCGTTGTTTATCATTAAGCTGACGCATCATAGTCTCTGCCTGTTCTTCAGTTATATCTGGATTACGGGTTTCAATAGCACACCTTGGTAAACCTGCATCACGTTGGCCAGGTATATTTCCTGGTTGAAGTTCAGGAACTTCAATTTCAGCTAAGTCATCATCTGAGTCTTCGATTCTGACATCTTTTAATCTATCATCAATACGTTGCTGCTCAGATTGTGGAGCAATTCCTGCCCAAGCATCTTCCATATTTTCTACTTCTTGAAGTACTTCCCACGCTTCATCTAGTTCATCTGTTTTCGGTTCGAATTCTGACATGTTTTGTTCAACCACGTCTTTAACTCGTAGTCTGTCATTGTTGATAGTTGTGTATCCAGTCATATGATAACTTTCGTAGGTGGGAAAACTATCTGGCTTGATATTTGGGCTCCTATGAGGAAGGTACAAACGTAGCATATTCATATGATACCTCTCACTGTCTTTCTTTTTTGATACCCTTGGGTAACGAATGACAGCTGGCTTTCCTTTACGTTCTTTCATCTTGATGCCATAGGTGTTCAACTGTATTAGTTTATCACGACGATCAGACGCTTCGTCATCATCGGTTTCATCATCTACGTTATCATCTGGGTCTCTATTGATATTGTCCGATTTGGCCGACACTTGATAGTGAGTTGAGTAAAACGTGGCCATGCACATGTTGTTGTACTTTGGCGTACTTGGTCTATCAAGATATTTTTCAATTTGAGTAGTCTGCCATACTTGCTCAGAATTACCTGCATTTGCTTGTAGTTGTGTCAGAGGCAGAGATATCCGTTGTCCGTCTAACGCAGTTTGCAGAAACATTACTTTTCGTGTGCTATTTCGCAAAGGCATACTACAGATAAGGTAGACTGCTCCCATAACACTAACTTCTCTGTTTTGGAGGTAGATACTTCCAAGCTTTCGTAATTGCTGTATGGCATCATTGTTTCCTTGTGCTGCTTCTTTCTGAGCATTTCTGAGCAAGTCACCCATTTCTCTTTCTGATTTAGTAATGTAAGAAACAATATACATAACGCATGCATATGGATCGAGTACATATTGAATATCCATGTTGCCATTCCAGCAGCGAATCAGGTCTGGATTGTAATTGTTGATCCATTGGTCTTCAAGACGCCTTCTTAGGTACATGGTTTGCCGCTTTGAAAGCGTCTCTAGTGCCTGTTCAAATTCGTCTTGTCCAATTCCAGCTAAACAAAGAACGTCATAAAAATCTGCAAAGTCATGATCAGGATTCTGCAAAAGTTCCCAAATGTTGTTCAGCATATTTTTTGCTTTCGTTTCACGATCTAGGGTTTTCTGATGTTCTTCATCATTTTCATCTCTTTCTGCTGTTGGGGTACAAATGAATGTTCTGTCTGATGGTGGTTTTGGAAAATTAAAGCGGCATGTTTTCCCGGTTTTTCTGCACGATCTTGTGTGAGTTTTACTGTGAACTTGCACACTCGTAACAATTTCATGTAATTCAGGATCAGTTTCTGGTGGAATTTCGCATGATATGTATCTATCAACGAATTCTAGGACCTCATTATCTGGATCTTCACCCATTTGGGGGGCATTTTCAACCCACGCAACCATGTGAATATGCGGCCAGCCACGTTGCTGGAATTCTGTCCTGTAGAAGTAGTCTTTGACTTTGCCAATTGGATTAGCTGGTGACATAATCACGTCATTGATAAATGTGTGTAGTCTTTCCTGAAACAGTTTGGCAGCTGCAACTGGATTGGACATGATGATATCGCAATGTTCATCCCATGACATATTCTTATGTTCCTCTGGTGTCATTGGTGGTTTTCCTAACATCTTAAGGATAGAATTATGTATTTCGATCCATCGTCTATCAGCAGCACTAAATGTCACAAAGAAAGTAGGTATTCCTAGTTGACGAATCATTGCAAAGATATCTTTCTTCGATTTTTCCCAGTATGCAGGGGTTCCTCTAAGTTGAGCCAGGAATCGGAAACCTTCGTCTCTTTTAATAAGTTGCTTCACCTGTTCGTGGTCTCGTAACATAGATGCTGTGATTTTTCTTCCATCTGAAGTTTTTGTGCAACCTATTCTGGTAGCAATAGATACATTTGAATGAATTTGATGTACTTCTGTGCAGTAGAGAGCAAAAAATATATATTCCGGGTTCCTGGCAAATCTATTATCAGCTGAAAAGAGCCTGGCATTGAAATATCTAGAAGGCGACAGCTTTTGTTCTCGGCTCTCGTTATACGTATTAGAACCATCTGGAAATTCTACTGGGAAGCACTTCGGTTCCATTTCTAAAACGTGTTCTGGCTTATTGCCTTGTCCTGGAGCCACTGACAAAATAGTGCTATCACTCTTGTCTGCTGCGTACTGTGCAAAATCTACAGCATGTAAGAATGAATACAGCGGTGCTGACGTGTTTGTAACATCATGTTCATTTTCATTGACTTCATTACTTGGAATGTTATCTCGATTAACAACATTGTCATCTCTGGTCTGATCTTCATTATCAGAATGATCGTCTTCATTGCTATCATGGGAGTGTCGCAAACTTATATCATCTCCACACTCATCAGTGACATTATCTACATTCATACTATTGTCATCAGCATGATTGACCGATTCATCATTGAGATCGTTGTCAAAGTCATGAACATAAGCAACATCATCATTATCTTGGATATGATTCACATTGGGGGAGGTATCACTGTCACCTTGTGTACATTCATCTCCTGAATCTGGTATGTCATCTTCATTATCATCGGTGTGGTCACTGTGAATTAACTGGTCATCTAACATGTTATCAAAAGCTTCAAAGTTAATGTCAATATCTTCGTATTCAGGGTTGTTTTCTTTCAACCAAACAAGTGCTGATCTTATTTTACTTGGATTGACATCTTGGCACATGTGGTGTCCTTTATATTCCAGTTTTCTTTTCAGTTTTACTCTGATCAGACTATGGTCCGTTGGCAGTCTTGGTAGACTTTGGGCAACTGAGTTAACATCAGCTTTTACACACACTATCTGACCGTGAACTCCTTTTTGAGCACCCTTAATTAGAGATATCATCTTCATGAAAGGTATTGCTGGAGCTATTAGGTGTCTTTCTAGCATATTCAAATGCGAAAGTTCCGGAGGTTGTTCCTGTATTTTCAACCCGTTAACTGTTGCTATTGTTGGCATACGTTTAGCTTTCATACTTCCATGACAGGTATTACATATCCATGTTTTGTGGTCATCCCTATCTTCCACTACATATATATCTTCAATGGACATGCCAGGAGGGAGACTTTTGAGTAGAATCCGTTGGTTGTAGTTTTCTTTTCTGAGTATTTTAACCTGGTGTCTGAAGTTAATCCTTTGACATATTTGACATACAAATATCAGCTGCATACCTTCTTTGCAAAATGATTTGAATCGTGAAACAACCGTGTCAATATCAGAAGGCTTTCTTGATCTACGTAATTGGTTTTCCTGGATTTTTGATACCTTCTTTTGAGGGTCGTTATAAGCATCTTTAGATCTTTCGCGGGCTTGAGTACGTTTACGTCGTCCTTTCTCTGGATTTTGGTATGCTTCATGTGCTTCTTGTTTCTTTCTTTCAGCTCTATCTGGATTCTGATATGCTTCACGCGCTTGTTGTTTCTTTCTTTCAGCTATTTCTGGATTCTGATATGCTTCACGTGTTTGTTGTTTCTTTCTTTCAGCTATATCTGGATTCTGGTATGCTTCATGTGAATGTACACGTGCTTGTTGTTTCTTTCTTTCACGTCTTTCTATCGAATCATAATCTTCTCTTGCACGTTTTCGCTTTTTGGCAAGAAGGTCACTTTTCTTTTCTTCGGAAAGCCCTTGGTACCAAGTTTGCCATCTCGAGAGTCTGGGAGTTGGCTCACTCATTTCATTTAGAGAGCTTGTGTTTTCCATGTCCTTTTGATCTGATGAGTCATTTGTCCGTGTTGGAAAGAAGGAACACCCCGGGTCACTTTCTGTATGTGTATCTTCATTAGTAGCAATGGGTATAATGTAAAACATTCTTTCAGCCAAGTGCAATTTGTTAGCCAAACAATTCAAGTATGCATGCAAATGTTGAAGGTCTTTAAAAACAATGCAATGGCAGTGCCGTCTGGAATAGGGAAACCAGACTGATCTCGTGAATGAGAATCAAAAAATATAAAACCGCCAGTCTCTGGATTCTTGTAAATGGCCATCATGTAACAATCAACATTGAAAATTACCTTATTTGTAATATTAAATGATGTTTCCAATTCAACAGTGAGCGGGTCGCGTTCAGTGTTTGAGCTGTCATCAAGCCTCCCGTACCTTATAGTTTCGTACCGAACTGTGTAAGTGCTATTACCAAGATCAAAATTAGTTGGCAATTGATCATTCGTCAAAATTCCGTCATTAGCAAGCTCAAAACATGCTTCTAGTTTGGTAGCGGTAGTCTTATATAAGGCATCTCCACGTATCAACATTTCGTCTATATGAGATGAATTCAATATGCTCTCAACATGCTCGATAGTACAGAGCATCGCTAAACTGTTACACGAGCATTGTTTTGCTCTTGATAGTGGGGAAAACGCTCATCACCTTGGTGGAAGTTTCCAAAGACCTTATTTGTTAACCCTGTTTCATGCCTTTCTAAACTTGTACCAAGCTTTTTCTTTGCCTGCTGTTCCGACTTCGCACGGACTTTCTCGATTTGCGTGGCATATTTGTTAGTTTAGGCCTATTCAATTTATTCAAATACAATCGTTTTGTCCTTCAGTATAATTGTAATCGCTATACAAATGAATTGCTCTATTTCTCGTAGTGAAATAAGCTATGATATAGTATACAGCGTTATTAGATGTTTAATGGTATTTTCTCATGTAGGAAACCAAAATTCGTATATCACTGAAAAATTTAATAACAGTTTTAAATAATTTATATAAAAGTATATAAGTATGTATCAAGTATAAGTATAGGAAGTATATATCAAGTTCAAGTATATATCAAGTTCATGTATATCAAGTTCTTGCACAAGTTTGTTTTCGTCTTAATCCCCACAGCCTGGGGTAGGCACCGGAAGCTAGGTAACTTCTAGGTTACAAACGGAAAGAAATAAAGCAAGAATGCAGAGAAAATCAAATGTATATCAGTTCTTATAATATATAAAAGTATATAAGTGTGTATAAAGTATAAGTATATATCAAGTTATTGCACTCAAGTTGGTTATCGTCCTGGCTATGTTTATGTGGCCCCACAGCCTGGGGTAGGCACCCGAAGCTAGGCAACTTCTAGGTCTCAAACGGAAAGAAAGAAGGCAGAGAAAAGAGATGGGAAGAATAAAAGAATGAATGAGATGAGTAAATGAATGAATGAATGATCGGGTAAATGAATGAAGGAAGGAAGGATACAAGCAAGAAATTAAGAAATAAGAAAACAAGCAAGTAATTTTCTTATTTCACGTTCACGTTATACGAGGTTTTTATACGAGCAATCACAAACGTGTCTTGTTCAGAGCAACGCCACAGACACACTGGGAAAATAATTTTCCCATGGCTATCAAAGCAGGTCTGCGTGCACCAACCTGTTTTCACTCACCCAAACCACGCCCACATCACTTTACCGACATAGAATTTGTATTGTGTACTACGCACGTATGCGCGCATACAACCCCTTTGTGTTTCGCCGAATGTACTATGCGCGGTGTCGGCTGTAACACTAAACACTGCATTGTCCAGTACACACATTGTCCACTACACACACACATCCCCCACACGCATAAATACCTCCTATTCCCGCACATCAGATGTCGTGAAATTGCTAAAATATAATCTAATTGAGCAAAAGATAAAACTGAGAAGAATCATAGCCGCTGCTATAACTGCTAGAAATGATGAAGTATAAATAATACACGTAAATAAGTTTATAATAACTAAACAAAGAAATAATAATTAAATGAATATAAAAATGTCAGGAAACAACCCAAAAGTTCGATAAACGAAAGTCCTTTCGTTAGGGAGGGAGGGGGTCAAAAAGTCCGATTACGTTTGTAAAGAAGTAGTTAAAATATCAGTCAAAGTTGATCTTTTTTTAAGGATTTTAAATATATAATTGTAAATTTGGTATTGGTATTTTACAGTGATTGCTTCAAAATTATTTCAAATAAATATAGAGTGCAGCACTGACAATCTGCAACTTGTAAGTTCATTTTTAAAGCAGCTGTACCGTACTTTGATTCTTTTTTATTTGAAAATCGAGCAAGTCCTAATTGTTTATGTAGAAAAATATTTTTAAATAAAATAGAATGATTATTTCTTAAACGTGATCAAATATGCTAGCAATGTCGCACCCCTCCACAACCCATCGACCGTAGCGACGACCCTGTGTCCAATGAATACGGGTTGGAATTTTCGATATTTGACACTTACGTTAGAGGGGCGGGGGAGGGGGTTAGCCTTCTAACGAAAGGACTTTCGTTTATAGGGCTTCATCGAACTTTTGGGTTGTTCCCTAAAACTGAATTGTGTGATAGTAGGCTACGATGGGAGTTCATAACAAAAAATGAGCTTCTTCATATCCCTGTTTATACTTTCCTGCATGGTCAAGAAAGTCCAAAATTTCACTTTTTCAAAATCACCCTCCCCCCCGCAAAAAAAAATCATTTCTACACCACTGAAGAGGTTGCATGTTTTCTGTAATAATTTAACTTTCCTGATACAAATATTAGTTCTTCCGCTTGTTTTTGAGATTTTTTATTTAGCCAAGCCTATATGGTTACGAGAGGGGGAGGTGATATCATCATCATCATCATCGTCATCGTCATTGTCATCATCATCATCATCATCATCATCATCTTCATCATCGTGATGATACAAGTGCTATAGAAGTATAAACAAAAATGTTAGCATTGCGACATAATCAAGAATCCAGACATACAATAATTAGACACTTTTTCTCAATTTCTTTCAATTCCTTGACCAGGGACCCAGCTCCAAACCACCCCCCCCCCCACACACACACACACACCCGCCGATACACCCCAGCTTGTGTGAACCATAAATCTTTAAATCTATGAGCGAACACTTTATATTTATTTTAAAAAAATGCGTCTTGTCATCCTGTTTTTTTAATTATTGCATCAAATTTAAATCAAAGTCTGGGCCTATATGAAGCTGCAAACGTTTTGCTCCCTCTCCGATATACTCAGTGCACGGTTTGGTTTTGTCTCGGTCCCAGCCGGTTTGTGCTCCTTCGTCACTAAACATCATCGTCAGAAGAAAATCTTCTGATTGAGAATTGCTGTCAATCAGTGCCGGGCTTCAATGCATGCAACGGTTGAGTGACAGCTATGCGGTTACATAAATCCAGATAACGTACTTGAGTACGCGTTGTGAGTCGCTGACATGAAAGGCGATATCAGACGATTGGCGCCTCAGTGGCCAATGAGCACGTATATTTTGCATTTGCGGTATCTACAAACAGTGAGGGGCCTACGCTGCTTAGTGTCACTTACACAAGTAACGTCCTATAGCCAATTGAAAACAGTTTTATTTGGAAATATTTGGAAGTTCATTTACCAATCAGCGGCCAGTCTTAAAGTTTATGGACATCTCACACCATTAATGGTGCATCACTGTAGCATGTAGGGGCTTTATCCGTCTTCCATAGGCTGAGATACAGCTACTTTTCCGTAATTTTAAACATTTTTTTTTTCAAATTTGACGTTTTGACCTCCTTAATGACCTTTGACCCCAATACAAAAAAAACCCCATATACACCGCGAAAATGCATTGTTACAGTTTAAATAAAAAAATCTACTATGCTTAGTTATGGAGATAAAATTCTTGAAGTTATTTAGCTTAAAACCGGAAATGACGTCTAAATGACCTTTGACCAAAAAATAAAAATACCGTGCATACATCGGGTAACACTAATGCATATAAGAAGTTTATGTCACTCTGGTCTGGTTACGTTTTGAGATTTAAAAAAAATGAACATATTTTATGATTTTTGGTTTTTGACCGGAAGCGACCCCTTAATGACCTTTGACCCCACAACTGTAGACACCCCAAAGACCCTGGTTGGTAGCAATGGATGTGTGCTAATGACAACACTCTGCAATGTAATTTGTTAAAACAGTGATTTTTTGAATATTTTGAGCTTTCAGACCGGAAATGACCCCCTTAATGACCTTTGATCCCTTATCTGTGAACACCCTATAGACACCGACCAAAGTCAAGTCACATGACCTAAGCATGTCACCATCACATGTTATTTGTGGAAGAAGATGCATTTTAGAGTAAAATCGCATTTTGCCATTGTGAGCAGGTCAAAGGTCAAATGGAGTTCAATGTCATGTCACATGTGGGGACATGGTCAGTGGTGTTCGTGACCAAGTATGGTCAAAATCGGTCAAAGCATAACAGAGCTAGGGCGAAACGTGGCAAGTCACGCATGTGTTGCCAGAAAGAAGCAGAAGAAAGATCCGATAGCATCACAAGACCTAGCCGGTGTCCCGGCTAGGTAAGAAGAAGAACTAGATCTGGTTACAGATCTGGACCTAGCCAGGGCCGGAAATGCCAGTCTTAAAGTTTATGGACATCTCACACCATTAATGGTGCATCGCTGTAGCATGTAGGGGCTTTATCCGTCTTCCATAGGCTGAGATACAGCTACTTTTCCGTAATTTTAAACATTTTTTTTTGCAAATTTGACGTTTTGACCTCCTTAGTGACCTTTGACCCCAATATAAAAAAACCCTCATATACACCACGAAAATGCATTGTTACAGTTTAAATTAAAAAAATCTACTATGCTTAGTTATGGAGATAAAAATTCTTGAAGTTATTTAGCTTAAAACCGGAAATGACGTCTAAATGACCTTTGACCAAAAAATAAAAATACCGTGCATACATCGGGTAACACTAATGCATATATGAAGTTTATATCACTCTGGTCTGGTTATGTTTTGAGATAAAAAAAAATGAACATATTTGATGATTTTTGGTTTTTGACCGGAAGCGACCCCTTAATGACCTTTGACCCCGAAACTGTACACACCCCAAAGACCCTGGTTGGTAGCAATGCATGTGTGCTAATGACAACACTCTGCTATGTAATTTGTAAAAACAGTGATTTTTTGAATATTTTTAGCTTTTAGACCGGAAATGACCCCCTTTATGACCGTTGACCCAAATTCTGTGAATAATTTATAGGCACTGGATATAGCCGATGCATATGTGTAAGTGACATCAACGTACTATGTAATTTGTGGCAGAAGAAGCATTTTGAAGATATTTGGTTTTATACCGGAAATGACCCCTTAATGACCTTTGACCCCAAATTTGTGAATATCCTATAGACACTGGATATAGCCGATGCATATGTGCAAGTGACGTCATTGTAGGATGTAACATGTAGGAGAAGAAGCATTTTGAAATTTGTTGCCAGAAGAAAGAAGAAAGAACTAGATCTGGTTACAGATCTGGACCTAGCTGGGCCGGAAATGCCAGTCTTAACTTAAAGTTTGACCTTTGACCGGCTATTATGAACATCTCACACCATTAATGGTGCTTCACTGTAGCATGTAGGGGCTTTATCCGTCTTCCATAAGCTGAGATACAGCTACTGTTCCGTAATATTAAACTTTTGTTTTGCAAATTTGACGTTTTGACCTCATTAATGACCTTTGACCCCAATATAAAAAAAACCTCATACACACCGCGAAAATGCATTGTTACAGTTTAAATAAAAAAAATCTACTATGCTTAGTTATGGAGATACAAATTCTTGAAGTTATTTAGCTTAAAACCGGAAATGACGTCTAAATGACCTTTGACCAAAAAAAATAAAAATACCGTGCATACATTGGGTAACACTAATGCATATATGAAGTTTATGTTACTCTGGTCTGTTTACATTTTGAGATAAAACATTTTTGAACATTTTTGATAATTTTGGTTTTTGCCCGGAAGTAACCCCTTAATGACCTTTGACCCCAAAACTGTAGGCATCCTACAGACATTGGCTAGTAGCAATGCATGTGTGCTAATGGCGACTCTCTGCTATGTAATTTGTAAAGACAGTGATTTTTTGAATATTTTTACAAATTTTTCAGACTTTAACCGGAAATGACCCCTTAATGACCTTTGACCTCAATTTTTTTAAATAGGTTTTAAGCACTGGCACATGTTGATTCATATGCATGAGTCACATGATCATTGCATGTAATTTGTGGAAGGAGTAGCATTTTTTGTGAAATCAACATTTTTGGCCACAAGGTCAAGGTCAAAGGTCACAGTCAGGTCAAAGTTAAATGTAAGGTTTGGCCTAGTCCAGTGGTCATTTGGCTCAAGTATGGTTGAAATCTGTCAAAGCATAAGAGAGCTAGGGCGAAACGTGGCAAGTCACGCACGTGTTGCCAGAAGAAAGAAGAAGAAAGATCCGATAGCATCACAAGACCTAGCCGGTGTCCCGGCTAGGTAAGAAAGATCCGATAGCATCACAAGACCTAGCCGGTGTCCCGGCTAGGTAAAGATCCGATAGCATCACAAGACCTAGCCGGTGTCCCGGCTAGGTAAAAACAAAACCGTGCAGACACTTGCCCACTTGCCCATCACCATCTCCGAGAAAAATAGGTAGAGAAGCGACACTCTGTACAAACTGCCTACCATGCTATACCGCAGTTGAAGACATCTAATACAGCAGAGTGAGCAGACAGTACATGTACAATGTGATTCTCTCATTTATAATTAGGATTACGTCATTGCCAGAGCTTTGTTTTGTGAGCGGTACAAAGCGTATAAGTCCGCCCACCACTGTCAATCATTCTAATGAACAAATAAACAAGCTCTGGCAATGACGTAATCCTAATTATAAATGAGAAAATCACATTGTACATGTACTGTCTGCTGTACTAGAAGCTACTACTAGATGTCTTCCAACAAGTGCCGGAGTGTCGCGGTCCTGACCATCTGCCCTGCTCCTTGCTGCCTCTTGCTGCCAGGGCCTGCTTGCTGCCAAACTTTATAAATGTCGCCCTCGCCTTTTTGCTCTGTCTCTGTCTCGATCTCACGGTCATTTGTTTACTCGGAGCTCGGAGCTCAGCTGCGTGCAAAATCAGGCTTGCTGTGCAGTGTGAGTGACTGTATGTACTGACCCGGTCAAGTTCAAGTTTACTTAAAACCGAAGACTTGTCTCATCCTTTGTGATCATCGGTAAGTTGACCAGCAGCATAATAATGTAGTGTTGATAATTGAATACATCCTATGTATCACGCCAGCACGGAATGTACTGCTTCTTGACACTGATGTCTGGATGTGATGCATGGCATGGCTGTTGAATTTTGCTCATCATGTATTAAAAATTCCACATAATTAAAACTATAGAACCAGGACTGGGGGTATTTGTGTTTTGCTGAAATACATCCGAAACCAGTTACTTGGCAAAACTTGCGCACTAGACATGCTCATGTGCTCAGCTCATGGCACGACGTATCGACTGCGTATACTAGACTAGTAAAAGCGAGTGACGCAATGCGTTATTTACAATATCAAATATATGTGATTGTTTTTCATTTCCGTGTACTTACCTGTACTGTAGTCCTAGGCAAGGACCCGAATACCCCAATTTTTGCCCATAACTGTCAGACCGCGCTATTGCACGTGGTGGTATGGGGTTCGAGTCATGGTTCTCTGATTTTAATTCTGTGGTACTGCCAGCTTTGACTTTGACTGCATGGATACTGGCCAACGTTCCCTGCAGGAATCACACGGTCTGGAAGTGTGCGCCTGATGATATGCTTAGTTAGCCAGCTGTAGACATGTCCCAGGGGGGCCACTGGTCATTGACCAGGGGGTATCATGCGTGGCCAAAGATTCAAGTAAAAAGGGTCTTTTTTCATGATCAGGCACTGTACTTAAGTATCGTGAATAGGGTATCTAAAACAAGGAAATTTGAGAAAAAGGGTATACCTTGTACAATAAATCAGTGTTTAGGGTACTTTGAGAAAAATGTAGTATTGTAATAAAGGTTAAAAGTTATGAATTTTTGAATTTGTATTTTCCCAGTTATCATAAAGGGTTTTAGAGTCAAAATATGACTGATTTACTTGCTTCTAATGGGGGCAAAAATAATGTCAATACTTATTTAGGGTATGAAATTGCACTTGTCATACTTGTTTAGGGGTGCATTTTCAGACCTCATAAATACTTGTTTAGGGTGCTATTTGAAACTTTGTGGCCACGCATGATACCCCCTTGTCAATGACCAGTGGCCCCCCCGGGAGACATGTATACCGTAATCTGAGACAGAATTTTGTTTGACCTGTGACCTGATTCACAGCCTCATCCTCTTTCCAATTTTAACCCTAAATAAAGAAGCTGCTGCCTTCAGGAGATTTTTCATACTGCAGGCTTTATAAAGTCTAACGCCGGGTCGGTGTCACGTTGGGCGTAAAACTGGGGTGTGAAAATATCATGTGCCAGTCCAAAGGAATGTGAAAAGGAATCGTACACGAGAAGAAAACACAGGATGAAATAGTTTGAGCGAGATTGAGAAAGAGGATTTATTTCAGCATATATTTGTAAAATTAATAAACATTTTTCAAGAATGAAGGAAAAAGCACAAAATCCCAAAAGTACCTAAGAGCTCAAAAAAACATGACCCTTTACTCCAATTTTATATGCATTTGATACACTCTTCACATACCCGGTACCCTTTTTATGTGAATCTTTGGAAGCGCCTGACACCCCCCCCTTGCCATTATAGTGCCCCCCGGGCAATGTATTAATTGGCCTGCTAATTGCGCTAATTATTCCTGAAAATGTTCTCATATTTTTACATGCATTCATATTAGGTGACAATGTTATCCTTTTTTGAGGATTCAGGAGGGCTAATTCTTTGGCATTTTGTACATTATTACAATAGCTCCTGTGTCACATCAACATTTAGATTCATTTAAATCTTTAATCACAACAAAGGAAAGTATTTTCTCCACCTATTTTAAATTTTTGCCATTTTTGATTTTTTTAGCTCACAAGGAAGATGCTAGCTGTTCAATAGAAGTAGGTATGTCACAGTGGCTGCACAATAATTCTGCTACACTGTGCATGCAAGCATAACAGTGAATTGAAAAGGGCGCGCTTCAAATTTGGCCAATTTTAGAAAACATCCATGTCGATAAATGAATTTCTTCATATGCTTCATTTATCCAAATTGTTTGAATTTTTAATATATGGTGTGTGAAGCCTTCCCGAGGCTACCATCGGGTCCCCCCAAATTAAAAATTGTTTTGTTTAAGAACTACTGCCTGTTTTTATGGATTTTTGAAGATCGCTCATAAATCAATAAATATAGGCCTATTGAAGTAAAGGGACCTACCGCCATTTAGCTGAAATACTAATCTTTCTTAGCATGTAAATTATTTCCGTAGACAACGAATGAAGCACTTCCCTAAAACTAGTTGAAGCAAAACATTAATCAATGATATTTTTAGGGAGTAATTTTCCAAACCACAATAGCTCTAAGCCATTGTGTGTGTCCAAGGCCATACTAATTTTGTATAAGCGGTACAGTAAAATAGCTGTTCCATTTACCGATTGTCCTCCCATGTTAATCGTGATGACAAAATGTTAATTTAAGGTCTCATTGCAACTGAATTTTTATTTTTACTTTTCGGACTTGGCTTTGAGTAATGGTAACACATATCATGTTTACAGTAAAAATGAAAATTATATTCCAGACACCGTCAAAATGTCAAACTTTTATTTTTTGTATTGTTTTTAAATAATTAACCGCAGTTCATTTATTCAACCTCATAAAGGATCATTCTTAAAAAATTTATGATGAATGAACAGACGTTCATTAAATATTGAAAAAAAAACACCAAAATTACTCATGCCTAATTTGCATAATAATACATAATTAACTGTAATTACCTAATTTGCATAATTAATTACTTTTTGTGTATTTTTTGTTATCAATTGAAAGAACTTTGTATACGGTACATATGTGTGCAAAAAAAACCGCACCTTTATATCATGTACGGTTTTCTATTGGCATCAATTTTGCATATTAATTAGCTGAACTTAGTCATTTTTTGAGAGTTAATTTGTCTGCAGATTAGCCGAAATTGCTAAAATAGTATATTTGGTTAATTTATTATAATTATTCAATGATAGATTTTTTAAATTTTGTTTTCTATAACGAAGTCAGGAAAGATAGGCATTTAACATGTGATATTTAAATTAACGCTGCTTTTTCAAGCAAGCGTCCAAATAAACCTTCAAAATCTCGAAATGTGCCGATTTTGTCATTACAGCCATTTGTGGCAGGATTTCATTCCATCTATGAGCATCTTTAAATTGACACTACATCACAATGCATTGACCGATTTCAATTCTGTTTTTGATTTTGATGCTTTAATAAAGCTCAATAATGTAGGAACATTCAATAACGTGTTTCTGCTGCGATTATTTTTGAGGTGATATACCTAATAGAAGCAAAAGTAATTAAAACGTACAACTTTATCCAACTTTGAAAAAAAAAAAAAAAATCTGACCCGGGTAGGCCAAGGACGGGCTCGGGCAGGAACTTTGTTCCCTGAAATTGGTGGGTGCCTTACTAGAAAAATCAAGAAAATACAAAAAGTATAATTTTAAAAAGTAACACAAAGTTTAAAAAAATGAGCTTGATATATTAGCAGCAAAATAAACCTAAAACTTTTTTTTATACAACTGCTATTCAGGTTTGGCATGATATTTAAATCACGATTTAAATCAAATGATTTAAATCAAATTTTTAGGGGTACTACACCCTTCGATGAATTTATGTCTATTTTGCATTTTTCAAAACTAATAACACAGTGGTAACAAAAGTTATGTGTATTATAGGGGCAAGGAATCCAATTACTACATTGTACACTGGAATTTCACTGACCCAAGACAAGCGGTTTGTTATTTATGATAAGAAATAGGTACCGCTAGGATGTACCTCGTTTCCTATCATATATACTGAACCGCTTGTCTTGAGTCACTGAAAATTCAGTGTAGTAATTGGATTCCTTGCCCCAATAATATAGGCCTACATAACTTTTATTACCAGTGTGTTATTACATGTATGTTTTGAGAAAAATGCAAAAATAGTCACAAATTTACCACAGGGGTGTAGTACCCCCTTAAGTTAATTTCTTTCTTGAATTGACTGTTTTACTTCATTTGTAATACTTCTACACCTTTTGGATACAGTTAAATATCTTGATGATGTCATTTTATCTATTGCTAAGAAATCATTTTCAAGGGGCAGAATCCAACAGGTTTCTTCCCATGATGTTACTTTTCCTTTGAAATTTACACATCTGAAAACGCATTTTGATTTTTTTTGTAAATACCTGATAGGATTGTGCATACATGTAGCATTCCACTGGTCTCTTTTGACTTTATCATGGGGTATAGTAGTTCTTGGAATAAAAAAAATCAATTTAAATAATAAAAAAATCCGATTTAAATCAAATAAATCAATTTTTTCAAATGATTTTTTTTTTAAATCGCCAACCCTGCCGCTATTTATTATTATAGGAGAGAAAACTAAACTAAAACAAAAGTTCGCAAAATGACAAAAACCCGTGTCTATTCATTGGGATTTTGAACTGACATAAAAGTGTGTACCGGTAAGTCAAAAGCGTCTTTTTTGGAAAAAATTAAATTTAAACTTGGTAAGTAAGGTTTTCTCAAACACATGCAATGCATTAAAATATGTGTGACATTCACATTGTAGTTGATAAAGCCATGTTAGCTCTGTCTTATCACTAATATGAGTATACAATTTACAGCAAAATTCTTTTTCGGTCGAATCTGATATACATTGTAGGATGATTAATTTATGTCTTATTTTGGTGAAGAAGGTTTTTATAACAGCAGATTCAGGAATCAGATTCCTTCAATAATTTCTTTTAAATACTTCCTTTAAATACATGAAAAAGTCATAAGGATAATCTCTCCTGTCACTCTTGTGGATTTTGACTTATTTGACTTACATTAAATGAGGCACTTGTCTGCTCCTATGTGTCTCTTTATACATATAAAAACATCTCCAACTCCAAGTCACATGTTAGTTTAGGAATGTCCTCTCATTGTTGCAGGATGTGACAAACAGCTAGCCAACAATCATACTGAATTCTATAGTGTATTGTCCCTTCAACAATAGGAGTTTTGGTTGAATGGTTGAATAAAAATCTGTGTGACCATCATTACAAAAGAGTAGAATTTACTACTTATCATAGACATGATAGAACTGGCTAGTCTCCTTTAGAGCCGATTATATCTGTTGGTCGTAACACTTGTCGTTCGTAACAGACTATGCAGTCTGAGCCCGAAACTACGAATTGGATTGCGATGAGAAAGTCTAAACTCCGATGCAGAAAGTCCACATTAGACCCCAAAGTTTATTTCTGAAAATAAAAGATCAGATTACCATAAAAACGAAACAGTAATCTTTGGCGAGGTCTAATGTAATTTTTACATAGAATTTTCATCATCTTTTCAGCCTTCATTTTCACTAAATTGAAAAAAAAGGCCTATATAATTAAAATAAAATACTTCTAAAGCAGAAAAGTTGTACCGCGATTGAGTATTACAAATCGTTATATGATGTGTATAGTTATATTCATATTCTTTTATACATAGGATGCTTCAGTTTTTTTTTACACAAAAAATATTTTATTGAAACCCTTCCACTCCGCTATTTCAAAAAGGTAACCATGCTTCCTTAGCATGTGCAATAAATTAGCATTAAAATTAATCTTATTCTAAAGGCATTTTAGAAACACTTGGATTTGGGCGGATGCTGCTGTGCTGAGACACCAAATCTAAATAAAGTGAGGTCAAAAAAAAAAATATGTTTGCTTCCTGTAGCAGGTCAAAAAGTCAAATGAGAAATGCATTTTTTCATTTTTATTTTTTAAATCCATGTGAAAATGTTTACTCCAGTAGTGTTTTGTATTATATTTTGTCATTTTTCCAGTTAGGTTTATTTTTCTTTGCAAAGTGAACAAAAAAATTTTCTAAGGTGCAAAATAAGTTGTCAAAAACGTAATGCTCGCGCTAAAGGAAACAAGCTTGTTTTTTTTTTTGGCCTGATAGATGGAGAATATTGTTCTGTGTACTTTGATACCTCATTAGGCATGATGAGAGTTCATACTGATATTTTGCTAGATACATATTTGAATAACAAAAGGTAGTTTCAAAAGTGACAAATTTGGATATTTCATCCTTGGAGGTGATTTCCGCTGCCTATTGTTACAGGTTTAATCCTGTGTGACAGATGAACGCTCACTCCACTGTGTTCACTATCTATGCGCTTCCAGGGAAAAGTTAATATAAATTTTTGCCACTTTTGAAAAGCTCTCTTCAAATTGCTATTTATTTGGTGAAATAATATATTATGCAGAACAAAATTTACTTTATTTTGTAATTTAGCTTGTTTTTTGTATGTTTTTTTATCCTTGAGCACTGGAAAATGAAAGCCCCTCCATAGATAAATAAAAGGTAATAATTCCATGATCTGAAAGCTACTTAATATTATTACATGTATTATGTAGGCCTACATTGTTGGCCCATACTTGTGAAGATTATTTCAAAGAATGAATAGGCCAAAAATATCGCAATTATATCAAGGCTGCTACTATTAGTATTATATATGATGTCCAGGTGTCCTTCCCTATAATCAGCCTTCAAGGTTTCAAAAATAAACCATTGTACTGTGAACACTAGTGAAAGTAATCCTTAATGATTTTCTCTTATTTAGTCCATTGGTTTCAGACATATCACGCTCCAGTGCAGATCATGGATAAACTCATGGATAGGTAGGGGTGTGCTACCGAGAATTTGAAAATGGACCCATCAATATACTATCTTTCAAGAAATTTGGACCCATTGATATACCAAAAGTCAATTTTACATTTTCAGACCAATTTTACAGAAAATTGTCTTAGTTTTTACAAATTTCCCCCTCAATTTTGGCCAGAAATGCTACCCATGTTTGCGGCACCCCGGGACCCAAGTCACCATCACTTAACCAATTTTCCATGGAAAGCCGCAAAGTTTAAACAAATTGGCACAGTTTTTACCAAATTTAAATTGGGTATAATTATAAAGTGGCAAAATGTGGCTATTTGGCTGGAAATTTTGTAAAATAATTCATCAGTATACAAAATTGACCTAGAAAAGGGGTCATCGATAAACCAAATGTTTCTCGGTATGGTCATTTGTAAGGAGCACCTCAATGGGGAGGCAAAACTATATAGTGCAGACTGCAAAGTGACAAAAATAAATGTGACACGATCAAGGGAAATGAGTCGGATGTCGCTAATATTGATTTTGAGATATTGGCAAAGAAAGTGTTAATTTTTAAAAAAATTGTTTTCAGCTATTTATATTTTGATGTAACTTTGCAAAGAAAGATCTTATCAACATGGGGTTTTCAGCTTCTGAAAGCTCTAAATGTCCTCTTAAGAACCGTATGTAAAACGCATTTTCGACCAGGGTCGACATGCGACTCATTCCCCTTGATCATGTCACAAATGCATTACCCCGATCCATTGACGTAGTACGCCCTTGCCCGAACAGGTTTGCCAAATAAGTTGAACTTGAAATCTACCAAGTCCCATAGAAAACTGTAATACAAATGTTCTGATTTATTTGCTTTAATGGATTCACAACAACTGGAATCTCGTTTGTCAGGGAATGGAATGGAATCTAATGCAAAAAACATTTTTTGACAGAACTTTTGTCCATGAAAATTGATTCTCCTCACTAAGGGGGTACTACACCCCTGACCAATTATTTGCCTATTTTTGCATTTTTATTTTTCTCAAAAATTATTGCGCATTGGTGACAAGTAAGATATGTATATTATAGCGGCAAGAACTACAACTACTGCACTGAAAATTCAGCAACTCAAGGCAAGTAGTTATTGATTTATTGATCAAATATTGGGTTTCCCTCATTTTTGACTGTAACTCCACAACTGTTGTCTGTGCTGAAATAAAATTTCCAGTGCAGTAGTTGTAGTGCTTGCCCCTATAATATACATATCTTACTTGAAACCAATGCACTATAATTTGTGAGTCAAATGCAAAAATAGGCACAAAATTGGCCAGGGGTGTAGTACCCCCTTAAGGTTATACCAGGTAATGTTGGTCGAAGCAGCCAAAAAAATATAGATTTCATTATCTGAATCAATATATTATTGAAAATTAACACTTTGGTGTTTTTCAAAAGTTCATTCTACAAACCATATACTTTGAAAACTTACTTAATTTATTGTTGTTAATGAGTTATGTACGTTTTACAAAAGTGTTGTTGTTTCAACCCTCTTTACAACATAACTCAAGAACTACAGGACCTACAAAAGTATATCTGTGATATTTGAATTCTTCTACATGCTCGCTATGAATTGAGCAATGCAATTTTTGGTAAAGCTCACTACCATTTGCAAGATGCTGTGAACTGCTTTTTTTTCTGCTGCTTCGACCAACAATACATCGTATACCCTTAATGGCACACTTTATTTACATTTAGCTCAGATATTTTGACAATACTGCTAAGTCCCATAGAAAATTAATGAAAATGTTTTAGATTTTTTTTTGCTTCATTGCATTCACATTACAGTTGGAATCTTGTCTGGCACATTTTTTTTACATAATTTTTAGCTAACCATTTAGACAACCTTTGCATTATCGTTTGCAAGGTCACGTCACATGATTGCAAGGAATCACAATCCATACATTTTCATGGTCGCATTAATTTAGAGTGCCAAGTTTTACATTTTCTAAAGTAAAAGGTAAAATTCTGTTTTCTCAAAAATCGCTAAAATTTCCAATTTTAGGGAATTTTGACAACTCCCTAGAAACATTGTGCCAAGAAGTAAACAAACATAATGGAAGCACTGCTCAATACAACAATTTGTACACCAAACAAGGTAATGGATATATATTGAGTCCTACTGTTTCCCTTTTAAAGGGAAATTTTCATACCATATCCCTCTATTGAATAGAATTGGGTAAATGAACCATGAAAGTAGTCAGTCCTTTGGAGGGGATTTTAAGGTATCAGTCTTATAGAGCCAAATCTATCTCATAATATTTACTGTGCCCTAGGCTGTTCCAATCCATACAGGTTGTGTGTGTGTGTGTGTGTTCAAGGGGATCTCTTCACAAGATTATCATTGCTATTTGGTTACCATCTGATGAAGCAGTAAATCAAATAAATATTATTGGTGATTGTAACAATTGTGACAAATTTTTGTTCATCATTGGTGGCACAAAATAACCATTTTAATTTAAAAGTATCAGCTTATCTCATAGCTATAAGCTTTATCACCTATTTGTTTATTAAAGCCGTACTTGAAGGACATGTACATTACATCAACAAACAAAAAGAACTGTAGATTAGTTTCCTTTTCATTGCATTGCATGTCTAAAATACTTTTCTTTTCAAATGGCTTGAAACCATCGACCTCCACTGCTCAATAGAATGAATAATTCTCTTTTCAATAAGACCTCCAAATTTGCATGGTCTAATGGTTACCTAAGAGATTTTGTGGGTCATTAAAGGCTGGGACTTGAATACAAAGGACCTCCATTTTATTGATGTGTTGACAATAGTTCTCCATCTAAGTCAATTGAACGGCCATACAATAGGTATAACTGCACTTTATTCCCTCACAGGAAAGACTTAAAGCTGTGGTTGTGTGTGTGCGCAAAAGCTAGACTTTATTGACTCACTGGGAAGTTTCTATCCTGCAGGCCTGATAAAAATTTTAATCCTCTTTTTTGGTAAATACCCAACACAGGCTCTGGAATTGTTTGTTTTTGAAAAGTTCACAGTTGTGAAACATAGGATGTATTTTTGATCATTTTATGTGTGTAAGTTATGTAATTAAATATTGGGACAACTAAGAAATTGGACATAATGTAGAGATTCCTTCTCTTTTAAATTTTAATAACATTGTATTTTATATTTCAATTCACTATCAGAAAACTAAAAAATAGTTGAAACTGTTAAGCCTGCATGCAGTTGATAATCTAGAAACACTGCAGTACAAAGAGTTTCTATATGAAGTATTTATTGTGCATTATTGACCAACCATTGATTTTTGTGTGTGCTTTGTATTGATGAATGGCTTAATGAACCATGGTAGCTCATGGTGCTGCCAAGGAAAGGTATTGATTGGACCATGCAGAACTGGTTGAAAATATTGAATTGTTTTTGGCTAAAATCTTTGTACATAGATCAAAAAAGATGTTGTGTTTTCAAAACATCTTATGATGAGTAAAATTATATCAGCACCTATCAGCATAATAAGCATTAGGACATCTCTGCACAGTATTTTACAAGTCTGTGGCATTAAAAAAAAACTGAACAGGGATTAGTAGTTTTGTGTGGAGTGAGGTGACTCATAATGTGGATTATATAACAGTACTGAAGGACAAAAGCTGGAGTGGCAGCTTATTGAAAATGTGCTAAGCAACGAATCAATACTAGATGGGAGAGAAATAAAGCAAATAACCTCAATGCCCCTCCAGCTAGCTAGCTAGCATGCATGGAGTAGAATTGTCAAGGACCTCCATTTATTAAAATGCATGGCCTAGGTTGATGGCTTTCTAGTTGGCCTGTGTGTGTGTGCTCGGCCGCCTGCAGAGATATTTATTACTCACAGCACTTTAATCCGGGCAACGGGCACACTGGCTGTGCTGTATTTCTGGCTGCTTGGCTGAGCTCATTATATGCACTAGTGCACTGCATACTAGTATAGGATTATCAATATTGTGCAGGGTATACTGTATGCATGGTGTGTTTACCAAGGGAGTCAAAATCAAAAGCGTTTTTACATGGTATGCCATTTTATGTGGAGAAACCTGTTATTCGGTGACTGTGAGTAAATATTTTCTGATATTAAGCATAGATTGTAATGATCTACTAATGTTTAATTAATTGATATCATTTTTGAATATCCAATATACAATGAATTGAAACATACTAATCCTGAGTTTGAAGTTGAATAGAATTTCTAGCATGTTTTATATAGAACAGACTACCATTTTATATTGTTAGTGTTTTTAAATAACCCGGTTATATCATACTTTGTAATTTAAGTACTGTTTTACATGATTTTATTTTTTCACATCTCTGAACGGAGCATATTTTATTATGTGTTTGAAGTTGAATAGAATGGATAGCATTATTGTATTGATTGGAACATACTTCTGTGTGTATTGTCTTTTTCTTTTGTGTGTATATACTTTATTTAACTACAATGTATATCTATGTCCTTTTGTGTACATACTTTCAAGTTAGCATGATTTAGTACTGATCATCAATGTTTAAAGGCGGTTGTGCATGTTGAACAAAAGTTTCACTTCCTAAACTTGGAAGTAATATTATATAGGCCATTTGTGATAAATTGTTCAAAAAAAGTTGTAAATATATAGGTACATTTGTAAAGGAAGCAAAAATATGACCACATTTGGTCAAATTATGATCAATTTTCCTGCAAATGTGGATCATTCAATTTGAAACCTTCAAACATACTGCTTATTATTTAATGTAGGTCTACTTTTCAATGCTGGTTTAGGTTTTATAGTTAAAATTTTTGCCGGAAATTTTTGTTTGAATGAATGCCCATGTGTGCATATTTATGAAGTGAATCTAACTCACTCAGTATTTTCATTTTAAAAGATGGCTTTTTCTTCGGAAAGGAGGCGGGGTCCCAAATATATGGGGGGGGGTCATAAATGTTTGGAAAGAAAAATAGGGGGGTAATAAAATTTGTGATGACCAAAATGTAGGGAGTCACAAGATGATCGCATAGTGTGTTTATTTTATTCAAAAAGACTGATTTCAATTCAATACAACAATTTTAGCCTGTTTAGGGGGTAAGGTGTATCGCCGATGGTGGTGGTGGGGGGTCATAAATTTTTGTTGCCGAAAAGGGGGGGGGGGCGCAATTTTATTGATGCCGACTTTTTGTAAATTTGGGCCCCCTTCTAAAGAAAATGATAGCCTCCTTATCAGCTAGTGTCATGCACAGAATTACTTGAAAATGATATAGGATTTGTGTGTATTGATAAGAAATCCTTACCTGCCAAGTTTTAATGTTGGCATTTTTGATTTAAGGGCTCAGATAGCGATGTTGGCATAGTATTTTTGTGGGACTGAGAGAACATCAGACTCACCAAATTGCATTGAATACGAGGAATATCCTTCTGATATCAAATAATTTTGACTTTTTGAAATTTGCGATATAATACAAATTTTATGTGCAAAGGTGGGTGACTGACCCCTTATTCAAAACATGATGTTTTCTCTCAAAATCCCATTGAATTATTACAGGGAAGGGTATTTGGCACATTGCCAATTTGTTCAAAATAGCCAAACTTTTGAAAACAAATATTTTATTAAAACTTATTAAAAATACTTATAATGCATTAATTGAAAAATAAAATAATAAAATAAAGTCTGCAGTTTTATAGCATACACATCTTTAATCTAGCCCAATTGTATGAAATAATTCATCATATTACATGTATTAATATCCAATTTTATGAAATAATTCATATAATTTAATAGCCAGCTTATTTTATTGTAAAAACTCTACAGTCAACACGGTGAATATAATTATAAAAGAAATGCTTGATTGAACACAAGGTATCCAAAATCCCTGGCACAAAAATGATTTGAGCCTGCAGGAAAAGGGGGGGGGAAGCAATTTTGGCATTCCGGGGGGCAATCTATTTTGACACACATTCATGGGGCACCTTTTAAATAATACCCTCTAAACAGTTCAGAACTACTTTGCTGTGCTCACTATACATGTAGACCATTTTTGGTTTGCAAATTGGGATCTCAAAAATATGGCATGTGCAAGGGGGGGGGCAAAGTTTTATTGGTAGACCGAGGGGGGATTTTTGGCAGGCCGAAAGGGGTGAGGAGCGATTTTTGACACCATTTAGAAATTTTATTGGGGGGGGGTGGGTGGCTCATATTTATTGTACAGCCTGAAATAACTTAAAATTAAAATGTTGGTCATCAATTTTATGCAAAAGATCAACCCCAAACAAAAGATCGGCCCCATACATGGATCAAATTGTGCTAAAAAGCATCTAAAACCCCAGCACAGCTGTGAGGACTTTGGGTTGATCCTTCATGTAATTACAGTATTTTGTGTAAGCTAATCCAAACCCTAACCCTGAGCCTAATCTTAATCCTAACCCTAATCCTAACCCTAATCCTTAACTCTAAACTAATCCTAATCCTAACCTTAACCCTTATTTCATGTAAAATTACATGGAGTAACCAGACTTTGCTGTTTGCACTGTGCTTGTGATGTCACATTTGCGCACATTTTCACAGAAAATGTTCAGTACTACTCAAGTGCTCAGGAAGGCTGAATGTTTTCTGGAGGCCTGTCATCTAGGCTGTCAAACATACAGTACTTACTATTTAAAAGTAAGGCCTATAAATCGTAGATATCTCCCGGGAGATATCTACACTATAAGTTTTTAAAGGGAAATAGTTTAAAATATTTCTAATCAATCCGCATGTTCATGACATTTGGAAAAGTAGTCTGAATAGTCAAATTTCTTATCATGATACGGAAACATTTTTTGAAGTGCAACAAATGGGGAAAATAAATTTCTCATTGTGACTCTCTGAATTAAAAGTATCGTAACCTGACAGTGTTTCTATTCTGTTTTACAGCCTGTAGGATTAGCCAAGCTGCTGTCTAGCTAGCAAGCATAGTAAGCAGGCGTTTAACTATCCAGCAGTGTTGTGCCGAATGACAAAGGGTGTGCATAGGAATTAAGTCTTGTGTAGAGTGAAGACACTTCAGGGCATGACTGTATGGCTTTGGAACAGAGTTATATATCGGTGAGTGCATGCATGTGTCTGTATTTTGAAATATATTGTTGTGGGTCTATAGATTGTACGCTTATTGAGGCTGGCAAGAAAGAACCTGTGCATAATAAACAATGTTGTTGTTGTTTTCTTGCATCAACTTCAAGTAGAATTTTTTTTAAACTACCGTAAAACCTCGTCTATAAGCATATAGAGTGTTTTTGATGAAAGCTAAATTAACACGAAACAACTGTATATATGCTAATACAATAGATTGGTCTTACAATAGTACTTGTTTGTATGTGTGTGTATCGGTTTTGTATTTGCTCAAACTCCATAATTTTATAATTTTGTCGATGGATGGTGCCTGGATTAGGCCTACATGTAATTTAGCTTTAATCAAAAGCACTCTATATGCTTGTAGACAAGGTTTTACGGTATGGCAAGATAATAATTATAATCAACTAAATTGAAGATTTGATTTGCAATTTAAGTAAAAATTTCTATTGCCCAAGTGAGAGGAGAGAATTTTTAAAAAAAGGTCATTTTAGTGTTGCTCAGAACAATAAAATGCAAAGGACGACTTTGCTTGATCACATCACATCATATTTTTTTTTTAAAGCCCAGGGCAAAGGAAGACCAGTGACGAGTATTTACAATGTAGGGATGAGATTCTTCCTCAGATTAGAGGAATTCCTCCTTTTTGAGTTTTTCTTTCTGTACAAAAGTATAGGAAATTTTCCTCCCTTTGGTGCTTTTCTTCTTCTTTGATTGAACCTCTGATTTGTCGCAACAACATGTTCGCAACTTTGCAATCATGCAATTGCAATTTGTAACAGTAAACTTTTGATGAATCTTTGTTTTTATCAACCTGGACACTTCAATTCAAATAATTAGATTATTAGTATGGGAATCTGTGGGTAGTTGGTTCATACAGGCTAACATTTGATCCACTAGTTTTCTGTCTCGCATACCAATTTTTTTCCATTTTTATCTGTACTTGGGCCCGGTGGAAGGGAAAAAAAGAACATACAGACATGGCCCACTAGACCCCATCTTAATTACGGTAACCAAGATAGATACAAAATTACAATCAGATTATGAGTAACAATGAGATTTAAATAATACTGCCCCACCACGACAACAGGACCCAACCAATACCTCTGTTATTTTTGAACTTCCATCAAATGTTGTAGTCTAATTAACAAGCTAGAATTGTGACAAGATGCCAACAACTCCATTGAAATCAAACTTTTGCGGTTTACTGAATATTTTCACGTTGAACAACAATTGAAAAGAAGTGTGCATTTTCTTTTTGATTTGATCTCAAAATAGATTTGATTGACAAAAGGACTTACCTGTAATGACCACATTGTTTAGTAAGATTCTCAGTAGCAGTATGTCTGTGAACATGGTGAATGCAGATTTGTTTTTCAACATGCAGCTTCTCAAAATGAATGTGACCGTACGTGCATAAAACTTGCTCAATTCCAAAAGAACTGGTACGCAAAAAAAATTATTTTGGCCTACATGATTATACTCTGCAGAGAGACTGGAACAGTTACCGTTCCATAAAGATTTGCCTAATGGCGCAAATGGGCTCCTTTGTCATAGGGTAAATTTCATGTATAAATAGAGAGCTCCATCCTCTGAAAATCCAAACAAGAATTAAGGGTCCGTGCCTACATCAAATAAATCTGCTTCTAATATATATGGTAATGTCACTAATACTCACAAACTTGCTGATGGAATTTTTTGATTTTCACATATGTTGAGGTCGTTGACTCATTGTTTGCATATTTTGAAATTCTAAATTAAAAAAAATATATATAATTATCAGACTACTTAGGGGCTGTGCAATAATTATGAGCCCCCGGGGGGTAACATTTACAAATGGCTCGCCAAAAATTGCTTGCCCCCCCTTACACATGCCATATTTTTGGGATCCGAATTTACAAACCTTAAATGGTCTTGATACATGTTGCGAGTGTATCAAGCAGGAAATTTGCATATTTAAGCGTTTGCGTACCGTTTTCCTAAGCCTTTTTAGCGCATTTTATTTAAAAGGCGCCCCATGAATGTGTGCCAAAAATTGCTTGCCCCCCCCCATTTGGCTTGCCAAAAAATTTCTTGCCCCCCCCCCCAATTTTACCCTACCCCAGGGCTCATAATTATTGCACAACAATAACTATGCAAAATCAATAAATTTTATGTTCTTCCTCCTCCCCCTATTGCATTTTGCTTATTACCGTATTATCATGATTACTATAGATGCAGTCGGACACAGTAGGATAATGATAAAATTGTGTGCATGATGACTTGTGGGTTGTTGCTGGTTACCGGTGCATGCATGTTGCAGTCAAATTCAAGAGGCATCACGGCTGTGCAGCGTTTATTTTTACCCACAAACTTGTAAGATCCCTTAGCGAGTAGCGACCGAATCGCACTTCAGCTACATTACCTTATACCTGTCTTTCATGAATTTAAAAAAAAGTCTGCTAGGCACGTTTTGGGTTTTGTTGGGGTTGGTCATGCATAGAATTGGAGTCCTGATCTAGAATAGATCTACAATACATAGCAAACTCTATGCTTCAGTTAATAAATCATTCAGGGTTAGCAATTGAAAGCAGAGTTAATTAATCACAGGTATATTGTGCCCGTTTTGGTGTACTCTTTTTGTCCGAGATCTGCTCTACTTATTGTGTTTATTCATATGGACCGTGGAGGAAGTCATTATCCTATGCTGTATTGATTTGTGGATAAAAAATTAATGAAAAGCTTATAAAATGAAATAATTGATCCATATATTCAACATTAATTTTGTCTTTTCAAGGGGAAAAATCTGATGTCAAATAAAGTTTTTTTGGGCCTATATGTTACGGGCATAATTAAATTTATACATGTATTGTATTGAACAACATACCCTATTTGACCTGTTACATAAATAAATCGATTGGATTATTTTACTATATTATTTATTTAATTATTTATGATCTTCATCTATGGCGTTTGTCTTTTTATGCCTCCACCGCGAGGCATACTGTTTTTGCAATGTCCATCCGTCCGTGCTTCCGTCCGGATGCTGTATCTTAGGCATGGAGCATGGATGGACGGATTGACTTCAGATTTTCAGGATAAGGGATATGGGTCATGGTCAGAAACTCTGGCTACTATTTTTGGGGTGGGGTTATACCGAGGTCAAAGGTCATTTGAGGTCAACCTGTAAATTTGGTCTCATTAACAGTTCAAATCCTATTGCAACCATTATTATGTTTTGATGAATCCAAGTGTGTGAAAATATTGGATCCAACACATAATAACACTTGATAAAATTGGATGCTTTACGCCCAATATTTATTGGTCTCGCTATGAGTTTTAAAATATTGGACTCGACTATGTCTCGTCCAATATTTTAAAACTCATAGGTCGACCAATAAATATGGGCTCAATCAATCCAACTTTATGTCAAACTTGGGTCATAGATGCACCATGGGAACCCTCATCTATTGGTGGTGATTAAAGGTCACATACTGAGGTCAAAGGTCATTTGAGGTCAACTTGTAAAATACCATTATTTTGAGACTTGGTTAAAATTTGGGCTCATGAACAGTTTAAATCCTAATGCAACCATTATTATTTTTTGATGGATCCAAGTGTGTGGAAATATTGTGTCATAGCTGCACTATGGGAACCCTCATCAATTGATGGTGTTCAAGGTCATATGATGAGGTCAAAGGTCATTTGATGGTCGGCTTGTAACATACCATTATTAAAGATTTGGTCAAAACACTTTGGTAAACTGTTCTTTCTTTCTTATATTAATTATATTCAGTTTCCTCCTGTAGCGAGCAATCATTCCCCATTGTATTTAATATATATGTTCTTGTGCAGGATGCGTAGCCCCATTACTTACTTTATTTGTATTATGCTGGGGAAACGATTAAGCATCAGTAAGACCTACTAAAAATTAAATTAAAAAAAAAAAGTTTTTAGAAAAGTTTATATGCACACACTGAAATTTCAACTCAATTTTACATTTGACTGTAGCCAAAACCGGTATATGACTCGAGTCTCATACTTCACAAATACTGACCAACATACCGGTAATTTAGCAGCTAGGCTTGTATTACTATACACATATTGCTCACATTAGACCCAGTTTTAACCACCGTTTATCAGTGGGAGCTGGTAGCCTAATGGATAGAGGGTCCGTCTTGAGATTGGAAGGTTATGGGTTCGATTCCCATGCCGGCACATTCCCTTGCTTTTTTTTTCAAGTTGGGTTGTGTGCCGGTTAGGATTTGTGTTTATTTGTTTAAGGGCTGGGGTATGAACGTTTGGACAGTATTTATTTTGGGACATTAGAGCACATCAGACATATCGAATTGCATTTTGAATACGAAGAATGTCATTCTGATATCAAATAATTTTGATTTTTGAAATTAGCAATTTAATACACATTTTATGGCAAATCATTAAAATTGATATTTTTGATATTTAACAGTACTTGAAGTAAACTTTATAAATCTGATGATTTATACTTAAAGTGTATGTAGGTGGGATGAAAAGCCGACGATCAATTGAAAATTTTGACCTTTAAGTTATTGAAAATATGGATTTTTTTTCCCAAAACACCCCAAAAAATTAGGTCTTTTGGGAAAAAATCCATATCTTCAATATGAAAGGTCAAAATTTTCAATTGACCGTCGGCTTTTCCCCCCTGCTACATACACTTTAAGAATATATCATTAGATTTATATAATTTACTTTGAGGACTGTTATATATCAAAATTTAGAAAAATATCAAATGTTTATACTTTGTCATAAAATTTGTATCATATTGTGATTTTCAAAAATGAAAATTATTTGATATCAGAAAGACATGCTTCAGTATTCAGAATGCAATTCGATAGGTCTGAGGTGCTCTCATGTCCCACAAAAAATACTGTCGAAACGCAATAAACGCTCATTTTAGATCCCTTAATTGTAACACTTTGGGTAAATTTTTCTTTCTTTCGTATTAATTATATTCAGTTTCCTCTTGTAGAAAGCAATCGTTCCCTGTTGTGTTAATATGTTCTTGTGCAGGATGCGTAGCCCCATTACCTACCTACTTTATTTGTTAACCTATACCAAGATGAGAATAATAGATCTATTCTCATCTTCTCTGCCTATACTCAAGAGTTTGAATGATTAGACTTGTGCCAAGTCTTCGAATTGTATAACTACAATAATGTAAGAAAACATGCAAAATTGAATGTTTCTGACCCATCTTCCCTCAAATTGCAAAAATATTTCAATTTGACTTTTATTGCCAGTAAGTACCAAATGAAGGATTAGGAATTAGCTATGTTTCATTTGGCAAAACAAGATAATATATTTTTATTTCCTAAAAATTAGAGCTGTATTTTCTGGAATCAGGAGTAATAAGAAACTAAAAGGGAAACTGCAACTGAATTCTTCCAAGTTTTCGTTTGTAACAAAAGATCGAGATAAAGCTATCAATAACAACATCCACCAAGAGCTTAGCTTTGTACATGGGTAACCAAAACCAAAACCAAAACCAGGAACTTGAAAAGGCCAATTATATTTGACCATTGTGTAAATATGTTTTTTGTCTGCAGGTGTAGGAGTGTATGTATGCTCATTTGAATTATGTGGAGAAGTATCAAGCAGTAATCTGTGGACACTCGGAGCAGGTGAGTTTGTTGATCCTCAGGATTTTTTGCGAGTTGTACTGTATTATCGGGATAGTTTAGCGGCATGAATTTTTAAAATTTAAATGTTCTGACTACTGTAAAACACTTGAATTTCACGGCAGCTTAAATTAGCGAATTGGCATGTCATCTTTTTGTGGCAATTTAAATTCCATTAAAATTGAACTATTTAGTGGCAATTTGATTTAGCGATCGAAGGCGTTTAAAGCGAAATTAAATTGCTAGCGAAATGAAGTAGTTTTACAGTAGCTCTGGAGTTTCTTTAATTCACGATTTCAAACAGATATAATATTCTCCATTGAAGCTTTAGAAGGGTTAAAAGCTATTTTTGTGAGCTTTGCTGTTCTTAAAATAAATTTGACAAAAAAAAGTGCATCAACAGATTAAGAAACACCTTGCAAACATTTCATTTTGTGTGATATGAAGGACTTATTCATTGATATGTTTACTAGAAATAGAATTAAAATTGCTTTCTTTTGTGTAAGCTTTAAAAAAGAATTGTGCAATAGACATTCAGTAAGTGATGGTTCATATTTTTTCCTAATGATTTTGGGGAATTTTGAAAAACACCCTTTCTTAGACCTTATTTTACCTAAAACTAAAGACCCATTGCTGTATCTGAATATATATGCTATCCACTTCAGCTATAGTCCGTATATCTTCCTCGAGTCCGTAAAGTAAAATCAATTTTCAAGATTTTCCAATTTTCAAGATTTTCCAATTTTCAAGATTTTCTCAAAAACTTAATTTTTTCAGGAATCTGTTATTCTAGTTGGATTCATTGCATCATTTCCTTTCTGAAAATGTAAACTTCTCATCACAATAAAAACAATATAGCAGCATGGATACTGATATTGGACTCTGTCATGTTTGACATTTGCTTAAAAAGTTACCACCATCTACAATGATCTGTTGACACTTGACCACCCATCGGGTGGTCATGTGACCGGAGGATTGTAAACAATACATCACTACGCTGAATAAAGATGCGTGATGGTGTCACAAGCTACGTCGCTGCTCAATGACGACTCTGAAAAAGGTAACTTTTTAAGCAAAAAAAAGCAATATCTAAATTAATGACTCGAGAAAGGTATACAGACTATACAGATCAGTAGAACTCATCTTTCCATGAACAATTATTATAGTTTCACCTGATTTGAGAGATGTGGATGTTAAGATTGGCGTGTACTTAAATAAAAATTTGTTTTGGTAAGTACATGTATGTGCTATGCAGATTTCAAACCGGCAGGGTCTGGAAAAGATAGGGAGGTCTTAATATGGGGTCTTGTGCTGCCTATTGGTGAAAATTTCACAGATATAAGAATGTGGAGCTCAAATGTGATGCTAATGTTAGGGCAAAGTTAATCCCTGAGTTTGTGTCCACACAACTCAATTGAAGCCTGGAATCCTCAAATTTCGCAATTCCTGATGACCACAGCTCTGGATTTTCAACCGGAAGCTGTGACCCATCCACTAGCACGCCGAATTAAGCCAATTAAATATAATGAAACCAAGGTCATAGGTTAAGGTCAGCACTCCGGAATTGCAAAATGTATTGTTCACACAGCGTAGCACTCCGGGGGCACTTCAATTTGAAATGGATATAGGTGTAGGGCTGACACTTTCGCACCCAGGGGCATTCGGTGAGAGCAAAATGTAAAAAATATGGGGTCATTGGGTGAGAGCATGATTTTTGGCATTCGGTGAGAACAAAATGTTAAAAATATGGGGTCATTGGGTGAGAACATGACCTTTTTTAAAATGGAATCTTTGGATGAGAGCCGAAAAAGCTCTACAGAAACCTCGAAAATCAATTTCTAGTTCTAAATGGCTTCAAATTTCTTTGTTTTTTCAAAATAAGTAACAAAATCAGTGATAAATGAAAGTTGCTGTTCAAATTGAACTTGTAAGGGTCTTTGGGTGACAGATCAAATGGAAAAATAAGGGGTCTTTGGGTGACAGAGCATGTGTTAAAAAAAAATATGGGGTCTTTGGGTGACAGCGATGCTGAAAAAGGGTCTTAACAGCCCTACATACGCGTCACCTCCAAAGTTGGAGTGCCCCGGGCGTAGCACTCTAGGATCAATTGTGAAATTCCCTCATTTTCTTGGGGATAAATTTTGGGGCAAACTTAGGGATTGGAATCCTCAAGACAGTTCATGCGGCGGATTTCCCTAAGTTTTTGCTCGGAACATAGGGTTGCTTAATCCAAAACCCTCTGTACTGTGTGGATGTGTCTAATGGTGTTTATCCTTAGGGCATCGTATGTCCATTGTAATCATAGTCAGTCGCCTATTTACATTTATTGATGAGAAGGAGTAGTATTCTCAGTGAGGCATAATCGTTTCAAAATATTGTTAACAGGAACATAAATCACATAAATACAGATTAGTGTTTAGCTTAAGGGGTACTACACCCTGTGGTAAATTGTGAATATTTTTGCATTTTTCTCAAAAATAATAACACACTGGTAACAAAAGTTATGTATATTATTGGGGCAAGGAATCCAATTACTACACTGAAATTTCAGTGACTCAAGACAAGTGGTTCCGTATATATGATAGGAAATGAGGAACATCCTAGCGGTACCTTATTTCATATCATAAATAACAAACCGCTTGCCTTGGGTCACTGAAATTCCAGTGTAGTAATTGGATTCCTTGCCCCAATAATATACATAACTTTTGTTACCAGTGTGTGATTAGTTTGAGAGAAAAATGCAAAAATTGACACAAATTTATCGAGGGGTGTAGTACCCCCTTAATGACCACAAATGATATGAGGCAGGGTCTTAGCTAGAAATTGAGGTTTGCCCTTCATTTGAATAAAATTGCCTGTCCTAATTTGACCTTTAAAACATTTACCAGACATATATAGCCCATTGGGGGTTCAAAGAGTTCAAATATGTGCTGATATGGCCTTGTTCTACAAATTGGGTCTACTAAAAGGGTCAATTAGCTTCTCAAAACATACAATTTATAATATAGCATCTGTCAAAGGCATTAATTTTGCCCATCCCAGTGATGGCTAGCTAAGACTCTGATATGAGGTGATATTTTTCCCAGTTTTGAGATTTTAAGGTTATGTCAAATACTATCAGTCATGTGGATGAAAGCCATAATGTACACTCTAAAATGAATTGGGTGAAAAAATTTCAAACCTGATTTTTTTGCATATTTATAATGTTTTCTTTCATGTGTCTCAACTTAAACAAAATAAAAAATTGATCGAAGGTGTATACATGTAGGAGAGAGATTGGTGGATGATCAGTCACTGTTAGCAGCAATGCATAAATATGTTACGTCACTGTTCAATTAGCTAATAAAATAACTGAATAACTGTCCCAAAAAGCGAACCAAAATGACATTACTTTATTTAAACCTAACGGTAAGCAACCTTGGAGTGACAGAGAGGAAACCTCCAAGCCCTTACTCCCGATACTGAAATTTCTCATTTAAATACCACATATATTTTAAGTTTCTTTTGGGTTTCTTCTTTCTCCTCTTCCAGGGTATCTCAAAAAAGCCAGCAAACATGTTCATCTGAAGAAAGGCAGACAGACAGACAGACAGACAGGAGTGGCTAAGGTATGCAATTATTGATTTGTGTTGATTGAAAGTTATCCCTTACAGACCAACCGTAAGGTTAATGTATTGAAAGTGAAAAACAAACATGAATTGAGCAGTTTGGAATAGACTTACATAATCAAAGTTAACTCTCTCCACGCGGGGGTCAACTGCAGACGACAAGTTTCAAATTTTGTTTCAAATTTTCAAAAATTTCAGAATTGTAAATTTTCATGACCATATTTGGAATCAGCATGACAAATAGATTGAAATGAGTACAAACAAGCCTTGTATTGGTTCAGTGGTTCTTAAGATAGCTCTTGATATTTTGAGAAAATATCTCAAAACTTGAACTTTTTATGTTGAAGCCTATGGCTACATGTAGCATGCAGAGCATTAAACTTGCAGTAAAGCCATAACAAAGAATTATGTGAACAATATTGTTTAATGCGTAGGTATACTGGATACAGCTCAGTTGAGATGAACAAAAGTAAAATAATGTTTTATTGGCAAGGCCGGTAGAATGTACATTGGTTGAACGAGACCAAACAAAGACTGGAGTAGCATAATAGGTAATAATAATGATGTTTCCCATGATTTATGTTTGTCAGTTTGATCAGAGATCTTAATAGTTTGATGTATTTACTTTTTACGGATAACAAAAGAAGTTGGCTTAATCGTGCTTATCAGTTTGATCAGAAATAGTTTTTTCCATTAACCACCCAGGGCGCTTTTATCTGTTATTTTGGAGAATTTTTGTTAAATGTTTGCCACGGTCAAAAAATGGATTTCCTTTAAACTTTCATATTTGACGGACCTTGACCTGAAACAAACACACATGAAATAAATTTGGGAAAAAAATATCCCCGTTGCCATGGTAACAGCCAAATTTTCATTTTAGGCCTATTTTCACAATTTTTGCATTTTTCAGCAGTCAATTTGTCAAGTTTTGAAGCCAGCGTTACTAATATACACAATATATATATACTGTTTTCTTTGTAAGGTATGAATAGGTCGAACCTTAGATGCCGCATTGAAAGTATAAAAATAATCACCAGATGTCAGGGTGGGTTATACCATTTATTTGAAATAGGGGTGTTTTTCATTTTTTCAAAGTATGAAAATATACCAACTTTGTATAGCTCATAAACCATATGGTAGTGCTCCGATTTCAACATCGACCACAGCATGTTGAGATGATACATTGGTCTTATGAAAAAGTTACATTTGAGCTTGGGGAAAACACATCTGTATATACAGTGTTGCCAGACATTTTCCTATTTTTCAAATTCAACACAAATCTCACCTTAAGTTAAATGATGTGAAAATGAAACATCATCCTTTCAAGGAACATTTATTAGAAAGAGAGTTTTTATTCATATCAAATTTGATCAGTTATAATGGTCAGTGTTGTTCTAAACCACATGGGTGTTGCCATAATTGGGGTTTTATTGTGATTTGTGGATATTTTCAACTTTTTAAAAGTTATAAAAATACCAAAATGCATTTCTATAATAAAGAAAGAAACATCGACCTCGTCATGTTGAGATGATACATTGGCCTTATGAAAAAGTTATTTTGATCGGGGGGGGGGGTAAAACATCAGTTTATACAGTGTTGCCAGATATTTTCCTATTTTTTCAAAATTCAACACAAGTCTCGCCGTAAGTTAAAAGATATGAAAATGAAACTTCACCTTCATATGGAACATATCTTTTTAGAAAGAAAGTTAATTTCATATTCAATTTGATCATCTGGGATGGTCAGTGTTATTCTAAGCCATATTGGTGTTGCCATAGCTGGCGTTTAATATGACAATATTTAGATATTTCCAGCTTTTTACAAGTCTTAAAAATAGTACACACCTTTAAAATTATTGTGGAATGAACGCAATATTAAGGTTAAAAATTAACCTAAGAACACTTAGTATGTGAATTTAAATTTTAAATTTGAGTTCGGAAAATATTTCCTTCTATACAGTATTGCCAGATATTATCACATAATTCAAAATTCAACATATGTTGAGCTTTTTTCAGCTTTTTTTCAGCTTTTTCAGCTATTTTTCAGTCTTAAAAATGCCAAAATACAATGGCATACATTCCTAAAATAAAGATGTGAAAATGAAACATCGACCTCATCATGCTGAGATGATACATCGGTCTTATGAAAATTTTTTTTCAAAATTCAGCACTAGTTTCACCTTAGGTTGAAAATGAAAGTTTATTAGAAAGAAATTTACTTTCATATTAAATTTGATCAGTTGTATAAATGGTCAGTGTTGTTCCAAACCACATGGGTGTTGCCATAATTAGGGTTGAAAAGCGAGATGTGGTTATTTTGAACTTTTTACTAGTTTTAAAAATACCAAAATACCATGGTATGCATTCCTTAAAAAATATGTGGAAGTGAAACATCAACTTCACCATGTTGAAATGATACATATTTGGTCTTATAAAACATTTACACTTAAGCTTGGGGAAAACATATGTTTATACAGTGTTGCCAGATATTTTCCTATTTTTTCTTTTTTTAACACTAGTTCACCTTAAGTTAAATGATGCGAAAATGAAACTTCACCTTCACAAGGAAAGTTTATTAAAATGAAATTTACTTTCATATTAAATTTGATCAGTTGTATAAATGGCCAGTGTTGTTCCAATCCACATGGGTATTGCCATAATTAGGGTTTAATAGTGAGATGTCGATATTTTTATAAGTCATAAGGGTTCAAATAGCGACGTTTTCACATATTTTTTGTGGACCTGAGAGCACATCAGACATATATTGAAATTTGCGATATAATACAAATTTTATGGCAAATGATTAAAAATTGATATTTTTGAAATTTAACAGATCTCAAAAGTAAATTGTATAAATCTAGTGATATGTACTTAAAGTGTATGTAGCTGGAATGAAAAGCCGTCCATATGAAAATTTGACCTTTCGTATTGAAGATATAGATTTTTTCACCGAAACACCTAAGGTCTTTTGGGGGAAAATCTATATCTTCACTATGAAAGGTCAAATTTTTCAATTAACATTAATTAATTGATTAGTGGTCGGCTTTTCATCCCATCTACATACACATCATTAGATTTATTAAATTAACTGTAATAAAACAAAAAAAAAAAAAATTCAATATGCATAATTTACCCTAAAATTTTTATTGTATCGCTAATTTAAAAAATCAAAATTATTTTATATCAGAAGGACATTCCTCGTATTCAAAATGCAATTTGGTATGTCTGATGTGCTCTCAGGTCCGACAAAAATACTGTGCAAAGGTGGGTGACCAACCCTTAAAATACAACACAGAAAACATCAAACATGTATACTTTAAAATATACATAAAAGCCATAATGTTTTTACCAATATACACATACTAGCAAGGCTAAAATAAATTAAAATAACATAAGATTGTTACATTGCAAAAAGATGCATACAAGAGTAAGATAATGTTTAAATTACGCCTACCCCATATTATTAAAGCACACATCCCAACTATACTTGCAAAAAAGATATGGGGAAGAAATGGGCAAAAAACTATATAGATCCAGCAAATGTCTCGAAAGATATGAGAATACATGTAGTCAAAGACAATAACGCACAGAACCTTTTCACAGCCAGACAAATTAATGTCCAGTTACCTTTCCCGAGAGGAGCTCGCAGGAGAGTCGAAAGTATGAAGAAGAAATGACCATTGAAATGTTGCACGATATTGTTGTTAATTCTCTGTCATTCAAGCATCCCCTGCTCATTGATGACATGAATTTGTATGAGCTTGTAAAAAGGAAGCAACTAAAATTAAGCTTTCAAGACTGAAGGAGATTTATATGAACACTTTTGCAGATACTTGCAGGGTTAAAGCAAAATAAAAATCACCAAATGTTGATAAAAAGTTGTCTGAGGAAATATCCGTTTCAAGTAGAAAAAGAGGTCTACTGGGCACAGTATACCTATGACATGACGCCGGAGGGGTTCTCCTGGTTAAAGGTATACGGGATGTGCCACGGTTTTGGGGGTACCTTAGCAATTTTGGTATGTCGATTGGTGGGTTTGCAGTGGAGACAATACACCAAATTGGGTGCATTAAGGCAAACGTGCCCATAAGAGCGCCAAATTAGGACAAATTTGTGTGCTTTTTGGGTGTTTTTTGTGAAAAATTGGAATACTATAGCTGTAACTTTAATAAGGTGTCATTTTAAAATTGAATATGTATCCACATTTCACTATTAACTCCATTTATAGTGGCATCATCTATGTGGTTTATTCATGGCAGCGATTTAAACAATATAAATCCTAAAGTGAGACATACAATGAATTTTGAACATATGTGATAATAACTGGCAATACTGTATAGAAGGAAATATTTTCCGAACTCAAATTTAAATTCACATACTAAGTGTTCTTAGGGTAATTTTTAACCTTAATATTATGCGTTCATTCCACAATAATTTTAAGGATGTGTACTATTTTTAAGACTTGCAAAAAGCTGGAAATATCTAAATTGTCATATTAAATGCCAGCTATGGCAACACCCATATGGCTTAGAAATAACACTGACCATCCCAGATGATCAAATTGAATATGAAATTAACTTTCTTTCTAAAAAGATATGTTCATTATGAAGTTTCATTTTCATATCTTTTAACTTAGGGCGAGACTTGTGTTGAATTTTGAAAAAATAGGAAAATATCTGGCAACACTGTATAAACGGATGTTTTACCCCCACCCCCAAATCAAAATAACTTTTTCATAAGGCCAATGTATTATCTCAACATGACGAGGTCGGTGTTTCTTTCTTTATTATAGAAATGCAAGTTGGTATTTTTATGACTTGTAAAAAGTTGAAAATATCCACACCTCACAATTAAACCCCAATTATGGCAACACCCATGTGGTTTATCTGGCAACACTGTATAAACTGATGTCTTAACCCGCCTCCCAGATCAAAATAACTTTTTCATAAGCCCAATATATCATCTCAACATGACGAGGTCGATGTTTCTTTCTTTATTATAGAAATGCATTTTGGTATTTTTATGACTTGTAAAAAGTTGAAAATATCCACAAATCACAATTAAACCCCAATTATGGCAACACCCATGTGGTTTAGAACAACACTGACCATTATAACTGATCAAATTTGATATGAATAAAAACTCTCTTTCTAATAAATGCTCCTTGAAAGGATGATGTTTCATTTTCACATCATTTAACTTAAGGTGAGATTTATGTTGAATTTCGAAAAATAGGAAAATGTCTGGCAACACTGTATATACAGATGTGTTTTCCCCAAGCTCAAATGTAACTTTTTCATAAGACCAATGTATCATCTCAACATGCTGTGGTCGATGTTGAAATCGAACACTACCATATGGTTTATGAGCTATACAAAGTTGGTATATTTTCATACTTTGAAAAAATTGAAAAACACCCTATTTCAAATAAATGGTATAACCCACCCTGACATCTGGTGATTATTTTTATACTTTCATTGCGGCATCTAAGGTTTGACCTATTCATACCTTATAAAGAAAAAATCATATTTATAATGTGTATATTAGTAACACTGGCTTCAAAACTTGACAATTTGACTGCTGAAAAATGCAAAAATTGTGAAAATAGGCCTAAAATTGAAATTTGCCTGTTACCATGGCAACGGGATATTTTTCCTAAATTTATCCCATGTGTGTTAGTTTGAGGTCAAGGTCCATCAAATATGAAAGTATAAAGAAAATCTATTTTTGACCGTGGCAATTATATTCTCAAAAATAACAGATAGTTCCTTTTAACAAAGTCATTTTGAGTGGGTGTTTTTTTTTATATTGTTTACATAATTACATATCGTCAGTCTGCTACGCTTTTTGCCCAAGTCTTTTTTTGTAATTTTGAGAACAAAGTACAAAATATGGTTCAAGCATGCATTTAAACATATTTTTTCACCAATCTTTGCACAAGAACAAATGATAATGATACAAATGAAAGGGAATAATCAGAAATGATTATGGTGATTACGTAACTGATGCATGCGTGAATCACATTTTGTTCTTTGTTCTCAAAATTACAAAAAATGACTTGGGCAATTAGCGTGTGTTGATGGCTCTGTGTTTGATACACAAGTAGTTGCATGCATGGATCCTGCACATAATGATAGAGGATCATGTGTAGTAAAGTCGCTGGGTGGGCACTTATAGGGGTATGGGCGGTTAATGGAACGAATACAGTATTAACTTTTTACAGATAATAATGCCAGAAGTTGACATGATTGTGTTGATCAGAATGATCAGAAATAGTTTTGATGTATTTATTTCTTACAGATAACAATGTGAGAAGTCGGCTTAATCATGTTTATCGGTTTGATCAGAAATAGTTTTTATTTTTTATGTATTCACTTTTTACAGATAATAATGCCAGAAGTTGACTTGATTGTGTTGATCAGTTGATCAGGGTTGCCAAACCCGCAATTTGGTAGCCCAATTGGGTGACTTTTGAAGATTTTCCTCGCGACTTTTGACAATTTCCTGTCCCATAGAAACCAATGGTTAAGAAAAAAAATTAGGCGACTTTTCGATTATTTGACCCGCGATTCGGGTTGAAATTTTTGGCAACCCTGAGTTTGATCAGAGATCTTTTAAACTATTAAAATTGTTTTGATGTGTTCTCTTTTTACAGATAAAAATGCGAGAATCTACACAGTTAGGAACCATACATGTTCGGATGGGTCTCATTGGCAACTGATTAATACCAGCGTAGAAGGGAGAAATAAACTAGCCTGGTGGCTAACATTACATATCTGTCGTAATACTAGTGAGAAGGGAATGGATCGTTCCAGTTCAAAGTGTATAGATGTTTTAAGGTAACACTCTTCAGAACACAGGCTTTGAGAGCAAAAAAAAATCAGAATGGCATCGACAGAGCATTCAGAAATGGAGGATGGCAGTTGCGGCGTCAGCTTTGGTCGTGAATGCACCATGGAAAGTCATTTTTCATGCAGTTTTTGCCAAGCAAGGTTCCACGGTACAGAGAAACTTCTTAGCCACATAATGTCACACACTGGTGACAATGAAGACAAAGAAATTTCAGAATCATCCAAAGAAACAACGGACGAGGGATCCATGATAAATGATTCGGGAAATGATACTAGTGCTAAGATGCCTAAGGTATATCCTGTGGTTCCCGCTCTTAGTGTTGCATTGTCATCAGCAATAAATGTGCATCCTAACAACAGGAAAAGAACCGCTGATGACATTTTATCAGACGGAAGGGAAGTCACTGAATCCGTATCAATGCAAAGTCTTGCAGATGCTCCAAAGTATTACTACAACGGCACCCAAGTACTTATATCAGAAGAAACGCTTGGGATGTTAACGCATAAACACAGACACCACCAGAAAAAAAAGACTGAAACTTTCAGAAACTAGTACTGCTACACAAGAGGAGATCAACTCTACATGTATGAACCTGGTTGAAGACGGAGAAAATAATAATGTATCAGAAATGACGGAAGAAGATGGAAACCGAACCGATGGGAAAATGGACGTTGAGGAAGTAGATCTTAAAATACATCGGTGTACAAATGATCCAGATAACTGTCATTATAAAACGGATGTGTTGACCAATTACAAACAGCACGTCATGGTGCACCACCGAAGCAAGGTTGACAGACGTATAGCTACTATGTATCACTACACGTCTGATCAGATAGAGGAGCACATTGAGTTTGAAAAGAATCCGATTACATCCGTACTGCAGTGTGTGTACTGCGTAGCAAATTTCAACGACCAACTGGAAGGTGCGGATCATTTGGAAGAACACCGCGGAGAGAAGGAATTCTTTTCATGCCGACTGCATTCGTGTAAATTTGGAAGCAGCCAATTAGCCGATATCGTGATGCACGTCGTCGAACATCTAGGTATTGTAAATTATGAACCAGTCGCAGACGACGCGGTAGTAGCCAGCCTATCGGAGTATGCACAGACCTCAAAGGACAATCTTTCAAAACAGTCTTCCACGTCGACACTTCCCGTATCGATGAATGAACAGGAGCCACACAAAACAGATGCCAAAGAAAGCCAAATTGAAGTTGATAGCAAGGAAAGATCAAGAGGAGACGGGTCTGGAAACGTCACAGTCATTGGTGCCATGGAGGAAGAGAAGAGTGGTGATACCCCGATTACTGCATTGCCATCATCCCAACAATCGGAACAGGTGGATGTACAGAATACATCTCAATCACAGGACACTGGAGGAAATGATGCAGAGAAGCGGTTAGAGAATCTGTCCTGTAATACCGAAACTAGAAGGGAAGAAGTTGCTACTATAGATGAAGAAGTGGTTGATATAGGTGTGCAAAATGACTCATCAAAGGAAATGGAATTACAAGAGGGAATGAAGACGGGAGATGAAGTGGTTGAGACAGTTGTACAAAATGACTCAAAGGATGTAGAATTAGATGAGGAACAGAAGACAGAAGATCTTGGCAATAAACAGATTAGTGAAAAGAGAATAGTTGAAGTAGGTGAGAATGAAAAAGATGCAATAAAGGATTTTGAAGGGAGTGATGGAAAAGAACAGGACTCATTATTAGATACTGAGAAGAGAGATAGCAAGGCAATGCAGATTCCTATTGTTGCAAATATTGAAGGAGAGAATTCTACGTTAACTGTTGCAGTCTTCAAGAATGTTGATTTCATCGTCAATGAGAAAGTAGTTGCAATGGAGCGGCCATTGATAGAGGAGCTTGAAGAAAGGAAAGATCTTGCATGCAACAAGTGTTCGGCAAAGTTCTCCAAGGTAGTTCATGCCATCGAGCACAGGCGATTGCATCACGGGGTGAAACCGTTTACATGTTCGTACTGCGCTTTCCAAGCAGCTCAAGAGTCCGTGGTGAGAACTCACGTCTTCAGAAAGCACCAACTGATACTTCGAGGGACGTCTACAAATAAACTGATACACGATTCGGCAACAAATACATTCAGTTGCCCATTCTGTCCGTCACCAAAAGTCAAATTCTTACTGTTGAAAGATGCAGAAGAGCATTTGAAGAGCCAGCATGTGTTTCTTGAGGATCAGCAGTATGTGTGCTATGTGTGTGGCCTTGAAAGTACTGTAAGAAAGGATATAGTCAATCATGCACTGTACAGCAGATGTAAACATAAAAATCAAGAAGCTTCAACAGATAAAATTGTTAAGAAGGTAGCCCAAGACATAGTTGAGTTGTCTCATAAATATACACCTGCTGAAGAATGGCATGAAATGCTCCACCCTGATGTCGTCATTGATTCGCAGGATTTAGGTGATAAAAACATTAGCAATAAAAGCCAAGACAAGGAGAACCAAAGCAATAGTGCGCAAAATGATACCAGATGCAAGATAGTAGATCTGGATGCTGCTGAAGACACTGAAAAAATGCACTTCAAGTGCACCTTGTGTGATTTCACGAGCGTGCAAAGACGCAAGGTGTATTACCACATTATAGATAGTCACAAAAGATGCCAGAGGGACTGTTATGATACATACACATACGTCATCGGTGAGGTCGAACAGAACATTAGTTTATCAAGGAATCCCATCACAGGACTTTACCACTGTCCGTTTTGTGATGAAGTATCCAAGAGGCAATCCACTGGAGTGATTGTTCACATCCGCGCCATCCATTCCAAGGAGAGACCGTACAAGTGCAAATACTGTAGCTACGACTCGGTCAGTTGGAGCGAAATCTTCAGTCATGGAAAAGCGTGGCATGACGTGGAGATACACTCCATGATCAAACAGATTCCATTCTTTGAATATGTGTCATCATTGGATGAGAAGTCCATCGCAAATGATGGTATGGAGGTGGAAGGCTCTAGCCAAACTGAGAGTGAGACCAAGAGCAAAACTGTCGAACAAAAGGAAATGAGCCGGGATAAGTCGTGGGTAGTAGAAGAAAGTTGGACGGCAGGATTTGGTACGTCTTTTACAATAAAGAAGAAAGGATTGGGTTCTGGAAGCAGTCCTGGAACTAGTAACAGTGAGGAAGCAGTGAAAAACAATGCTGGTACTAGTAACAATGAGAAAACAATGGAAACCAATACTGCTGCTAAACCGGACACCAAGATCACCAATGTTGCTAGACGTGAAATTGATGATACCAAATCAGCTGAAGTGGACCATAATATCAGAGAAATTTTCCAAAAAGCTAATTTGAATGTCGACTATATCATAAACATCAGCGACATTGAAAAGTTAGCCGTTTCCGATGCACAACTATGTCGCCTGCATTTTTGCGATAAGTGCGACATTGTTATCCAAGGTATGGGACCCGACATGATTTTCTACAGTGGTCACGGCTGCAAAGAAGATGACCTTGTGTGGTTTTGTAGCCATTGTATATGTGGTTTTAAGAACAAAGCGGAATTAGTAGACCACCTGAAGGCGAAACACAGTATTGATCATAAGTCATCGGGTGTAACTTTGCAGTTGAACCAAGCATTACTTCACCACTTGGTTAGACACATACGAGTGGTGCATTTACAAGCTTGCCCTCCATTTGTCTGTATGATTTGTGATTTTAGATCCATGTCTGGGGAACATTTGAACTTCCATCTTAATCTATGCCATGCAAAGATTGCCACAGAACTACCAAGGAAACGAGGTGATGTACTGAAACACAGGGAGGAGGAACAGGAAAATCAACGGTGGTGTAAGGAAAATGGGATTGATGCAAAAACATTGAAAGACAAATATATGGCATATGAGCCGGTGGAGCTTCCAAAATCCATGCGTAAACTCAAATGTCCTGTGATGGATGAGTATGCCTGCGCCTTCTGCAGATCCACGTTCAAAGTGTGGTGCAGTCTCAAACATCATGTGAGATGTCATATGAACGATAAGCCATTTAAATGCTTGAAGTGTCAACATACGATGGCATCGAAATCGGAAATGATCAACCATATCATTTGCTCCAAATGCAGATCTAATGATGTGCAAGGAATGGAATGTGATGACAATGGATCCAAGTCAAAAGCAGGAGACGAAACTTCAGACACTACCGCCAATACTCTTAACCCACAACCAGCTATCCAAGATTCCATGTCGGACGTAGCCCCTGAGGCTCCCAGCAAGATTCCCGAAGTCATGGAAAACTTGGAAAAGGGTAAACATTATATAGACAAAGTTTTCCAGATGGCAGCGACTCCCATATTGTATGACACACTGTCAGGGGATAAAACCTCTGAACCAAGGACAGAGTCCCCAGCTGATGAAGGTATCCAAGAAGCAAAATCAGATGTTGCATCTTCAGCAACACCAATGGCAGCTGGTGCGATTGTGGAAGAAAATAAAGAAGTTAAATCGTCCAAGACAGACTCAACATCACCATCCATAACTGCTTCGTCTCCAGTTGATTCACCAGCTGCACCATCTGATACACCAGTTGATGAAGCAGCATCCACTACACCAACAGTTCCACCAGTGTTGACAGAAACAGGAGCTATGTCTACCTCAGCTGATGAAAAGACCAAGGATAAGGAAGCAGGAGCTATGCACACAGGTGATGTGGAAATGGACCAATCTGGCATAGATTCAGCAAATGCAACTACTGATTTAGATGCCAGTGATGGAGAAGACATTGATGATGTGGTTCTAATAGATGATGACTCTGGTGATAGGACGGAGGATGGTACTGATGGAGCCAGTGGATACCTGTCGTCAAGTAGTAATTCTCCGACTCACAATCAGCGGGCAAGACGGCGGCTACCACATGAGATGCCAATGGGACCACAACTTGGTATTGATTATACTTGCAGGTATGAGCCATATAATGTTGACATGAAGGGTTCCATGAGTCACCAGTGTTCCTATTGTGGGCGGGATTTTGCGTCGGCTGAATAATTTAAATATTCACATTAGGACACACACGGGAGAGAAGCCTTACCGCTGTCTTCACTGCGGCTTCGAGAGCGGATACGACACGTCGATACGTAGACATTTCCGACTGAATCGGTGCCACGTCCTGAGAGCAAAAAGAATGGTGATGTCGAATTCTGCATCTATATCTGTATCTGCATCTGCATCTTGTGCAAATAAGCTGATTGTCAGTGCAGAAAAGGCAAAAGAAGAAGCAGAGAATTTTCTGCAGACTATCAAAGAAGAACGTGCCAAAACGTACAAAAACAGTCCAGACGAGTTACAGATTGTAAGAGAGAAAAGTGCTGATAAAGCAGCCATTATGGATACAACTACAAATAAGCAGACTGCTTCACCAGATCTTGTTAAAGTCAAAGGATTGGAAGGATCGAGAAATGAAGATGCCCACGAAGCCAAAGAGAATGTGACAAAGCAACTAGATACGGAGATTGAACAGAATCCTATGAAGAAGCTACACAAGATGTCTTCGGAGCTTGGTTACCAGATAGCAGCTGTAGTTGGGTACCAGGCAACGAGTCCAGTCATCCCAGTTGCAGGCATTCACTATACGTTCACCCCAAGTCATATAGAACAATCCGCGGTCGCGACGCTACGCTCGTCACAATTCTTTGACTGTATGGTTTTGCGAGAAGAGGTCGAATACTTTATACGATGCCATTACTCATTTGAGAGGCCATACAGGTGATAAGCCGTTTCAATGCTGTTTTTGTAATTATATCACCGCACACGAGCTGGCAATTAAAAACCATTTCCAGTTAAAGCACGCAAGTCATGAATTGCCAAATGACAAGGACAATGAAGAGCAAACTAGTGATAAATATGATGAAACTATTAATCCTCCTCTAGCCGGGCCTCCAGCTCCCCCATCTCACTCATCTGAAAGTGACGATGTACCACCTACCAGTAGTGGAAATGAAGACACGACCGAGAAGGATCCCTTGCAGCCAGAATGGCCCGCATTCTTTGCCAATCGGCGATATATCGACTTTGATTTCTGTATCAGCGAAAAGGAGAGCGAGGCAGTTTCCACGTTTCTGAAATCGGGCTCCTATAGATGTGAAGTGTGCAACATTAAGCTTAGTAATCGTTTTGGGGTCACTAGCCATATTCGCAAGCACTTTAATGACAAGCCGTATGTGTGCATTCATTGTAAATGCACGTTTGATTCTGCCAACGCATGCGTTACGCATCTTGATCAGTATCATAAACTGGGAAAACTGCCACCTATGTATGATCCTGCTATGCATGTTCTTGTTGGTGTACCAACCTCTCCACCTTCTTCCGGTGTTAAGGCAGAAACATTCAGCCCGGAGACACACCAAGTCAGTGGGATTGCTGAAGAAAAGATGCAGTTGGAGCCACAATGGCCCATCCATTTTGCCGCAAAAAGAGATATCGACTTCACATTTACTATGAGTGTATTTGAAAAAGCAGCTCTGAGAAAATTCTTCCACGCAGGTGTGTATTTATGCGACACGTGTAGTTTCAAGTGCGCGACCAGGATCGATGTCACGGCTCACGTAAGACGTCATAATAAAGAAAAACCGTATCAATGTTTGCATTGCTCCGCTGGCTTTGATTCGGCAATGCCTATGATGGCTCATTGTGATATGCATCAGAAGGAAGACAGCGGTCAAACAGAAGTAGAAGAGAACAAATCCACTCCTCAGCAATCTCCAATGCCAGAATCGACCATCAACGAAAGCTCAGATCAAGATGAAGACAAAAAGTCAGCAGTTATGAACAGCTTAGGCTTATACGGTATGGACTCCATAAAGCAGGAAGTTAAGAACACGGAAGTTTACCAGTTTCCGGTGAGAGGCAAAGATTATACTGTCAAAGAATCTGTATATCTGTTGAAGTTGCGAGCTCATCTTAGCACGCTCTCCAAGTTTGCTTGCGAATTTTGTCATACAGAGTCCCCAACTGTAGATGAAGCTATAGACCATATGGCGCAAACACATGCTCTTCCAGGAGGATTCCGACGCGAGTTCCACTGCGTCATGTGCACAGAGAAATTCAGCGATGAGAAATTCATGCGAAATCACATAGTCGTCCATCATACGAGAAGCGCCAACATGGCTGAAAAACTTGTGATATCAAAGAGTACGACACGTCAAACTGGAGAGGAGTACCTGTGCCTTGTGTGTGGTAAAGTTACTAAAACTGAATGGGATAGTGAGCTTCATAAAAGACAATGCCCTGGAGCTCAGAATGAATTTTTCTGCACAATGTGTTCGTTTAAAAGTCCTTCTCTTGGAGCGATGTCCACACACTGCCACATGAAGCATACTACACATCTGCAGCTGGAAAGAGACCCGTTCACAGGAAACTATATATGTACATTTTGTAGCCTAGTATGGCCACAAGCTGACGAAGATGCAAAAGCGCATTCTTGCAAGATGAACGGTATCGGAACCTGGTACGTATGCAAAGACTGTAATTTTACAAGCGTGGAAAAATCAGTTGTGCTGTTGCATAAGTTGTTCTATCACAGCGATCGAGCCGAGGAATTTGTTTTACCGGGACAGTTGGTGAACATAGCCGCATCAAAAACAGAGACAGGAAGCCAGAAATATGAGATTGGCACTGCAGATCCTAGCAGTGACACCACCAACCAGGTGGCTTCTCACGTTGGAATGCAAGCTTCACCAACGAGCAGTATGGCATCTCCTGCAGGAGTCCAGGTGTCTCCGTCAACTCAGATGGTCTCCCCACATGCCCAGGAGTACCAACATCAAGCAGTGCTGAGTCAGATGGCTTATGTGAAAGCGGCTAAGAATTTTGTTGAACATTCACAGGTATGTACAGGTGTCACAAATCTTATTTTTAAAAGTGCATTTCGTGATCCACAGCCTCATCCCCCCACTTTTCTCAAAAAAAGTTGAGATTTTTATACCACTGGAATCCTCTGGCTGCATAATGTTTATGTACAAAAATTTCTTGCAGATTAATTTGTTTAGCATAAAAAAGTGGCCTATGAAGGAAGTGTTAATACACATAATCATGCATAACTCGCAAGTATACGCAAAATCAGAATCAACTGAAATTTTGGGAATAAGCTTTTTTAGTGGGTATCTACTGAAAAATGTCATAAAAAAGATGCTAGGATCACGAAATACTCCTTAAGTGTGAAGTGGGTTATATCCAATGAGGTTAAACCAAAGAGAACCATCTCCGCCATGTTTGTTAGTCGCCTGTGGAGGGTAAAATAGTGTACATTGTACCTCACTTCCATTTGATGTGAGTGGTTGCTTGCATTCTGTGTGTGGTGCCAAATATGTGTGATACACACTCAAGCTTAATGCGTCAAGTATTGTTGTTCCATTTTGGGCTTTAGTCAATAATTGCAGCAGGTACACAATTTATCGTCCATGAGCGTCAAACCAAAATGGTGGAATTTTGAGTCTGTACTTTTTGGGTCTAATCACTGATTATTTCAGATAAAAGTCTCCAATGTACTGTTTAGCATAGCCAAAATTTTGGGGTATAAAAAGTAGCAACTGGAAGTTAGCAGGTCAATGTAGTCTGCCTTCTGAAGTAATATGGACTGTTCAGTGCCAGAAGCGAGTATGTTCAATAGAGCGGCCTTGTGAGCATTTAGCAATTTACACACAGTATATTGTACTCATCTACACATGACAGTTACACATGGCTATTGCACTTACCAACTTCTGGCACTGAGTAGTCAATATGCAGTATTTGCAAATAACTTATATATCAGATACTACTTTTGACTTTCCACATTTCAACTGCTCAGTGCCAGAAGGGGGTAAGTGCAGAAGTTGCCATGTGTAGCCGAGTACAATAATACTGTGTGTAAATTGCCAAATGTTGACAGGGCAACTATTGCACTTACCCACTTCTGGCACTGAGCAATCAGTTTGCTCATTTGTTTACATCCATATCAAAAAGGATGTACTTGTTAGCTGTTATGTGTTTCTTTTTACACATACCTATAAGAATAAATACCAGACTCATCTCAAGCGAATGTCATTTCAAATCGTCCAATATTCCTACCTATTATATCAAATTGAGAAACATTTAGCAGCCGACAAGAGCGTCTGTTCGATATTTTTATTTTTGCGATAGCTACATTGAGTGTGAAAAGTACCTTGCTCTCATGTTCTGAACAGGATTGCAAATATTGTTCTTTTGTGCTGTTTTAGTTGAAATCCATACACCCCCTGCATGGAAGACATGACCTTAATCTTTCACACAGGGAGTGTAAATTTCAAATGGGTTTACCTGAATGGGTGACTTCATTTGATATCTACACCCCTATGTAGGAGATTAAAGCATGTCTTTTATAGTAATGTATAGATATAGATTGCAACTGGAATAGCACTTTGTCGGATTTCTTAAGACGATTATATTTGCTGGATCAAGCTTTGAATCATGAAATTGTGTTCTTGTACTCAGATAACTTATGTAAAAAAGTAAAACAATTATCTGATTTATGTTACAGGCAAATATCAAACCACCCAAGGCTCCTGCTAAACCAATCACAGCCTATATACGCTACAGCAAAGACAAGTACAAAGAAGTGAAATCCAAGTACCCAGATCTAGGGGTGGGCAGTATTGGCAGAATTATTGGTGCTCAGTGGCATGCCTTGACAGCAGAGGAGAAATCCAAGTATACCGAGGAGTATATGAAAGACAAGGTAAGGTTTACTGACACTACAAAATGTCTGTTGCGGGTACCTTCACAGGTACACCATCGCCAAGGTACCTGACTGGTACACACAGAGTACCAACACAGTACCAATGCTGCTACTGCACAGAGTCCACCAGCAGTGGTTTTGCATTGGTACTACACTGGTACTACACTTGTACTGCACAGTACCAGTCAAGTGCCTTGGCGACAGTGTACCATACCTGTGATATTATTACTGAACTTCGCCAGCGTATTGTATTCAATCTATATTTGCTATATCGGAAACACAAGGCACCACAACGCAAGTGCAGCGTAGTATATGAACGGACCTTTAGGATATTGAAAAGGTGCGCCAAGCATATGCCAAGAATGACAACCATGATTTTGTGAAACAAAGCAATCAATCATGATATTAATATTGTTTTTAATTCTTTTTGTTCTTTTCTCTTCAGGAAAGATACCAGCAAGAAATGATGAAATATCATGAATCTGCAGAATATAAGGCTTATGCGAAAGCAAGAGCTTCTGGTAAGGAAACTGCCGTTATAAATTCTGTGTTATTAGTCTGTTTTTGTTTCACCAGAACTATGTTCAGGTGAAACAAAAAGGAGGATTTTATTTGTCTATCTATCATTGTGTACGTCTTTCTGTCTGTTGGGGTGTTCTCACAAGGCTTTTCTTGTGTGTCTTTTTGTGTACAAAACATGCTTGTGTGTCTAGCAACAGAAGCAGGGTCTTTCGCAAGCGAAAAAAGAAAAGATGTCAGTCATATGTCCGTTACGCATCTGTCATGTCAAAAAGACACGCAAGAAAGTCTCACAGACGCACAAGTATATGCTGACAAAGTGACGTAGCAATCGATAAATATAATTTTGACTATATCTCCCCGCACTACAACGTTCATTCGGTACCGATGCATTGAATGATAGATGTCAAAGAAATGCTAATCACTTGCACCTGTAAGATTAGTCTCTTTCAAAAGAGCGGTATTGTATTCAATCTATTATATGATTGAAGACAGGTGATGAGTGCAGCCTGCTGTAGTGCAGAGTGATCTATTCAAAAATTGTATTCATCTATTGCTATCCGATTATGACGTCACTTCGCCAGCGTATACCTACCTAAGTAGGGAGGTAATGTCTGTCTGTTGTGATGTTATAATACTTGTGGACTAGATATCTTGCGATCCGTAAAGTATATGGTAACTAAACCTGGTGGAGGGAAGTCTATTTGTCTTACTGATTAGATTTTTGTTGCAGATCATGCACACTAAAATATGTAATTTCCATAATTATATGCATAATTTGTTGCATAATGTTCCAAAAAAGCTTGTGGATGAGATCTTCTAAGACATGTTTGTGGTTGCTAAACCTGGTGGAAGGAAGTATATGGTTACCTAATTAAATTTTCAGTGCAAAATATGCATATTAAGTTGGTAATTTGCTCAAGTTTGTTTGGCTTATAATTGGCAAAATTTGTTGGGTTTTTGTAACTGCTCACATCAATAAAGTCCCAACTTATGCTTGTGTAAATTCACATAAGCATGCATTAGTCACATATTAGGCAACAAACGTAAGTGCTGCGCTCAAATGCGTGCATGCCATTCTATATCAGTACACAAAGTTATGAGTCTCATTTTTTTTTTGCCAATTGTAAGCTGAACAAACATTAACTGGAACTCTCTGTGTTACTAACCAGGATCAGGGGAGACTACATGGTTCCTAAATCTGCCATGGAGACCAAAATGGTTTACGTCCGGTATTTATTGGAGAAGCCTGAAAAAAGATGTCATTAAGCTTGAGCATTAGAAAGGTTTGCTCGATGGATAGTCCTTGTTGCTTGTTATTTGCACAATGCATTAAGATCCGGCAAGCAAACATAATGTGCACTTGTTTCAGAATTTTTAAAATCTGATGCCAAAAACTGAATCACACTATTCTGCTTTCAATTTGGGCAATATGGACACGCTAACTTTATATCTTATGTTACATATTTTCCCCCTGCATCTCTTTCAAACTGGTATTAGTCTCAGCTTTTAAATATGTTTATCTAGTAGCAAAGCAGCTTGAAAAGGACAGGCAAAAATTGAAGAATATGGCGCCCACTACCTCCGCAGAGTACCCACTGAGAGTACCTCAACCTGCTTGGCTTGGTTTCCAGGGTTACAACAATCCTTCTTTGCCTACTAATCAAACTTCTTCTTCTTCTGGGATGCAAAGCCGTAAGATGCTTGATATGGCATGGCATGTTCTGTCAAATTCAGTCATAAATGGATGAAATTTAGGTCAGAGGTCAGATGGCTTAAATCATGTTTAAGAGATGCATATTAATAGTATGTTTAGCCTTCTGAATTGACATTCTTCTTTTGTGAATTTTTTGATCAAATTTTAATGTCCAATTTGTACTAAATTTGACAGAATAAATCATGCTTAAAACTGCATGCAATCTTAACACAAAGCTAGCATATCGTAAACCTCATCTACAAGCATATACAGTGTTTTTGATGAAAGCTAGATTAATATGATACATGCGTAAATATGCCAATACAATAAATTGGTCTTACAATAATTCTTGTTTGTATATGCTTGGATCTGTAATTTATTAGCTCAAATTCTATGATGGCGCCTGGATTAATTTAGCTTTCATCAGAAGCACTCTATATGCTTGTAGACGAGGTTTTATGGTATTCAAAACTACAGTTGTATTCTTTTTACTCAAAAATATTTGAGATGTTTTTTAGTTGTAGCACAATCGCACTTAAAGACAAGAATGAAATATGCATCCTGATATTTTTGTGAACATGTTTTTATGTATTAATCAATAACTACACTAACTTGCTGGCAGAGAAGAACGGCAGTTGTTTACATTTCGAGAGCGTGCACAGCGTAAACATGGAAGTGGGGTTTTGATTGGCTAATTCAATCATCCGACAAACAAAACAATGACCAATAATCTGACAAAGAAGGGATAGTCGCAGAACGGCACACATGTTAATATGGTGTATGTCGCAAGACACTGCCAATCTTCTCTGGAAGCGATTGTATGGCATAACTTGGTGTCAAAATTTCAAAACTGTCAAACTGCTTTACAAAATAGTTTGTATAGCCATTTTCAAATTTCTATAGCATTTATCATCACATGTTTTAGCGATGTTTATGAAGCCTTTTATATTCCACCTTTCTTACAATATCGAAGGTTCAACGGTTAGTTTGGTCAAGAAATTTCATCAGGACCACCTCATGATCCAAGAGCCCAAGTGATTGTAAGGGTCTGATTGGCAAAAGAAAACCATCTCTATGTCACAAAAAGTATTTTTTGAAATTTCAGAATTTATATGAGCATAATTTATGTGTTTTGCTGTTCCAAAGTGCGCTTTCTTGGACTTTTTGCCTTTTTTTTATCTTTGGACTTCTCTGACTTGACAGTGCATCACTATTCATTATACATACAAATTTGCATCATAAATGATGCAATGAGATGAGATGCGATATCGGCTCTATTATGCTCCAAAGGTGAAAGAGTTTTCACCAAGATTTTAAAGGATTGTTAGATGTAGTTCCAATTCTGTGTAAGGTTGATTTAAATGTTCCTAACATAAGCCAAATATTGAATCGAAATTTATATAATAAAGAACCATTTTGCACAATAAAACAGGATTATTATCATGTCTAAATTTTGAGAGAATTTTTAGCATATTATAATATTGCATGCTCTTTTGCTTTTTGCATTTTTGTGGGTTGAGAACCAGAAAGCCATAACTCGCAGTGAAAAACCATTGTGAGTTAAGGCTTTCTGGTTCTCAACCCTTGATTTATTTTGTGAGAACAATACTTGGAATAAGTTTTCACCAATACTGATATTCTTTTCATTCCTCAGCAGCTTTGAGCGTATTGCCACACCCACTGACCAAGAATTTATTATCGTCACCGCCTACACCACCCTCACAGATTAGTGACCAAGATGTGATGCTTATTAGTCCAGGACACCCATCAACAGGTTAGTTATTCGCCCTTTGCTTATATCCGCCATCTTGCTACCAAAACGAGGTTCTCCCTGCAAATGCATGTGCAAAAGGGCATTTTTATTTATCACGCTTTCTAGCAATGTGCCAGAAGGTTTTTGCAAAGTGTACACGGTAATTAAAACACATGTTTGACAGGCGTACGCACACAACATGCACTTTGCGGGTAGAACCTCCTTTTGAAATGACAGTGCGAAGGGTCAGTACAGGTTATCCTAAATCTAACCTTTAAATTAGGGTCTTCTGTGCTGAATCTAGAGCCTTAAGGGGTGGGGTATGAACCTTTGGACAGTATTTATTGTGGGATATTAAGCACATCAGACATATCGAATTGCATTCTGTATCTGAAGAATGTCCTTCTGATATCAAATAATTTTCATTTTTTTTAATTAGCAATGTAATACACATTTTATGGCAAATCATTAAAATTGATATTTTTGATATTTAACAGTACTTGAAGTAAACTCTATAAATCGGATAATATGTACTTAAAGTGTATGTAGGTGGGATGAAAAGCCGACGATCAATTGAAAATTTTGACCTTTCGTATTGAAGATATGGACTTTTTTCCCCAAACACCAAAAAAATCATGTCTTTTTGGGAAAAAAATCCATATCTTAAATATGAAAGGTCAAAATTTTCAATTGATTGTCGGCTTTTTCTCCCAGCTACATACAATTTAAGAATATATCATTAGATTTATAAAATTTACTTCGAGGACGTTATATATCAAAAATGTGAAAAATATCAAATTTTGATAATTTGTCATAAAATTTGTATTATATCGTGAATTTCAAAAATAAAAATAATTTGATATCAGAAAGACATTCTTCGTATTCAGAATGTAATTCAATATGCCTGATGTGCTCTCATGTCCCACAAAAAATACTGTCGAAACGCTCATTCCAGATCCCTTAAAATGTTAACAATTTGGGAAAAGTGAAAAATAGAGCTTCAGAAAGGTAGCTAGATGAAAACAGGAGTCTTAGGAGTGGTAGAGGAGCCTGAAAAAATTGGGAGGTCTACAATAATGCATTATAAGATGCTTACTTAGTAATTTCAAAATTGTTACTTGCAGATATAGCAGACCGAATAATGGAAAAATCCTATAGATGTAACAGTAAGTATTGCCATAAAGAGCTTTTTTTTCGTACAACTATGTATTTGTACTCAAGTCAGTCCAGTAAATTTGGTAGAATGCATTTATGCATTGTTTAACATAAATGACAGATCCAGAAGAGGATAGGTACATCATTCAGGAAGTGTTCACAATTTTTTTGTCTATGTCATTGGTATATTAATTCAAAATGTTACCTGGTTTGCACAGTACTTTTGTGCGTGTGTGCCAGCCAAAGAGTTTAGAATCAAGGACTACCAACTCTGTCATGTTTACTCTTTGGGTCTAATCTCTTTGGTGCCAGCACATAATTTATTACATGGCGGTGGCTCACTGAATTTTATTACTTGTTGTGTCAATTTCTTGTGTCAAACACACATTGATGTTTTACCAGGGGTGTCTTATGTATTGTGGATGTTTAATGTAGCAGTACGTCACATGAAGCACATCCTATTGTTCAATAATATTAATGCACAATGATATTGTGTTTGCTCAGACTAGTAGTCCACATACTGGAACCCATGCATACTCATGCCTGGGCCCTTTGCCCGTACTAATGATGGGTCCCAATCTGTGTTTGTTCGTCTTCATATGACAAAAGGCCATGGTAGACTGGGCAGCATGAACATTGTCATAATATTATTAGTGTAATTCCTCTGTTGTAGACTTAAAGAAATATTTGTGAGCACTCCCGCAAAATCATTGAGTTCATGGGGAAGGGGAATGCATTTTTTAATTTTTTTTGTATTGCTTGGAAGTTCACTCTAGGGAGTTCACTGTGAACGAAGCATCAACTGTATCAAAATGATTGGTACCCACCAGTTTCGAGTGATATGGACATGACTGCCACATCAAAATGCAACATAGGATTCACATACTTTGTTGTTGATTGTCATAAACAGTCATATAACAATATATTGTGATCATTTCAAGCAGACTCTGTGCTGCATTTGGAAGAAGCAGACTTTTCAATAACCATCAAAACTGATGGTACCAATCATTTTGATACAGCCTGTATGTTCTTTGGGTATACTATAGTACTATTGAGCACTAACAGATTTGCTTTTGAAGGGTTCATCATTGAAGTAGATAGGTTTTCTCCATGGGAATTTATTGCAAGTTATAGTATTTCTATGAGTACACCAGCGGTTATCGCAATACAGGTGCAGGTGATCCCTGTGTGCGTGGTAGAGCTTTCAGATATGTCTCTGTCGAGCTTTTGTCAGATGTGTCTCCGACTTCTCCGGTGAAGTCAAGAGTTACAACAAAAGCCTGACCACTCACAAAGTGACGAGCTGCATCGCTACTGTGATAACCAATGGTGTACTTGTGGAAATACTATAATTTATTGGTTCATCATTGCTTAATGTTCAGGGATGATTTGTTTGTGTACTCACTGTATTGCCTATATGCTGTATTATTTGTTTGAGATAATATTCATATCACAAAAATGTTTTGGGGCAACTTTAGAATTGCAGCCACCATGTGATCACCAATCCTAAATACTAATATCAACATTATCTTAACCCCTGCCCTAAAATCTCCTGCATATGAAAGAGGACCAAAGAGTACTGATTCCACCATGTTTTGCATGTTGCTCACGGAGGACAAATAGTGTACCTAATGAATAATTTTGCTATGCATCCCGTCAAACTTAGATTCAAAGTGTGTTGTTGTTTGCCTATAATGCTTTGTGCTAAAAACGTGGCCTGAGTGTGCAAACATTTGTAGCACTCAAGCTTAAAGATTATTGTTCAATTTGGGTTCTTGCTGAAAATCGCAGAAGGTGCACTATTTGGCCCCCATGACTGAGTGACAATCCAATATGGCGGATTTACCATAGTGTTACACACGGGGCAATTTTGAGTGGGTAAAATCTCTCTGGGCATACAGAGTACACAAACAGATATTACAAAAATGTTGGTTGTTTTTCTTCACCCAATTTGTAACCACTTTCTCATTCACATTACCGTTTAACGGGTTATTTTCGCGGGGTTAATTTTTGTGTGCTTCCCTGCACAGTTTGGTGGTGTCTTCTATTTGTGGTTTGAAACAATAGCATGTTGAAGCCTATCAGTTAAAAATATTAAGGCAGGGTTTTGAATTTGCGGATGCTTGTTAAAGCGAAAATGAATCCCCCGCGAAAATTCCCCGTTATACAATATTCAGTGTACCTGTGTGTCTGTCTCTCTATTGCATAGAGTGTGGTTGTAGGTTCAAGCTCCAGTCGGAACATAAGTATCATATGACCCACTATCATTCAACGCAAAGCGGATATGAAGTGGGAGGAACAACTGCAGCAAATGGCGTCCGCCACAATCACGCTGAGTCTTTTCAAGACCAACGACGGCAAATGATAGCTGCACATTCATGTGAGTCTTGCAACGGCCCTGTGTCAATCAAGTCGGACGTTTTTGTGTGCATTTTCTGTTGCGAAAACTGCCATGCTGTGTTTTTTTTTCTTTGCTCACAATTTTTGGTTTTCAACAAATTTTTGGTTTTTCAACAAATTTTCCGTTGAGAAGATAAGCTTGTTCCTATTGTCTCAAAATGTGAAAAATGTGAAACTTGGCTATTATCTGTTCCAGCTTCAATGACACCTGTCACTTTTGAATAGGTATTAGAGTGATTAGATGAGACAGGTGCCCTGTTCAATTCTTAGCAAATAAAAGCTGTATTGATTGCAGATTTATTTGCTCCATTGCATTCACACATACACAAACCTCCTCTGACAGTGAATGGAATTTGTCCAGCGAGATGTCACAAGGTGTCACTGTGGCAGGAATTTAAAATAGTTATTGTGTGCATGCACATACAGAGCCTGAAAACGAATTTGAACACGCATGTGGGGTGTCATTGGGTTGCGGGGGTTATGTGCGCCCCTTAATGCATCACCGAATTTTCTTAATCCAAAAATTGGTAACAAGTTTGTTGCAATGGAAAAATGCATGCAAACGTCAAACTATATGCTGGCTTTGAGGCAAATGGTGACAGTCAACAGATTTATGAAGGTAGAGATGGTGCACATATGTGTACATCCATATCAAGACGATGCACTTGTCGGCTGCTACATGTGTCTCATTTTACATAATAACTAGGAATAAATACCAGACACATCACAAGTGGAGGTCACTTCCAATTATCACCAAGTCACATGGTTAAAGAATGTTCTCTTTATTCCTAAAACATTTGATTTGAAGTGACCTCCACTTGAGATAAGTCTGGTATTTATTTGTGAAATGAGACACATGTAGCAGCTGACAAATGCATCCTTTTGATATGGATGTACACATATGAACAAAGTGTCAACCTTTCCAAGAATGAGGGCCAGTCATTCCATTGCATGCACAATGACATGACCTTAACCTCTCACACAGGGAGTGTAGATTTCAAATGGAGTCGCCCATTCATGTAACCCCATTTGAAATTCACACACCCTGTGTGAAAGATTAAAGTCATATCTTCCATACAGGGTGTGTATGGATTTCAACTGAAATTGCCCATTTAAGGCCCAACTCTACCTTAATTAATCTCTGATAAGTCCAAAAGAAAAAGTATTTCTCAAAGCTTCCGAACATCTTAACTTCCAATTTGGAATGTGTCTTCCCCCTCTTTTTCTTTAATGAAATATTTTTGATAATTAAAGTGTTTAATCACACAATTCTTCCAACAAAGGGAAAAGAAATTAATATGGACCATTTTCTCTGAGACAAATGTGTACCTTAAATGGAATGTGTACGGCAGCTTTGAGACATGCAATTTTGCCTAATAACATTATATTCCATACTATATACCACATAGAATTGATAACACAGTGTTATGTCAATTGCACCATGAGGGGAAACAGTACTAGTGAACTAACACTCCACTGCTTTTGTGTGTTGCTATCATGTCACTATCTTCTTTGGTGGTAGAATGGATTCTGTGGGTGATGGTGTTGCACTAAAACAGTGTATGTTGCTTTAATTTTCTGTCCTACTTGATTTACTAATTTAAATTTCATTGCTATTCGCTGTAGAAGTGATGTAATTAATCAGATTAACTACCATAGCAATAGAGGAATACAATGTTGAATATATCGTCCTGCACTATAACGTTCACGTAGTACCTATGCCTTGAACCATTGAATCAAAGAACAGGTATAAAGACCTGGATCATATCGCACCTGTAAGATTACTATCTTTGAAAAGAGCGTATTGTATTCAATCCATGACACACACAGGTGGTGTGTACAACCTGCTTGTAGTGCAGGGTGATATATTCAAAAATTGCATTAATCTATTGCTATGGTAGTTAATTGATTATTACATCGCTTCTACGGCGAATTGAATAGTGTCTTAATTCTGGACAAGAGAATCAAGTAAAATTACTTCATAGTGATCAGTTATGCTTTGGATAAAGTCGAAGTACCCATACTGATCTATATTAAGTTGGCATACAACTGATAGCTCCAGAAGAAGGCTACATGTATATTTATGAGGCCGGTTTAATTGTTCATTTTGGGGAAGTGAAGGCATGGATTTTGTGGTCATCCATGTGTGGACACAATGCAATATAGGACAGTATTTATTTATGACTTGTCTAGGTTCCTTCCTAGACATTAATGAATGCCAAATACGTGCCAAATTAACATGTCATAGATTGGGTTATTCCTTTTGAAATTCACACTCCCCATGTGGAAGAGTTAGCTACAGTCTTCCACAAAGGGAGTATGTGTTTCAAATGGAATTGGTTTGGGTTAATTATTTTGGAACCCATACTCCCTCTGTATTTTTGCTTAAAGGGGAATATTGGAATGTCATCTTTCTCTGGGTAAGATCTGACACCAGGCCAGCCCATGGCCAGAGGGTAACATGAGTAGGTTTGTTTCACCTTGAAGGCAATGATAGTCTTGCAAATATGGTCTAACTTTCCCCTAAGCCATCCAATATGCCATGAATTAGTAGGGCTACAACTGGTATCTACTGGTCAGTTTATACTCCTATTTCCACATCTGTTATTTTAATGTGCGCCTTTAACCTATATCTCCCACAACTGGAGCAAGTATAGTTACCGAATTGTTTATTACATTTGAAACACTTACACTCTCTATGGAAGACAATAACTAAATCTTCCACAAGGGAGTGTGGATTTTAAATGGATTAGCACTTAAGATCTATTTAGGGTTGTTGTTAGGGTTAGCAGACATTTTTAATTGCTCGTTTGTAATATACAATATGCATATTGTATTTTGGGAAGGGATTTTATTCAAAATGACTTGCAGTCGGGATCCATGTATAATTTTAGTGCATTTTTTGAAAAGCTAAAATCTAAAACAGATGACACAATGTGTAAACTGACCTACTTTGTCCATTTATTAGAAGAAAGGAAAGAAATAGTAGTTAGAATTTGCAAATTTGATAATCTTGTTTGTTTTTGCTTTCTAATGTTAGATCCAGCTCCGTCTTATTCAACTAATAATTTGATGGCTCAGCCGCCAAGTTCTTATAGTCAGCAACCAATGCCAGTGCCTACAGGTAAGTGCTCCTCTCAGCTAGGATTATTTCAATCATTACAGAGATAGGGGATCGGTAGTAACGTTTGCATGGTATTTTTGTGAGACATGAGAGCACAACATCATATACATCAACTTGCATTCTGAATATGAGGAATGTAATTCTGATATCAAATTATTTTTTTATTTTTTGAAATTTGCAAATTATTAAAAATTATCAAATTATTAAATATAAATTTGTTAATAATTTTCCATAAATTTGTATTATATCGCAAATTTCAAAAAATTATTTGAAGGACATTACTCATATTCAGAATGTAATATAGCATGTCTGATGTCCTCTCGGGTCTCACAAAAACACTGTGCAAACATCGCTATCCGATTCCTTAAGTTTTGTAGCCACTTATCTTTGTATGTCCAGCTACAATATACTTAACATTCCACACTCAATTTTGCCGGTATTGAGATGAATACTATCATGTTACAGAAATCAATGAAAACTATTAATTATCCCCCAGTTTGTTCATGCATTTCGAAAAACATCATTGGTTTCAGGTTCTATCACCTGAGGCCATAGCTCTGGGCCATAGGCTGAATTAAAACCAGTGATATTTATACAATATTGGATAGCTTTGGGTGTGATATGAGAATATACTGCACAAGCCATGAAAATAGGTCCCTTTTCATGGCAAGTGGGGTATATTCTCATATCACAAAAAAAAAAAAGCCATCCAATATTATTATTATTATATAATATGTGTACATCCATATCAAAACGATGCACTTGTCGGCTACTACATGTGTCTCATTTCACATAATAGCTAGGAATAATATCAGACTCATCTTTGAAGTGGAGGTCACTTCAAATCATCCCAACTCACATGGTTTAGGAATACATTGATCATTCCTTATATAATTTGACTTGGGGATGATATGAAGTGACCTACACTTGATATGTGAGTCTGGTATTTATTCCTAGCTATTATGTGAAATGAGACACAAGTAGCAGCAGACAAGTGCATCGTTTTGATATGGATGTACACATGAAGTTTTTTCGATACTTTTTGAGTACCAAAGTATTAGAATAAACATGTTGGTGCCATTTGGAAAAGGGGTACTGTAAAGTGGGGTGACTTTGGACACGCATATAGGACAGGGTTGCTTGACATAAATCACAATTTTTTCCAAAAAATCATTTATTTAAATTTAAATCAATGATTTTTTAGAAAAAATTATTTATTTAAATTGAGCAACCCTGTCCAATATGCGTGTCCAAAGTCACCCCACTGTCCAAAGTCACCCCACTTTACAGTAGTAAGAAATATAGGAGTTTTTTTTTTTATGCTAAAGTCTCAGTTTGGTGAGGAGCAGTCAGACACCTTTAATTTACACATATGTGTGAATGTGTCAGTGATACCATGATTAATGGCTGTTGTTTAATTTCAGAATTTGTTGTACACAGAGTTTAAGACAACTGCAGAGTGAGATTTCTGTTACTTTTGTCACATTATAGCTTGGAATTTGGGCACTGAATGGGAATTACATACATCACATGGTTGCCAATAATATTTCTAACATTCACAGTCAATAATAGTTCCTTTGAAAGACTAATTAGATAAAATTAGGCAGGCCATAAAAATAAATCTTCCTGCCTTACTGGGAACTAACAAGCAAATCTTTGCTAATGTCAGAATACTTCTTAAAGTTTGAACTATTCGATAAACAAAGCGGTATTTTAAGCTTGTATAGCTTCACAAAAGTGACCTATGGATGCACTTTTTAGTATATTAAACCAAAAACAATTAACAAATACAGTGTGACAATGATAAATTGCATTTTGCAGGTCATCCCCTTTTAGAATCTTATGATTTCTGGGAGCTGCTTTCCCATGTTGTTGTCCCTTTCTATGCCCTGCAAATTAGGAATTGAAGAAGAATAAACAAGTTGTACTACTGAATTATGCTTTGATGAACGATTCATGTTCATCTAAATAACAAGAAATCAGTGCTATGCTTTTTCAGGAAATAGACATAAAGACTTGACAAAAAGTAATGCAGCTGTTATAAATATGCCTATAGCTTCATAACTATTGATCGTATTCACAATATTTCAACATAGAAAGAACGATGGCTTAGTTACGCACATTTTGATACAACATTCATCCAATGTTGTTCAATATTAACAACAAAGTAGTGGTTTTAAAGAAAAATACCTGAATTTAAAAGTTACATTTTATAGCAATCGATGGTTATTAAGCAAGTACTGTGGTAGCATGTAAAATCTGCCATTCTCTTTACGCTGAATTCAAATCAGTACAAGATTGGGTATTTTTTTTGAAAAACACTGCTGTGTTGTTAATATTGGAGGAATGGGGTACCAAAATGAGCGTAAATAAACCATCTTTTCTATGGGGTTGCAGATGTTGTTATTAAAGTGAAAGGATTATGTTCGTCAGTGACAGTGGATTTACGCTACAAAACTATGGAACACTGAAATAACTGAAAACCTTTTGCAGTAGAAAGCAGCCGTGGCAAAAGGGTGATCTTGTAATTTTAAAAATCACTAACAATACTTCTTTTTGTCATTATGGTTGAGGTTAACTTTTCTATTTCACTTTCGCATGGAAAAGGGTTATATCACACAAAGTAAAACTATATTTTGCCCATTGGTTGATTAAGGGGGCTGTCATTCTCTTCAGAATGGGGGGGGGGGGTCATGAATATACTGGGGGTCATTCTTTACACTTAAAATTTAAACAAGTTTTTTGTGTGCGCAGCGCCTTAGTTCCGGCAAAGAATAATTTGTCTTGAATCTGTGTAGGCCAAAGGGAAATGAAATAGGGGTGAGGTGATAAAAAAAATTTAGCCTGCGATAGGGGGGGGTCATAAAAAAATTGACTCCGGTCACCGACATATTCATGACGTCCCCCTAACTTTATGACACATACTTTGGCAAAAGAATGCATCTTCCTCTTATTGCCTTTACAAGTTGCATCATTTTACCATTGAAAAGAAGTTGACTAAAGATATGGCAAAAGGAAGTACACCTGTTAGTGAAGTAAATATAAGATACACCCTTTTATCACATTAGGGCTGCGACTTGCATACTCTCTAAGAAAAATCATACTAGAGTTTCAAGACAGAAAACAGATGTAAAGGGGTGCTTAAAGTTAAAATCAATAAAAATTAAACTTGTGTAGACTGGCTGAACACTGCTAGTCATGACCGATCCAAATTTTAGCCAGAATCATGCAAATTTCTTCAATTCTGTCGCATAAGCGGCAATAATTGCACTTGACCAAATCTATTTGGTGGTGTGGAATCTTTGGTATTATACAATAGCCACTTGTAACAACACTAAAAAACACTATAATAATGATACACCTTCATATTGTTTTCATGTGCCGGTAATAATATAAAAAATTAAATTTTAATTAACCCCATGGGCACTACGGTCTTCCCATATAGTACTCGGCAGGCAGATCTAATGAGGCCCCCAATTCTTTTTTACCCATGTTGAAAATCTGACAAGATGGGGGAGGGGGAATATATAGCCCTCTTTGTAATCAATCCAAATAGTTCTTAGAGGCCAATAATTTGGCAGTATTTATTTGCAATCCCATGTTTGTGGTTGTTAATAAGAAATATTGGTTTTATATTATCATCTACATGTATATATCTATGCCTACAAAAAGTGATAAAGACGAAACACAATGCTTAAGAAACCTGCTTCCGGTCCATGAGGGCAAAGCTCTGGTGATGGTGACTTGGGAAAAAAATGGTGTGAATTCATTTTGCAACATCTACTAAAATAGCTTAAAATTACATACTTTTGCCCTGCCCATTGTTCATCTTCGACACATTACATATTTATACTGGATTTGTTGCTCTAAATTATTTACATAATGGGAGGTGTTCAACTGTCGTAAATTAGGCCTGGCATTACTCAGAAGATATCTTGCACTTCCCACAATGCATTTCTTGAGTTATTTCGTGTCACTATCGACCCATGTTGCACTGAATAGCAAATCAGTACAGGGAAGAAATGTATTGTGGGAATTGTACAGTATCTTCAGGGCATCACCTACATATCTAAAGCTGAAACTGTTCCGGTGAATGAAAACAAACTTGACAAAAATTGATCTTTGAACTAAATTAACATTTTTTATCATTCCAGGCATCTTTACCAGTCAGTTTTACGAGGAACAACTAGCCTCTTCTGCAGACTCAGCAGAGACTGACGATAATGATGTCCTTGAGGACATGACCTCCACCACAGACTCTACCATGGATGAGCGGTTAGACTCTGCTACTCCCATTACGTCATCTACTTCACTGCAAATGCCAGTCATTGCCAATGTCATCTCTCTTTCTGAATGACGTAAAGTATATCGAGCATTATGCATGCTCTGGAAGATGAATATGGCATTGACTCTAACATTTATGTGTGGCATCCAATATTTTAACCATATGATAACTACCTGCCTATTGGTCAAAAAGAAATTTTCAATATCAATTGGACCAATCAGCAACATTGTTAGAATAATTTCACCATGCAAAAATATTGGGGTGAATAATTTGCAAAGCTCCATTCTGATTGGTGATTAAAGTGAAGATATCACATAATTGACCAATCAGAGACAATGTTAGATCGGCAGGTAGTGCTCAGGAGGTTAAGGAATCGGTTAAAATCTTCCATTTGTTGATTGATTCAAAAAATAACTTTCAGTACCAAAAATTACACATGTGAAAATTACCACATTATTTTACAGTATTAAATTCATGTATACTCCTATAAATGCCACCAGGCTTTGCAGATCCTAAAGGGTGTATGCATGTATTAAAAGTACCGTTTTGATACAGTAACCACTCTCCAAATGCTGTATATACAGGGATGTAAGTTTTCAGGCTTTTGCCTGATTCAGGCTTTTTTGTAGTCCAGATTTATGCAATTTCTTTTATTTACTGCCCATTTTAGGCCATTCTGATCATTTTGACGCTGTTTTACAAGCTTATTTAGGCTTATTGTCAACGGTGGGCTTTCATTCCTGTATTTCTGTTTTGGACTCTTATTCTGGAGAGTGGCATCACAGGGTGATACAATTATGTGAAGGAAGATGATTACGAGTGATGGAGAACAATATCGCATGGAAATGGCCTTTTTGAAGTGCATTTTGATACAACATTATGGACTTCTTAACAAATATAAAGGAAACCTGAGGCCGTATAAAATTAATGTTTTGGTTCTCGTCCAGAGGATTTTCATGAATTGATGAGGGAGGGAGGTGTTTTTTTTTTTTTTTTTTTTTCAATGTAAAATTAGCATTGTCAGTAGTTTTCGGTCTTCTCCAACTGTGCTCGAGGAAACGATGAGGCCCTTTTTTTTTTTTTTTTTTTTTTCCAAATGTGAGATTCTGAGGGATAAACCCCCTAGAGTACCACAAAAAGACTTGGAAGTGATGCTTGTTCTCTAATAAACTTATTTATATGTATGAAGATTTCATAAATCGTTCCAAAGTCTAAAAAAATTGAAAAATCTATAAAAAAAAAAAAATCTGACAAATCCCAGAAATTGAGGAGGGCGGGGACGAGAACCAAAATATTAATTTTACACGGCCTAAGGTTGATGGGTTCCAGGTTTTTGCCATCCAATATTGCAGTCATGATTTTCAATTGAAGCATGCTCGGAAAATCTCACATGCCATATGTAATGCAATCAAGCAAAATGAGTCGGATGTCGGGAATATTGATTTTGAGATATAATCAATAATAGTATTCAACTTCCTTTATATTTTTTTGTTCTGAGCAAAACTAAAATGGCCATATCTCTGGAACCATAAATCTAATTATGATGGGATTTTCAGGAAAATAAAGCTCTGAGAATGGCTCATATAATAAGATTAAAAACTGAATTTTGATTTTGATCGACATCAGACTCATTTTGCTTGATTGCATCACATATTCTTTGCATTTGAATTTTTTTTCATTGAAAGAAATGGTGGGAATGTTATTGGGTTAATCTGCTTAAAGTCCACACTCCCCCTGTGGGGAGTATGAATTTAAAATGGAATTAGCACATTAGGCAGCTTGATTTGAATGTCATACACCCTCTGTGAATGATTCAAACTGAATCTTCCACAGAGGGAGGGTAAATTTTGGTTGGTTTGTGGTTAATTCCATTTGGAATTCATATTCCCCCTGCAGAAGATATTTCCAAAATCTTCCACAGGGGGAGTATGTACTTTAGATGGATTAGCCCATTAGTAAGCAACTGTTTATTAGAGAATATTATGTGACATGATCTGGTCCATGGAGGCCAAAGGCAGCAAATTTGAAATTGAGATAAAGGCAAGAATATGGAGTAAAAAACAATAAAATACATAAGAAAATAGACATCACAAAACTTTGTAACTCTAGAACTAAGTGTGCTAGACCTTTGGTGTTTTCAGTGGTAGCCTAATGTTTGTATAATAGTAACTCAATTTTCAAAATTGCCTCCTTTGGCCGCTGTGGACCAGATTGTGTCACATATGGTGTTGATAAAGAAATATATATGTACATTATATGAATCAAAAGATTTACAATACTTGTGTGCCAAATGTTTTTAGATAGCGTCAATTGTATATTGTGATTGTATTACTTATTCAGATTCTATAACATTTTACTCACAGATTACTTCCAGAAAGTAGTCCATCTAGAAGTACCATCGCCATAATGTCATTTGCGCTAGATCTCTTCTTCCCATTGGTTGTTATTGCTAGGATTTGGCTGTTCCATCTCACATCTTCTGACACAAAGTTGTACTCAATGGAGGAAATCACAAAACTTGCCAAAAAATAAATGTCTTTTGAAACAATTCCAAAAGTTTTGAAATTTTGTTAAACCTTTCTTTTTTGTGTTACTTTAATTAAATAATTAGTTATAAGAATGAATCATGTATTTTCCAAAAAAATAGAATGCAAAAATTGAAATTAGACTACGTACAAGTCTTTAGACTTGGTTGTCACAGCATGTGAAAAACACCCTATTAGTAAAATTTAACTTTTATTGCCAGTTAAGAGTATATTAAATGAATAATTAGGGTACGTTTAGCTGTGTTTCATTTGGCAGAAGTTGATAAAAAAATTTTATCTCAAAAAATTAGTGCTGCATTTTTGGAAAAAGGGGAGTAGTCTTCTACAAGTCACCAATTATTGCAATGACCTTGTGCTGGGGGTTCAGAATGAAAAGAGAATCCATCGCACAGTGCTTAGGTTTGGGTGCCAAGAGCGTTGCCGACGATACTTTTTGATGGACTACTTGAAAATACATGTACTGTATTTTCTTTAAGGAAAACCGTTTCATAAATTTACATTTAAGATCATTGATAAATACACAGAAACACATGTTATGTACAAGTTTTCCGTATCTTTTGAACTTACCTATAAAATCTGTTTGGGTATGATGTACATGTTCATGTTGTTGTTATTGTTGTTAGATTATGTTAATAACTTTCCACTCCTCATATGGTGCTTTATACTGTATGTGTATAGAGTAGCATGAATTGTTATTACTTTTGATTTAAATATTTATGTTATTTTGATGTATTTATGGAAAATATATTTTAAAAAGTGCTCAACTTGGATAAACTGAGTGCTCTCTTTGACTAATCTGTGAAAAAGGTACTTCCAGAGTCAGTAACAATGAAAGCAATTAATTTTTGGTATAAATGCTGTAAAATTGGTGCTCCTAATTAAAGGAGGGATATCTGTCAACCATCCTTACCATGGCTTCCCATTTGTGTATGAAAGTTTGAAGTTACTTTACCACTTGAGTATTCTTTGATTTTTGTAGTTAAGTAAAATCGTGGAACAATGATGTAATATTTTATAGGCATGCTCTTTAAAGGCCTATTCAGTGATCCCAGAGAAAGTGTAAAAAAATTAAAATTGCGTATACATAGATTGCCTAAAAGTGAAGGATAAGTCATTAAAATTGTCATCAGTTATTTTTGAAATAAAAACTGGCAAAAAATAAGGAAACCACAGTATTGACAAAATTGAAGTCCAATTCAAGTAGGCCTACATGTAGCTAATGTTTCTACTTTTTTTAAAGTAGATAAATTACAGATTCATGTAAATTGTCTTATTTTGTCTTTAATACAGGGCTTTCCACTTTACCACTAGCGGGCTATGTTAACACATCTAAGACACTAACAAAGATGCCAAAATTTTTAATGATTTTTACAATCTTCGGGATGAGAAAATCACTGAATGAGTCTTTAAAGCAGGCCTGGATATGTCACTACATTTTGCTGACAATTTTGTTTTGTACTAGTACTAGTATATGTGTGTGTGTAGAAAGTCTTGACAATTGAGTCAATATTATTGTCTAAATTATTACATTTATTCTTGAGTAATATATATTTATTTGAAACGCAATTAAGAAGTACAAGTAATAAAATTTCAATTTATAAGTCGATGGGCTATAATTGAAATCCATACACCCCCTTGGGAAGACATGACCTTAATCTTCCACTACAATGGTATAGGTTTCAAATGGAGTTGCTCACTCAGGTAAAGCTATTCTATTTGAAATTTACACTCCCTGTGAGACTTCCATAAGGGTTATAGATTTCAACTGGAATAGCGCAATTTACTTGGACTGCATCTTTTGTCGTCTACTAACTGCATGTCATTGTGTGATGCTTGTTTGGTGATTACGGAGTCGATAATCTATGATTACTGGTCACCAAAAAGCCCAGGGGGAGGGGGATTTGTAGTGGGAAGGTGGATACGGGGATGTGCAGCAGATTTCGGGTGCATTTTCAGGCTTTTTAATATGGACTTGGGTCACAAATTTTCAGAAGACTGCTTTAGAGATTCAAAATTTTGCCAAAAGTTTGTAAAAATATTTTGCAGTGTTTTAGCAAAATTGTACTTTTTTCCCAAAATAATACATTTGTTTACTTGCAATGGAAATGACCAAAACAAGTGACAGGTCGGATGCAAAAGCGGATTAACTTGATTTTCAAACTTTTTAAATCAAGGACCCTATAATCCTGTCTTTAAACCAACACCGTACTTTAAAAAAGTCCCATGGTAAAGTTTCGAAACTATGATCAAAAGAAGCTCATATTTTCTTAATAAATCCTTTATATTTGACCATTTATTTGCCTATATCTCAAAGTGAGAAAAGGGATATATCGGTTTTTGCATGTAATGATGTTGGCATGAACATTTGTATTTACATTTTAGAGTAAACTATTTGTATAAAAAAATACCCAATGGGAATTCCTTCCACCCCACCCCTCCGAAAAACATTTGTTTACAAAAGTCAACCTAGGAGGGTAGGTGTGTATTGTAGATTTGATATAAGTATTGTACATTACATTTAGTACTACAGTCAGTGTAAATATATGATTTATAATAAAGAACAGAATATTATTATGTTATGCTCAATAGTGTCATTTTGTGTATTATGCTGGGTGCATTTGTTTTTACTCATGGCCTTGGGTTAAAGCTAATTAGAGGTTAATAACTGCACATGGGTTATTTGGAGGGCATTGTGAAAAACCTAAATATTTTGCCTTTGGAACCGAGGACTATCCCAAGGTCCAAAGCAAAATGTTTAGATTTTTCACAATGCCCGACATATTACCGATGCAAAGTTATTAACCTCATTCATAACAGTCACTTTCATCTCTTCACTTTAACAAAATAACACACAATTTTCCTCAAAAATTAACAATTTTTACGTTTTGCCTTGCCAAAAATCAATCGGGCTAAATCAGGACGACCAATAACAGAAGTGCGAATAACAATTTGTGCAAATATGGTAGTGTGCAATCCAAATACGGCGGACGGCGCGTGCAGTTTGTTCGACGCACAACACGGTGCGCGCGGAGGTTACTAATATTTACGCTGACGGCGAGGAGGTCCACTGTTGAATATTTATTAATAGTAACCGCGTTCAGCGTTTGCGTTTTGGCAAATAAATAAAAATTATTGGATCGCACTTTCTGCGTATATTAATGAGGTTATGAATATAGATTAATGACCTTTATCAAAGAGAAGTTGATGAATAAGTGATATTGATAATTCAGAACAGTGCATTGTGGGTAATTTTGAAGGGGAGATAAAAAGATCCGAGCTCTCAACATGTGACGTTCAAAATTACTGCGCCAAAACTGTCTAGTGCAATGACGTCATGGTTATTTGTGCTCAATTGTTGTCAGCCTTCATTGCACTTGCACTTGCACTTGACAATTTCGGTGCCCAGGAATTTTGAATATCAAGTATTGAATGATGGCTGCATTAGTTAGCTTTTATAGTCAATATGAGTTTGTTTAAAATAAACCACATGATTTGTGCTTGAAAATTAATTTTCTAACATATAAGGCATAATGTTGTGATTGCCGGAGACTTTAATGTGAAACAGTGAAAGTAATGTCCCTTTTATCAAACCTTAATAGAGTGGTCTCCACTCTTTTAGGAGTGGTTTTCACTCTTTGAGGAGTGATTTTTACTCTTACATTTTACTCTTACATTTTAGAGTATGTTTATGGTCCCGGGGTACATGGCTTTGGATTACGGGTCCTGGTACATGGTTAAGGGTACAGGGTTAGGGTTAAGGGGCTGTGCAACAATTATCTGTCTGGGTAGAGAGGGCAAGCAATATTTGGCAGGGTAAAAGGGGGAAACAATTTTTGGCAGGTAAAAGGGGCAAGAGATTTTTGGCACACATTCTTGGGGTACTCTTTAAATATGACGCTCTAAAAAAGCTTGGGGAAAACAGTAGAAACGTCCTGATAATGCAAAATTTCCTGATTGCTGCACTCGCATTATATATCTCTAGATAGACCATTTAAGATTTGCAAATTAGGTTCCTAAAATTTTGCAGGGGGTGAAGATTTTTTGGTTTTGGCAGGCTGAGAGGAGGGGCAATTAGGGGTTCATTCATAGGATTGAGGGCATGATCGCATAACAAGCCGAGGGCATAAACAGCGACCATGCCCGAAATCCTATGAATGAACCCCGTTCATACATACCCAACATTCTTAGCAATTCAATACAGATGAAAATAATAAGGGTTTACAAGTTTAAATAACATTTCCATACCGTTTTCCTTCATAAATTGGAAGAAAATTAGTAGGCCTACTTGCAGGAAGCAGCTCGGCTCATGAGGTCAGCGGCCGGGAGTCAGCGCGTGATCTGCGTCATCTTTTAGCGCTCCGCGTGAGATGGGCGTGGTGAGCGGCGTGTACGTAACACTAGCAAATCGTGGATCGTGTTAATTGGGTTCCAAAGCTGCGTGGCGCAGCTTGTTTATGCCCTCGCGTACTGGTCATAAACGGAATTTATGACCAGCAAAAAAGGGCCCAAATCCAATCAGAAACGTCGTTATATCGTGAGTATGTATGAATACAGGATTACAGTTATGGTACATGGTTTGCGGTTATTAACTGATTTGCTCATTTGGAAAATCATAAACATTCACATTTTAGCACCTGTGTTAGTATCATAGATGCGCCAAGCCCAAATCTGTGTATTAAAGACAAAATAGGACATTTTACATGAAAATGTAATTAAGGATAGGCATTGGCTTCAACTTTGTCAATACTGCTGTTTTACTCGTTTTTTATTTGTCAAATTTTTCATTTTAAAAATACCAAATGACAAGTTTAATGATGTATCCTTCACTTATACGCAATTCTAATGTTGTGACACTTTTGCTGGGATCACTCATCATCACTGAAAGGGCTTTACAGGATTACAGGGTACATGGTTTAGGGTTAAGGAAGTGGGGTTAGGGTTGGGGGTATTTGATGGTAACTGAGGGTACAGGGATATATGGTAGCTTTGCATCCTTGCATGGGGTGTATTTTCAAGCTTTTTGATATACTGAACTTCAGGGTGCAATATTCATAAAACTGGTTTAGCTAAGGATGGGGTAGATTTTTACAATTTTCTCCAAAAATCTTGAAAAAGTACAGATTCGTCATTGGTTTTGCTGAACCATCGAATGGTCTCAGTCTTTATTAATCTAATTTACTTCCTTAATTACTCAGCAACCTTTGGTACTTAAATGGACATATTTCGAAATGCCAAGAAAGTATGAGCCCCCCCCCCAGTGGTGTCACATGAAAGAGAAAAAAGTAAAGAATATAATAAAATGTTTCCTCACCCGAGGTGATGCAGGGAGAGCGTGGCGCAATGGTTAGGGTACTTGCCTTGAGTGCATGAGGTCCCGGGTTCGATTTCAGCGGTGGCGATTTGCTGGGATATTGACTTGGAAAAAAAAGTCTGAAATTAATTGGCATCATCTGTAGATTAAATTCAGACTCCCTCTCCCCCCATGGTTTATTTAGGATGGGGTAAATGAATCATGAAAGTACTCCGTCCTTCGGAGGGGACGTTAAGCCGTCGGTCCCGTGTACAGAGAGCCATACCTGTACATGTATCTCGCAGCCAGTTTCGAAAAGAGTAGGGTGTTAACCCCTGACTGTTCCCAACCCGTCCCGGTGTTCAAATGGACCCCAATGGAAATAAGCTTCAATAGAGGCTTTCTTGGGTTATCCAGGGTTGTCAAAACCCGAACAAATCAAATCAAATCAAATCAAAAAATACTCATTACAAGACCCGGGTTAATATTCATATGGGTCCTTTTCGTATCTTGAAATGCCAAAAAGGTATGACCCCTGCATGGTGTCAAATGAAAGAGTAAAAAATGTAATAAAAATAATTTCCCCACCGGTGGTGGCACTCCTCATAATGGTTAATATTCATATTTTGGGTCCTTTTCATATCTCGAAATGCCAAGAGGGTATGACCCCAGAGTAGAGTCAAATTTAAGAGAAAAAAGGAAAGAATATAATAAAAATATTTTTCCATCCGGGGGTGACACGCTTCACACGACCCGGTCATTACTCATAATTTGGGTTATTTTCATATCTCATAATGCCAAGAAGGTATGCCCCATGAGTGGTGTCAAATGAAAGAGAAAAAAGTTAAGAAAATAATGAAAATATTTCCCCACCTGGTGGTGGTACTCCTCACAAGACCCTTGACAATATTCATATTTTGAATCCTTTTCATATCTCAAAATGCCAAGAGGGTATTACCCCCAAGTGGGGTCAAATTTAAGAGAAAAAAGGAAATAATATAATAAAAATATATTTTTCCACCATGCACCAGGGAGTGGCACTCCTTTTAAGACCTGGGTCATTACTCATATTTTGGGTTATTTTCATATCTCATAAGTAGTCCTTCAAGAAAGACTATCGGCTGAGGTTTAAAATCTATATATACTTAGCGAGGCTGAAATTCGACCTTGCTGCTCGGCTTTGCCGAGCCCCCCCCTAGTCTTGAAGGACTACTCACAAGGGACTGTGCAATAATTATGAGCCCTGGGGAGGGTAAAATTTGTGGAAGGGGAGACATTTTGGCAAGCTGAAAGGGGGGCAAGCAATTTTGGCCAGCCAAGAGAGGGGGGAGCAAGTGGTTTTGGCACACATTCATGGGCGCCTTCCGGGGCGCCTTTTAAATAAAAAGCTCTAAGTCTTAGGAAAACAGTATGGAAATGCTTTAATATGCAAATTTTCCTGCTCGCTGCGCTAGCAACATATATCTAGACAATTTAAGGTTTGCTAATTTGCTAAAAAATTTGGCATGTGCAAAGGGGAGGGGCAAAGCTTTTTTTGGTAGGCCGAGAGGGGGGAAATTTTACCCGGGGCTCATAATTATTGCACAGCCCCTAATGCCAAGAAGGTATATTGCCCCCCTGAGTGGTGTCAAATGAAAAGTAAATATAATAAAAATATTTCCGCACCTGGGGGTGACACTTACCATAAGACCCGGTTCAATATTCATATTTTGGGTCCTTATCTTGAAATGTCAAAGAGGTATGAGCCCTCATGTCAAATGAACATGATGAAAGAGAAAAAAGAAACGAATGCAATAAAAATATTTTCCACACCAGGGCTTGAGACTCCTCATAAGACCCGGGTCAATATTCGTATTTTGGGTCTTTTTTGCATAAAATGCTTCTAAAACAAATTTACCATAATTTTGAGTGAAAAATGAGAGTGGAAACCATTGTTTCAAGATTATGATGTAAGGAACATTTCTAGTCTATTTCTCCTTTTCGAGTAATGTCCCAGTATTATATTTTTAAAGAGTCGTTTCCACTCTTATGAGGGGTGGTTTTCACTCTTCTCTCAAGTTCGCAGTCTTTTAGAGAGTGAGTTTTTCACTCTTTTATATTGAGAGATAAGGTTTATGGTACATGGCTTAGGCTGGTACATGGTTTAGGGTTAAGGGGCTGTGCAATAATGATCTGTCTGGGAGGGGGGGTAAGCAATATTTGAGGGTAAGCAATATTTAGCAGGGCTAGGGGGGACAATCAATTTTGGCAGGCCAAAGGTGGGGGGGGCAGGGGTCAATAAGACACTCTAAAAGGCTTAGGAAAACAGTAATCGTTCCCATACAAAATAATGTCCTGCTTGCTGAAGAACAAACGAATTCAAAAAAGAAGGAAAGGCAGGAAACATGTGAAGGAGCAGGCCCGTACGCAGGGGGGTGGGAGTGGGATGCACCCCCCCAATTGGGAAAAGTATACAAAAAGTCCCAAAATTTCAGAATTTGCAGCGTGGCGAAAAAAAAAAATCAGGCTTCTTTATGCTTTTTGGACAAAAAGGTCCACATTTTGGGGAGAAAGTCAACTTTTCACAAAACTGCCCCCCCCCCCCGGAAACAAGTCCACTTTTTCAAAATCAGCACCCCCAAATGAAATCCTGCGCACGGGCCTGTGAACATTGGTGAAGGGGTGACAAAGTGTTAGTTAAAGGGAAAAGGGATAGCCTACAACTTTTGGAAGCAAGAATGAATAGACCATATTGAAGAAAAAAAACATAATGAACAAAATCAAAAGAAGAAAAAGAAAGGAATGAAGAAAGAAAGAATAAAGAACATACAGAAGTAAAGAGAATCATAAACAAGTACAAGTTAGAATTGGGGAAAGGTAAAGAGAACAAGTGCATGAATGAAGAACGAATGAATACATGCTATGAATGACTATTAATGAATAGATATGCACCGTATGAATGAATTAATGGATGAATGAATAAATGAAAAAATAAAGGATGAATGAATGAATCATAATGAACGGACCTGAAGAAAGAAACACCGGAAGAGAGAAAAATAAGGGAAGAAGGAGAGAGAAAATAATTTTTTAATTTGGTATTTTCTATAAATCACTGATTTCTAAATGGCACAGGTTAAATATCTTCCAGGGTCTATGGTTACAGGCGCAACTCGTTTCCACAATCATGTCAAATATCCGCATACCATACCAATCTTCTAGCCACCGCCCATTCGTCCAACTACCCGGCCGTGGGGTTCCGCATTGGAATCAGGTTGGAATAAGCCATTTTTACACAGGAAAGTAACATCATCTGACATATATGTTCATCCATTATAGTGCGACACGGCCATGCACTGCACTCGAATTACGCGTAAATTTTATTCTAAGAAAGATAAAAAAGAAACATAAATGGCATGTAACACTACTTTTGTATACAAAAATGTCTAAAAGGGCAAAATATCCCCTTTCATAACTTTTGGAATCGTCCATATGTGGACGATGACCGCGGAGCTCCGCGGCATGCGACAACTTCTGCTTGATATCTGAGCAATTTAAATGCCCACTTATTTCGCTCTTCAAAACAGTGTATGTCAAAACATCATAAACATAACAGATCCCGTCATACATCTATTATCTATATTTTTACATTTATATGTAAAATAAATCAAAATTATTCTATTTAAATATTTTTTAAATGATAATATGTCCTATTTTGTGGTATATACTGATAAAATATTAGTTTTAATATATTATTTAACTCCGCTATATTTTACTAAGCGAACACGGCTCGTGCGTTATTATGGATGATAAGCGCTAAGCTGCTGCAAGCACAAAACAACGAGAGCCTTGGTGCGCTCTCTCGCTAACTCAACCCGCAGGTGAATCCCCAACGAAGACAAACAACAGGAGAAGAGAGCAGATAGCCGTAATTCCATCGATATTTTCACGTGGAAATCATCCGATCTGGAACTTTTTAGCGCAGATCTAGGATTAAAAAAGTGTAAGGAAGCGATTCGTGAAGTTGTGGTGGAAGATCGATGTGGATATTTCGAGTAAAATTGAAGGTAAGATTGCTAATCTTATCGAGGAACTGGTATGTGTGCATGCAGTGAGTGGTATTGAGAACGTAATACGTAGTTGTACTGTGTAGCCGTGTTGTGTGTGTGAGCGACATGTTGGTGAGGCTGTTCATCTTCATGAATAATGGCGTGATGTTTTATTTCGCCTGGCGGAACCAGCTGCGTTTGCGGTTCGCCATCGTCATATATTCAGAGTGCGTGAGTTTCTCTATGAAGATAATTTATTTGTACACAAATCTTGTCTTTCATTTTAAACATTATCTTGATGATGTTCATGAATGTTCAGATATTATTTTGCAAGAATTGGGATGATCTATTTTCTGTAATCCCACGTCCATCATCATTCATTCATCCAGTCAGTGGCCGGGTTCAGCAGCGCCGGCTGGTGCCAGGTACATTTTTTTCTTTCATGAAAGGAAAAAAACTGCTTTGTGGCGTTGTTAACATGTGCATGTGATTTATCTGTCATGCAGGGAATACCCTGAACTGAAATGTGTGTGCTGTGTGCCTGAGTCTGTGAATAATTACAAGATTAAAGGTGTTGTTGAAGTCTATCAATGTAAAATAAGAAGAGGTCTTGTAAATATATATTTCTGATAGAACTTAAAGATATAGAGGGTTTAATCAATTTAAAGCAGTTATTTTACTTGAATGTTTATTGCTAGGAAAGGTCATTCCAATTCAATGTCCATTGCCAGTTGCTGGCAGGAAATATTTTTTGTCCAGGTTTCTTGTTATTGTTTATACAAATTAATTTAGTCTTTCATTTTTTAATCTTTCATTGTTGCACTATATATTTTAATGTATACACAACTGATCAAATTTGTTTGTGCTTTCTTCATAAGAATTCATTTTAACTTGGATGTTTATTTGTCAGGGATGAACTTGAAGAATATTATTTTCAACTGCAATGTAAAATGAACAGCGGTGGTTTGAAGTTAAACAATCCACACCCATTCAACCAAAAATGATCTGTTGAGTACCAAGTATGTCTACTGTACACACTATACGTGTGCAGCAGCACTACAGTGATCTGGCATTCAGACTGTGTTTGTACAGAGCTGTGCCCTTGAAGACAAAATGGCTTCCCTTGCTCAGCTCAGCGCATTGATTGTAGTCACATAGTCAGCTATCAGCAGCAACCCCAATGGCCATCAAATATTCATGCTCAGTGCACACTATGTGCGTACACTGTGCATTATCATGCTGAAGCAAATAGCAGCTGTTGTGTTGTGGCTTTGTGCTGCCATGCAGTGAAGTAAGACATACTCGTTCAAAGTCCAATGAAAATATTGATTACATCTTGGCTTCACAGCCAGTGTAAGCAACCCTGCCCAACCACCCTGTTGTTGCTAACCATTTTATCACAAACTGCCCTATTCAGTCTCAGACAATGCTCGATATTTTTGTTCTGCTGAGAGTGATAGGCAGAGACAGGCATGGCACAATATAAATCTGCAGCTATTCATGGTCAGATAGGTCATAGGGTATTAATGGTTTCAACTTGGCTGTGCCTTGTAATGCAAGACAGGGAAGCCATAGAATATGAGAAAGCAAACTACTGTGGTTTGCTATCTGTAAAGTTTAGTTGAAATCAGGAAGTGTAACAGTGTAATATGTTTTAATGCAAAGGACATGGGTTGATGTTAGTGTGTATAAACTAGTAACACCAGGAAACTTGGCTAGGGAAGAAAAACAACATCCTTTGTTAATTTCTGCATTTATTGAATGACTTCAATGAGTCAATTCTTTCCTGTAAAACTCTTTATTTGATTAGTAAAATATCGATACTGGAGTAATTATTCAGAAGAAGCCAATTCAACAGACCTCCCTCTCTCCTTGAAGCAGAAACTGAAACTTTATCAGGGATCAGGTCTGCGATCAGTTGGGATTGGTAGCTATGTTCCAAGGGTCAAATGGTTTATACCAGCATGCATGGCAACGTCATACCAGTGCTCTCATTGCAATATGACCCAAAGTTTGCCTCGGGTAAACACTGACTGACTGTGCTTGGCTGGTGTTGTCGTTTTAGTGATAAATATAATAGGGAAGCATTCCGGCTTTGTGGGAGATGATGGTGGTTGAATCTTTCCTATAGCATTAGTCCCATCATACTTATCAAATGGTTCAATGCCATCTTTGTCTGAAAAATTGTATGGGGGAAAGATTACATTTTATGATGGGCAAGTGGTATTGATTCAAAATTCAATATTTTATCTGATTTGCATTGGCAAAGTTTGTGGTTGTAAAAGTTTTTGTCAAGTTGCTGATATTGCAATGGCTGTGGCAAATGTCCAAAATATTTGTGTATTTGAAGTTCATGGACTTTACAGTCTAGTACCATACACAGCATAATACAAAATGGGTGACTTATTAACAAGTTTGGTCTCTGACTCCGAGGGAGGGATTTGGGAAAATCCAGATGATGTACTTGTTGAAGAGAAATATCAATTTTGCCAATTGTCTGTAGTCTGCACCACAGTGGAAGAAACAATAGCATATTGTTTACCCAACAGTGTACTGAAGTATTGTGTGTATAGTTAATTGAACCATTGAACCAAAGATCATAAGTGAACAAAGCCTTGTGAAGGTTGCCAATCACTATAGGTGTGTCATGTGATGGCACTCTTTTTGCTGGCTGGCTGGCCTCGTTGGTGGTTGCCTGCCTGGGCAGCCTGCATGCAGGGATCAACAACAGTATTGATATCTTGCATGAATTCATTATGTATGCATTGATGCTCACACATTGCAAAGCAGAATCCATAATAACAATGGTGTAATATCACCAGAAATCCTTCAGGTTTATCTTCCTGTCTTAACAATAGATTAGCCACTGGCCTAGACTTAGAGTACTTGGTTGTTACAATTTGTGTGACCCAGATAAACTGTTTTTGAGGGGGAAGTGTTTCGAGAATGAAACACTAAAAGATTGATTAAATTATGAAAACTTTAAATCCAGAAAATAATCAGGATTAACACTCTGAAAAAGAAACCATTGAATGTTCTACTGTTGCTGTCCAGCAGGGGGGGGTACTAAAGAAATACCGACTGTATTGGGCCTATAACAAGGTTTATGTTTCTTTTACGCAGCATTTCTAAGGGGCTGTATTGCATCAGTTCTTCCTACTTACCAACAATGAGCCATATGCCTCGGGACAATTTGGACCCAAGTTAGTCACTTGGGCCTGCCATTTAGTTAGCGCCCCAAATGTCACATGAGCTTGACCATTAACCAACACTTGTCAAGTTGTTGTGTGTTTGTTTCTTCCCAACTACATATTTGATCGGGGGGGGGGGGCAAGCAAATTTTGGCACACATTCAGGGGGCGCCTTTTAAATAACACCCTAAAAGGGGAAAAGGAAACGTACAGTAAAGAAACGCTTAAAAATACACACATTTTCCTACTTTCTCCACTCGCAGTATACAATGTACTGTATGTCTTAACCATTGAAGGTGGAAATTGAGATCCCTAAAATTTAACATGGGCTGAGGGCGGCAAAGACATTTTGGCAGGCTGAGATGGGGAGACAAGCGATTTTTGGCAGGCCGAGAAAGAGGGGCAAACATTTCTTGGCATACTGTTTGGAAATTTTATCTGGGGGAGGGGGCATAATTATTGCACAGCCCCTTACACTCTACACAGTAGGGTTAGAGATCTGTGTTAGTTCCGGGATTTAGTTCATCTGATCAATCATGTTTAAAGACATGGTGTAACATTTCCATAAGAAATGGATTTGTAATTTCTTTTCCTCAAACTCTCAGAAATGCCCCCCTTTAAATGAGGCAAAACAAAGAAAATCGCTATTTAATTCCAACGCTTAGGGACCGTTGACCGTTCACAAACACTTGTAAGGGGCCTGATGCAAAAAGGGGGCCCTGAAATTTTTATCCCTCTGAAGGAGGGGGGGGCATTAAAAATATCACCTTACTTTTTCTTGTAGAAAGTGAGTTTACACTATTTTCTATGGGGTTGACGTTGATTTATCATGGCCAAAAAGAAGCCCTGAAATAATTTTAGGTTCAAATACATGTTAGACTAGTATTTTGATCGTATAGATGAGGTGACCTCAATGGTTATCAACAAAGGCAAGGGACTGGTATCATCTTTATGCTTGAATGAATCCCATGCAACCACTACACTGTTTAATAGTCTTATTGTGATGTGGCGGGAGATTTAAAAACACGAGCCCTGAACAAAATATGATGCTTGTGCCAGATACTGCCAGGCAAAAAACAATGGAAATTGTGATGATGCGTGCGCATACTGTCAGGCATTGACGTCAGAAGTCACATCATCTATAAGAATGGGACACATCGTTTTATTAGGAATCTCAGATTGTGTCACAACTATACATAGCACCTATAGAGATGTATGTTACAGACATGTAAAAAACATTGAAAGCATCCCCCTCAGCAAATGTTACAATATGGTTTTAAGCAGGCCCATACGCAGGATTTTTTTGGGGGGAGTGCTGATTTGGAAAACAGTGGACCTTTTTTTTTTTCAGGGGGGGGCGATTTTGAGAAAAATGATTTTTTTGCTCGCTACCCTCGCAAATTGTAATATTTTAGGACTTTAAAAAAAATACTTTTGCCAATTTGGGGTGGGTCTCTGGTTTTTAAGTTTTTAAGTTTTAAAACTTGTGTAGCCTGTATTATTGTAACCCAGCAGGCTATTTGGAGCATGCCAACTATTTTTACCCAATCACATAATTAAAACAACTTAGAACATGCTTTGATGTAGTATTACTATTTCAGTTGTCTGTAGAAAGTAAATCTTGGTCCAAGGGTGCATGCACTGAACTTGAGTTTGAATACATAGGGGTCTTTTGGTGAAAGGTCATCCCTCCCCCAACCATGCCAACTCACACCAGACTTCTCTAGTCATATTTGCTAGTTCACGATAAAAAAAAACAACATCAATAATGTGTATACTATGTGTTGTTTTAATTTTTTTCTACTCACAAATGATTTGTTCATCATAAAAAGAGTAAAAAAACAAAAAACATTTTCGGGTATATCCCCTAGCCATTCCCCGACATTCCCCGATCCCTCAATATGTTCGCTAAAGGATTGTGCCCAGAGCCAGCTCTCAACTTGCTAGCTTCAAACTTATCAGAAATGGTTAAAGGCTGACATTGTACATTCCAGCTTCTACCTACCATAGGAATGGCTAACCTTTTGACAGGAAAATATGTCCATGGATTGCTATTGAATCCCTCAGCTGCATCAAAATGTCCTTTCCAGCATTACTGGGGTCAGTGTGTGACTTCTGAAGCTCTGTTTTGGCTTCCGAATTGTTGTTTGTCACCATTGCACAATTTTGTATTTTCATGATCAACAAGCCACTTGAGTTGAAAAAGGAAATATTCTTGTCATATTGTGTGTGTGTGTGCAGTGGCGGCACCAGATATTTTTCCGGTGGGGGCATGGGGCCAAAATGAATTGCAACACAATTTGTGCAAAATTGACATAAAATGTGGTCATTTTTCGTAAATTTTTAGTTTTTGACATAAAATGTGGTCATTTTTCGTAAATTTTAGTTTTTACTTTCTGGGGGGGGCATTTGATAGCCATATGAATTCATGTTGCACTCTCTTTATTTTCTATTGGTAGGGTTTAATTATTTTACCTGAACTCATATTTATGTTCAGGATGGGACTTCAGCAACAACTATTTCTGTCTGTCCGTTTATGTTTTGGTTGATGATGGGTGGGGCATGGTGGCATTGTGGACTCAGGTTGGTGAGGCATAGATCATTTAGATGATCTATGGTTAACGGTTGAGGTTTATAGTTGATTGTTAATTTGTTATTATTTTTTGTTGTTTTAATTTGTATTTAATATTTATAGAATGTTGATGTTAGTTTGGTGATGACCTTATGTGGTTGTTGCTCCCAACCAAAAGTTTCAATATATTAAATACAGAGGCTCCGGCAGATTTTAAATATGGGGGGGGGGGGGCAAAAATTATTGGGGGCAATGGTACTTTAATAGCCATCAAAATTGGGTGGGGCGCTTCCAGAGCCACTGACATACATGACATTGGGCTGATGAACCAATTTTTGTTGATGATGACCAGTTCTGGGGGCTTGAGAGGAGCTCCCCTTCGCAAAAAAATAGGTAAAAAATGGTCATCGGTTTTCCCGTATAAATTAATTGATTATTTTTTTATTCACCTGGAATTATTGGGGCTGATTTGCTGAAGGGTATTTTAGAGCGCCCACACCCAAATTATTGGAGCTGCTTCCCCTGGTTCTGGAGCCTATGATAAATTATTATTCCCATCTCAAATGATGAATCCTTTATAATAAAAAAAGAAAACCTTGCCAAGAAAACCTTGTACACATTTACATGCATCTATAGAAATGCATACATGTACATAGTATACAGTATCTTTAGAGCCAGGATGCTCTATGCACAGATACAGTGAGTAAGCCATTGTCAAGTCTATCTGACTGTCTGAAGTGACATGTTTGGAGCTGAGCGAAATTGACAATATATGCAAAATATTACAACCCTGCTGCTGGCAACGCAATATGCCCACACCTTCACCAGATTGTGTGTGCTGCATGTTGAGCTCGCTGTGAATGCACCAAACGCTAGGAGGTCATTGAATAATAGCGAGTTTTGCGACCTTGTGTGGTATCAATACCAAACATCTAATGACATGAAAGGTGTAGACAAAGACTGTTACAATTGGTCGGACCTCATGGCTGAAGTATTATATAAATAAAAGCTGATGAACAGGGTTTTTGCATGTGGATCCAACTGTTTTTCAGAGGAATATTTGACAATATTTTCTGAAATGATTTCATGAAATCTATGTGGGGCTAATTTTTATTTTGATATATTAAGTACGTACACCTCTATTTTACACCCATCCCTATTCACATAAACAGGCAAACAAGGACCTCAAGGAGTCCATACAATGTATCTTTATCCTATCTAACACTAAAGGACAGGCACATCTGCTAGCTTTTAATCGACATATCATGGACCTAACCCGAAACACACAAGAGACTTTGCCAGTTGGTACTATCCAGATGTGACTCCCAATACACCTCCACACCAGTGGCATCTGCAGTTTTTGAAAAGTGTGGGGGGGGGGGGTGGTTCAGACTGTTCAAAAATGTTTGGCTGGATTTGCTCGCTGAACTAGCTCATTAACCAATTTTTCCCCCCATTGGATGCATTTCCCAAAAGTGGGGGGTATGTGCCCCATCCCTCCCCTTTGTGCATGCCACTACTCTACATACCCCTACTTGTAATATGTGTGAATCTGGGACACCTGTGTGTAGCCAAAAAAACTATATCCGAGAACTGCTAAAACCCACTAACCGCTCCACCCGAAAAAAGTTTTTTTCTGGCCCTCACTAACCTTTGTGGGCCCGAATAAATTAAGCATGGAAAATAAATACATTTCTGGAAAAATAAGCATTTAAAATGAATCTCCATTATGAATTAGTGTCTGGGAAGATTTTTGTATTTTCAGTCCCATTTTTCAGTAAGCTTAAATTTATTTATTTATTTTTTCAGGGGCCAGACGGGCCCCCATGGCACCAGACGGGCCCCCATGGCACATTTTTGTCGGGCCCACATTGATTTTCATGGGCTACGGGCCCCCGGGCCCGCCTTATTTACCACGCTGCATGTTTACACCGAGATATTCCATGTAAAAGTTTCTTCTAAAACAATTTTTTGAACCCAACAAAATAAAGGAAAACAAAGAAATGCATTCTTGTCACAGCATCTAATTGTGTTAGCATTTTTCGCCAGGATATATAGTGCAAGAGAGGTCTACTTTTGGTGACATATTTTTGCAGGAACTTATTAAGGGCACATTGACCCCAGTAGCGGCACGGGGGGGGGGGGGGGGAATACCTCCAGTCAGAACTCTTGTACCCCCCTGTTTCCCCCAGTAAAAATCCAAAATGCAAAAATTTCCCGCTTTATGCGGTAATTTTGCTTATAAAATTTGTTGATTTCCCCCTGAAATTCACTTTGCCCCCTCAATGCCTCCCCACCCCGGAAAAAAATTCCTGGCGCTGCCGCTGATTGGCCACCTTGTTCCACCTCCGGGAAAGAAACAATATTTTGGTGTTTGCTGTCATCGATTGAGTAAACATGTGATACTGTAAAAGTGGAAATTTTTGCGCTCCATTTATTTTCGTGCATATTTGCGTTCCAAGCTGCAACCGTGAAAATAACAATGCGCAAATGTATTCCTTTTGTGTTTAGGTCATTGTAAAGAAATTTAAAATCGCTTAGAACTTAAAAACAAGGGAAACAGTTCAAAATTGGCAAAGATTAATGGCATGAAAATTAAAAATTTCCACTTTTGCAGTATGAGAACTTATTGTACAGCCAGTCACAGAGAAACCTGTATGGTCTTAATAATTGGAACCTGATCATGATTGTACAACAGGTTAAAATGATGGAAATTTTCATGATGCACAGATGATGATAATTGTGATCAATGATCATGTTAATTGTTATGTCTACCTAAGTCACATGCTTCTCATCATTGTAGTTTTGCATATATGTGACATGATCAAGGGGAATGAGTCACATGTCGACCCTGGTCGAAAATGAGTTTTAAATATGTTTCTATTAAAGAGGACATTTAGAGCTTTCAGAAACTGAAAACGCTGTGTTGATACAACTTTTCTTTGCAAAGTTATGTCAATTTATCAACCTCTGAAAACAGTATAAAACAAAGGAATTTTAACACTTTCTTTGTCAATATCTCAAAATCAATATTAGCGACATCCGACTCATTTCCCTTGATCGTGTCACATATGATCTTGATGGATGATGATGAAAGGGTAATACTAAGTCTTGTATACTGATTTGTAGCAGTGGCATATCTAGACTTTCACAATTGAGGTTGCAGTCTGGAGAAAATCATCCACAGGTAGGGGTGGGGGGGGGGGGGCAATGAGGGTCAAAATATAGGTCTCTCACTGGTCAACGCATTTGGTGAAACACAACATTTCTCTAAAGGAGGTTATACTATTTGCTCTTTGCACAGATCACCATCTTGCCTAAACAAGGTTCTCCCTGCAAACGAATACACAAACTGTGTTTTTCTGTTTCACATGATTTTCTAGTAACATGCCAGAAGCTGGGCTTATTGCAAAGTGTACACGCTAATTAAAGCATGCGTATGCACACACAGCACACACTTTGTGGGTAGAACCTTGTTTTCAGATGTCCTTGCGATCTGCGAATAGGCCCATTTGTTTGCCAAAATTCAAAATAGGTTTCCTGATTTATCAGTATCACTAATTGCAGATTTTCCATTCAAAATGTGTTTTTGGCATCAGATAGACAGACACAGATATAGCAGAAATTAAAACTGGACCAGGTCTCTCAGCCTGTATGGGGGGGAGGGGGTGCACACCCCACAAAAAAGTCCCTCTGAAAAAGACTGCTTTACATGGTTAAAATATCCAAGAAGGCAAATTTTAAAACAAAACAACCACTTTTTCTGTTTCATTGTTCAAAATATCTTATATCAATGATTGGACCCGGAGTTACTTTCTTGGTTTCCACAACTGTTTGGAGTAACCTTGATTTTTGTACAGGTATAATTGTCAATTGACTGACTCCACACTAGGAGGAGATCAATAATACTTAAATTCTGTTACCTATTTCAGACAATAGTCGTGGTCCAATGCCCTTTGACCTTTTTCCAAAATTCCAATGTGTTATGAAATCTATTTTATTTCATAGCAGCAGAGGTACATAAATGTTTAAAACCTTGCATCAACCAGTTGCTTTCATGCTTGGATTGTTCGGTGTCATAAAATGGCTATGTGTAATATAAAATGGATATAGGTGTAGCAGGGATTGAATTTTAAAGGTTTCGATCTCACACCATTATACACCTTAAATTTATAGCACACCTCAATTCCTAAACTTCTTACCGAGTGCAATTTAATAGCACACCTGGCAGCCCACCTTAACATTTCCGGAAGTATGATTTGTAGCACGCCTGTTGTAGGGCTGTCACTTTTGAGAGTAAGGGGCATTCGGTGAGAGCAAAATATGAAAAAAAAAAAAATGGGGTCATTGGGTGAGATCATAAATTTTGGCATTGGGTGAGGACAAAATGTACAAAATATGGGGTCATTGAGTGAGAGAGCCCGACCGCTTTGGATCTAAATTGAGGGGGGGGCATTGGGTGAGAATATGGCTTTTTTGTTTTAAATGGGATCTTTGGGTGAGAGCCAAAAGACTTGATCATTGAATTTCTAGATTGTAAATGGTTCCAAATGGCTTTGTTTTTCAAAATACATCATAACAAAATCAGTCATAAAATGAAAGTTGCTGTTCAAATAGAGTCTTTGGGTAACAGGTGGAATGGAAAAGTAAGAGGTTTTTGGGTGACAGAGCATGTGTTTGAAAAAAATATGGGGTTTTTGGGCGACAGCGATATTTAAAAAGGGGGTCTTAACAGCCCTACAGGCTACGCATGCGTCACCTCCAAAGTGATAGCCCCCATCCCCGGTGCAATCACAACTTATCAGGTGTGGCATGTGTCAGGATACAGGTTTTGAAAATTATACCGCTGCCCACCGGGTCAGGAAAACATTCCATCAGTCTGTTATTTTTCAACTGGGGGGGCACATCAAAAATATTTGGTGGGTATGCTCCCCCATAATTTTGAGGTGGTGGGCCTTTGGGAGCTGACGGCGTACCGGTGAAAGGGGGGTCGTTTGGAGCTGCAAACCGGGCTGCGAACAAGTAAAATGGGGACTTTTGGAGCTGCAAACAGTCAAAATCAAGGGTCTTTCTTGGCTTTTGGTTGAAAATCGCCTGAAAAAGACCCAGAAATATGAGGAATGAGCAATTTTGGGGTCTTTTAGAGCTGAAATGATCAAAATCAAGGGTCTTTCGGAGCTCTATTTTGGTCCAATATAGGGGGTCTTTCGGAGCTGCAAAATCCAAAAAGGGGGGTCTTTCCAGGGCAGTATACCCGTATGGTCATTTGTGGGGTTATGTCGGGAGTGAGAAAAACATACCCCCTGCATAAATCAAAATTAAATATATTATCTACTTTATGAAAAGTATTAGAAATGACAGTCGATTCCTTGTTTATTGACTCTTGACCAATATGGGCCTATCTGTGATTCGCTAGAAAACTTATATGGGGAAGTGCCTGTGATACAATGTACCAATCAATTGGAATATCATGTTCAGCAACTTGAGATGGATAAAGAAGCAAAGTGCTACAAATTATTGCGAACTAAAATGCGCCAATATCAATCTGGTGGGTTCTAGGTCTGGTAGCCCTAGCAGGGGGGGGGCACAGCAGACAGACCCAGATACTCCTGATCAGTCCATGATGGAAGGGTCTTTATTTACATGCCCAGGTCTAGATTCAAAATGAATACACTTGTTAAAATAGAGTGCATTTTCCAGCTGTTCTCTCAACTAAATGCCACGCCCCACCACTTGGTGGCCCAATATATGGTATGAATTTGATGCACATATATCTGATGTCTCGTTTAAAGCATGTATACCTGACACAGCATGTATACCTATTATTATACAAATGTATGGTTCTTGATGAGCTGGTGTTGTGATCAATATTGTTGACTCCTTTCAATGTAGTGTATGCAATATAGGTAGCAAATGTGTGTTGAAAAATAAATGATTCAAAGTACACAGTATTATTGGTATGCCTATATAAAGCCCTAGTCCTGTATGATGAAATTGAGAATATGGTAAGGCCAATGGAACTCGATTATTAGTTTCCGATTGGATGTTTGAAAAAAAGGACGAGGTCCCTATTTCATTATTCATTATTTGGTCTCTTTTCATTATCCATTATGTCAACAAAATCAGTGATTTTATGAACAGCTTTCTCCAGACTTAGGTACCCACCAGTACCAAAGTATATATTGTTGATGAAAGACCATCTCAAAACCGGTATTAATGCTTAGACCATCTTTACAGGCATTTTGCAACAGATTGAGAAAAGATTTGAATTTGTTTTCATAAAAATGAAAAGAAATTAGCAATTTTTGTAATCACTAGAAACATGATGAGGTAATCCTTAAATTTCCATTATTTACTACATCCTCTACCCCTACAACTAAGAAAAAGTGCTGATTATGATCAGCAGGGGATGTCAGACATTTTGAGAGTTTCAATTTTGATTATTTCCATTTCAATGTTCACTGTTCAGATAATTGACTTTTTTATGAAAATAATGAAAGTTTTGGTCAAATTGAAAAAGTGATGCGGGCGGTCAATAGGAAACTAACAATCGAGTTCCATTAGCCTAAAAATCATGCCTCTCATCAAACAGGTCATGATAATTGATCGGTAATTATCATTTAATACACACAATTTAATTGTAAGACTTGAATCAAGTATTTCAAATCATAAATCATATTATAAACTCAAACTAGAGGAGTTAAAGAAATAAAGTGACAGTTTTGTTGAAGATGTCTAAATAAAATGCTACCTTCTTTTTATGGTTTAAAATGCCATTGCACATTCAGACACAAAATGCCGTGGGAGTCTTGGAAGGGAAAAACAGCGAGGGAGAGATTTTGTGATTTTTGTACATGTGTCAATAGTGTGTGTGTGGCAAAGAGCTCATTATGCCCTGCCATGGTAGCATGCTTGCCACTTGATCTAATCATAAACTCCTATCATGTGCATTACAGCTGTGCGCAGAACACCATGCAAGAAAAAGCCAAAGCATCAGCAAGCAAGCTCTGACATGGCAGCTCAATTATCATATCCCTGACGTGATTGGGGTCAGAGCGGGATTGTCTGTAGATGTCTCGCTTCTAGCCCACTGCTGCAGTACACCACTGTGTGCATGGCATGGATAGTTTTACACATTTGTTGTAGAAGTGCATGTAAATCAGGCTTCTATTAATGTAAAGCGAGGCAGGCAAAACGACTGAGCAAGTAGGGATGCTGAATGCATGACAAGGACTTGCGTCAAGTCAAGTCTTGTTGTCGTCAAGCAGATTTGCCTGTCTGCTTGCATAGCTATTGCTGTACAGTCTGTGTGCAATACAACAGTATGCATGGATTCCTTGCCAAGATGGCCGCCATATGTCAGGAAGTTCCTTCCCATGCAATCATGGTGACTGGTTTGGATCTTGCTCTTCTGGTTGAGTCATTATACAGGACAACTTGGGTTGTGTCAAGAGTTAAAGCCTGTAGTTCCTGAAGTGATCAGATATTATAAATAAGCTGGAAAAGAAGGAAACTGACCCAGTTGTCAATATGAATGTCCATGTGTATAACTGTAGCTGTTCTAGAGACCTTAGATCCTCTTTATGCATAGAGTCAAGCAGTAAACACATTCAGATAGATTTGAATGTATATGTTTAATGACCTGTTTCCTTTTAAGTAAAGTTTGAACAGGGAAGTGCAGTTTGCACTTCTCCGGTTTGAATGTGCTAATGTTGCAACAAATCTGTAAAGCTTTCAATGTCTAAGGTGGAAGACAGTTTCCCCCATTTTGCTGTGTTTAAATGTGAAGTTAACTTACAATTTCCCAATGTAGCTTCTATATTCGATAACAGATTAACATTCAAGTACACAATGTGATGGTTTGAAATAGTTATTTTTGAGATATTTTACTTGCACCTATGATGGCTTAAAAATGAAGAGCGATCAAAAATTAAAAGAATATGCTACAGAAACAGCAGTTAATGGATTGTAAATAAATGAGGATAGAAATTTAAAGGTGCCACTTCAGATGAGAAGGGTTGATTTAACCATAGATTATCATCTATGATTTAACTTTTGTCAGTATCATATAGCTAGGGTTGATAGATTCTGAATTAGTGTGAGCTGAGAGGCAGCATCTTGTATGACGCATCTATGCATCCAACATATAGGTACACTATCTAGCATATTATACATACATAATGATTGTATGTCTACCTATCTATCAAAGGAGCTTTCTATCTCATCTGTCACCATGTGGCAGACTCAATGAGCGCTATTAAGATGCGAACGAACACGGACTTGGTATAAGTCTAATGACTCACTTGATGTTGAATCTGTGGGTGTTGGCTGGCTGGCTGGCTTTGCTCGCTAGCTAGCTTTGCTGCATGCATGGCCAATAGATACAGTTTGTGCTGCTGCTGCGCGGAGAGAAGATGATCAAAGCGAACAAACGAGCGAGTGAGCTCGTAGCTAGATAGATAGATAGAGAGCTAACGCTTGGGAACTGATGATGCATCATAGTACCCAGGCTTGGCTTCACAGACTTTGTGTTTTAGCTAGTAGTCATACATGTATGACAATATGAGGCCCCTGAACGTCGCTCAAGTGCTGCATGCGAATAGATAGCTTGTTTTGTAATCTTTTGAATTAAGCATCGGTGTACAAGAAGCAGGTTATTTCTGGCTTCCTGGTCTAGTGTAATTAAGGTGTAGCTAACTTGCTGCACTGCTTTATTATATGCGACTGCTTAAATTTAATTTTGATGCCTGGTTCCTGAGTGGTTATTGTGTGCAGGTATCGCAAGTGCACCTAGAAAAGGAAGACATAGAGAGTTGACATTATATTTTCTGTTAAATTGTATGCATAGTGGTAGTCAATAGATAAATTATAAAGATTCTTGGATATATATACTATGGAGCTTGGATTTGATACCGGTACTCAGTGAATTGGAAATTGATGTCTTGTGCTTGCATATCCTGTTTTTACGAGATTGAGTAAATTGTCTGTGTAAGGGTTTGAGGGGACTACATGAATCTTGTTTTAAACATCAAATTGACTCAGGGGATGCATGATGATTGGATGAGGGTAAGTGCTGAGAGTTGACGTATTTGTAGAGTGGTGGTTTATCTCAAAGATGCTGACATTTATAGGATTTCGTTTCAAACACCTCATCTGACAAGACTCAGCTCAATCTTTAACCTCAATACAGTTTATAGAATGACCTTTTGAGTGTGAAATTGTTGAGTAGGTATCACCCTAAAGGAGGATAGCCCAAATTTGTCACTTTTGATTCGAAATGCTTTCTTTTTATATTCAATTCAGTAAAAACATGGGGTAATTAAGTCGCATTGTGTCAAATGATAAACAAAAGTAAACAAAATTATCTTTCTAATGATTTCTTTGTTTGTTACTTTAGGTTGAGGATCTTTAAGATCTTGCTTTTGTTTAAGTATTAATTTGGATACTTTTTGTGCACAGTATATGAAGAGCATAGTTTCAAAACCCCTTACATCCACTTGCCCATTTTTGAGAACACATCAAAAAATCATCAAAAAATCACTGATATATGGGGGTTTGCAACAAAAGCAGTTTTTGGCGGGATGCTTGGGTAGGATGAGCATCCTGCCAAAAACTGCTTTTGTTGAAAAACACCTTATATCAGTAATAATTTTGAAGATCTTTTGATGTGTTCTCAAAATTGGGCAAGAGGATGTAAGGGGTTTTGAAACTAAGCTCTTCATAATTAGAAATGGAAGGATGGTAATAGGATGGTGTTTTCTCTATCAAAATCAAAATCAAAAGTTCAGTATGGTTTTTCTAAAGGTTGGTTTTCACCCTTCTTTCTTTTTTGAATAGGATGTTCAATCTTATTTCATGATCAAGAAACAGACCTGAAACCTTGTTGATACTATTAAGGCACTTGTAACAGTTGTAGCTAGTAATATTATTACAAAATCGCTGTACAAAATTGGTAATTTACCGTATGGTGTACATCATCATGATGAGCTTGATACATCATCTTTGTTGTAATCATAGATCTGTGTTGTAATTAAGCTTTGCGCACATAACACCACCATGACTTATCCTTGCATCCCTTTATTATTTGCATTAGCAGTTTACCATGTGTCAGCTTGTAGCGTGATATGTATTCAGGTGAAGATGGGTGTTAGTACAATACAGTCCTCATTGAGGCATGTGGTTTGCTTGCTATATATGCGTCTGTGTGTGTGACTGTCGGTGTTATTGGTGTGGGTATAGATGTCCAAAGATATTTCCTTATTACGTTGCCTGTGATTGATATTTGCACACAAGCAGTGGCAAAAGAAGTATTTTAGGCATGAGGATAGAAACAAATCTTATTCTGGGTCTAGATTTTGTCTTGGTTTGCGAGAATCAAAATCCATCATAGTCACTGCACTTACTGTATGATACAATGAGAGAAGTTGATTCTCGCAACCGAGTCTTATGAGAATCATTACGAGAATCGATTCTGTGATTCTCGTCGAAATCAAGGCCCTAGCTGTTGTTGGTTTTGAGCTTGATGTGTGGGGTTGGTTGTGCATTTGTTAAGACCTGCCCATGTCGGAACACATCATACCCCAAAATACCCAGAAAAATGTGAACAACCAGTGACCTTTGATGTCTGTGGACCTTTCCGCTCCCTTACCAGGCTATTGCAAATAATTAATACGTAAACATGCATGTAAGACACTGTCTTTGTTTGCCAGTGAAGGGTTGGGTCTCGGTTGGTTTGTAACAAGTCAAGTGGGTCCACGGTTTGGTGCTCACCTTTGGGCTGGCAAAGTCCTCAGTTAGATAGGAACAAGTCACAGGTCTACAGTTGTCGAATAGTGTCATTGGTTGCAGGTCTTTATAAATAGGTGGGGTGTGTGTGTGTGGGGGGGGGGGGTACTTGGATGTAAGTGAGGGGAGGTACTCTCGAAATGAATGAGTGAAGTGACATGTGCATAGTGCATTACTTTCAAATAGGATTTTAAGTGGGGAAAAGTGATATGATAGGTCTTTGGGTGACAAAAAAAGCTGTGGGTAATGAGTCTATTTGTGATAGAAAGGCAAGTTCAGGGTCTTTTAGAGAGAACTATCTTTAAAAGGGTCTTTGAAGTTTGAACACCCAGTGCTTCATAATTATAAGGGTATAAGCTGGTTATAATTTTGGAAAAGTATTTGGCGATACCGTTCAGAGCTCTTTTGTGTGAAATTTCATATATTTGAATAATAAATCCCGCTATTTGTCAGCTTTGGTGAAACTTTCTGTTTGTTACTCCCAGAATTAAAGTTTTTTCAAAATTGTTGTTCACCTCTTAATGTCCAATACCTTCATACCCCAATACCAAATTCCCAATGCATTGTGCTTTTGTACTCCCAGCATTGCCAACCATAAAGTTTCAAATCTCTTTCCTTGTTATCATTGGCATCTATTTTCTAGAAGCATATTTCTTTGCACTTTATTTCTAAAACCAATTCAATAATTTACAAGGGAATCCCCTACTAAAAAAACCCAGAAATCTTTAAATGACTCACTACCTACATGCAGAACTTTGTAAACAAAACATGTGTTCTATATTTAGCTCATTTATGTTACCAAGTCATGGTCAAGGTTGGGGGTTCCCTGTCTATGCATGGTGGAGCTATTACTGAACTCTGGCTAACCTTTTGTCATAAACCATAATACAGGGCTACTTGGTGTATTTTTGCAGCAGTGAGTTTTCTTATATGCCACTGGGAAGGGAATGTACCACTTTTCTTTTGTGTTGTGTAAATTGGCAGTTAGACTTGGTTAAGGGAGGTGTAATGAGCGTGAACCTGGTTTGGATGCAGAGGGAGTGTGCCTGTAACAGACACAGCCACCAGAAAAGGACCAGCTCAGATCGCGCGCCAAATAAGTTTGCAGTCCAGAAATTTCATTTTTTTCTCAGCCTTGCAAAAAATAGGCAGAGGTGGGAATCGAACCCGGGACCTCGGTGTTGTAAAACCTACTGCGTTACCACTGAGCCAACTTACAATCAGCTATGAGAAGTTTGATAGTAATCCTTGATATTGCTGAATAGAATAAATCAATACTGATAGGTCTATTTATCTAATGTACGATGTTATTCAAATTGGCCTATAAGGCCAATGAAAGTTAATTCCGAGTTTATCGTCCCCTTTTTTTCCCAGGTTGGTGAGGTGACTTTTTCATTTTTCATTTTTCATTATTTCAACAGATTTCATTATTGACCTAAAATGCGTGTTGATTTAAAGCCACACTCATACATGTTATTTATAAACATGTTTTTATATGGGTAGGGACTAGAAAAGTTAGAAAAGGGCCTCGCTTTGCTTCCAAGTTATGAATTTATGTGTTTCCAATTGCTAAAACTGGTGAAAACACTGATACTTTGAAAATAATGAATTATTTTGGCATTTTTGAAAATTTGACGCGGTGTTTTTGGTTACCAAAAAGTGACGCGGGCGGGGGACGATAAACTCGGAATCGACTTTCACTCGCCTAAACTAGGAATATAATGTGAAATGACTATCAATCGATCAATCAATCAAGTTGTCAAGTTATCAACAATCAATAATAAACCGACGTAGGCCTATCATGGAATATTACTAACTAGGCCTACTATTACTAATATACCAAATAAATAAAATAAATAAATAAGTCAGTAAATAAATAAATAGGCATAGGCCTAAATAAATAAATAAATACATAATGCAGAATGCAGTTAGTATTTTAGTTGCAAAATTCCAAACATTCTATTCACACATTCTATTATAATTTTCTGCTATACACGCAAAGGACCTGTGCCTTTAATATGTCCGCGCCTAATCAATAATGAGTCTTTCACCATGCTCACACACCATGTTAAACTATTGTATCCCTGCAAGTATCAAGTCCTAACACCTCAATGAAATGGATGCTATAACGTACCCAATCAAGCGAACATATCAAGGTCATATCAGGGCGTTATACAAAGAATGGTCAAAGGTCAACGCTTCCAAAGAAGTCTCGTAATAGATGTAGACACAAGCTTTCTTGCCGGAAACATAAACACATAGTCGCCAGTCGTGTGGTTTTTATGAGATTTGATACGGAGCTGAAGTCTATTGGCTGTCCCAAAATCAGTACCAGACCCGGTTTCCAGACGACAATGTGTGTGTTGTTACAAGGAATGCAAACTCATTTTATCAATGAGTGAACCACATAGAGGAATACGACATCTATCGTGAGCCAATCTGCATTCTGTTGCCTGCAAAAGCCGACGATCAGGTAAAATTTCTAAAAGCAGCGTGACTAGATATTTGCGTTAATTTCATGATACGTGTAAAACGCATTGAAAACGCCAAATTGCAGTCATAAAATATATAATATTAGTAAATCACCCAATCGAATGTTAACGTAGGTATGTGGAAAAGAACTGCAATAACAATAACAAACTATGTGCCCAAAGAGTTGTCTTTGGCATGTCGCTTTTGAAATATGACCAAAAATATCAAATTTTGGAAAAACGCCCCAAAATTTAAAACAAACACGAACCTTCCAAAATAAATATATATTAGCACTCGGCGGCCCAGTCACTACCTGCCGCTGTGATTTGGGGGTAACTCATTGCTTCCCTCTCCAGATACCGGAACTTCAAGGTCGCTCATACCCCAGCCCTTAATGCTTGCAATTCTTTTTCCATGGTCTCACAAGGAGGATCTAAAAATGGTTATGACTATGCACCAAAATTTACTGGTAGACAAAACAAGCTTGCTTAATATGGGAGTGAACACACAGACCCGTGTTTTAAATGGGAGTGTACTGTTGCTCAGTGTTAAAATTAAAGAGCCAAATATTTAAAACAGCTGACAAACACCTGTTAAAGAGATTGGTATGAGATTGTTGTAACATTTTGTGACGTTCTAATAAGAAAATAGATATCTATTGATGATTATGTGCCTATATTACATCTTTTATTGGCTGATATTCTGACTAAAAAATGTATGCCTTAGTTTGTGGGTAACCTAAAACCAAAGAAATTGTCACCAATTTTATCCGAAGATTCAAGAAAGAGTGTGTCTGGAAAATATTAATAGCCAACACATTGAAGTTTCAAATGTCATTTTGGCCCTCAAATGCCCCAGTGGGGTACTCAGTTTTAATTGTAGTAGAGGTGCCAATCTTTGGGACCTGGGAACTTTGGACAAAAAAAGGGGGTTCTGAACTGAAATTTGCAACATGTTGCTTGATCTAAAAATTGGGCCAAATTTTAGGCTGTGGAACTAAAAAATTCCATTTTTTCCCAAATTTGAGCTAAAGAGTTGAATTGTGGGAGTTAATAAGTTAGAACTGGAGCATAATCCCTAAATGTAGGTCTTTGTAACTGCCAGAGGGCCTGAAAAAGGGACCCTTGATCACTGCCATTGCCCTCTCTGGGTCAAATGGCCCTCGAGTCTGAATTTTTAATGGTTGTCATCAGTTTTTACAGGCTCCAACAATGCCTTTGGCCTATTTATGAATTATCAGGCTTTTGTAAATTTAGGCAAAGTGTTAATTGTGACATGCAACTAGAACTATTTGCCTATTACCAGTCAAAATTGGTTTGTTATTTTACTTATTTCAAGAGCCAGAGCAAAAAAAGTTAAAGCATTGTATATATTTTTGCTTTCATCAGTTATGTAGTTGGAAACATTTTAATTCTGTGAGCCTATAAATATTTGTCATGAATTGATTAACATTGCTGAACCAGACATTCAGAAAGCTTCCCAGGTACATGTTAATACCTCAACCAAATGTCAAATCTAAGCTTTCATCACATTAGAATAGAACTGGAAAAAAACAACTTGCTGGTGGTCACACTATTCAAGCTAACATTCTGTAACCGCAATCAGTGTTTAGTTACCATGGAAAGATGTTGTATGGCTGACACCGACTCCCTCAATAGCAGCACAGCCATACAGCAAGAGACGAACAAAGCAAGCAGACAACAAAATACTTCAGCGTGCAGATCGACTGCTTGATGTAACAATAAGGGTTTCTACATGTAAGCAGGTGATCGGTTACAGACTGAATTGTAATGGGAAGGGATGGTCTTCATATAGCTCTGAAAGATGCATGGGTGATGATATAATGAATCATGATGTTTGGTGTAGATGTGTGCTTGATGATTATTACTGATGGGATGCAGACCTGTTTTAGTCTGTGAATTGTGATTATTATTTTTGTGTAATATTATTGAAAGATTTTGTGTTTAGGGATGTGTAACATGTCAAGCTGTGGTGTAATTAACCAGTAGTAAGACATGGCTTACATTCATGAGATATTATAACAGGATGATAGTCATCAACAGACCTTCAGTGCTGAATACGTTTTGCTGTTATGATATTATATGTCTTAGACTAGAGTACAATTTGACAGTACATAAACCAACAAAGATATATTGTGATCTTCGATCATCATCATTAAAAATGTCAGGACAATATTAAAGTACTATCTAATTTGTTTGAACTTATGTGTCTGCATGCTGCTTTTTGCAATAGCTGTAGACATGGAATATACTTCTGGCATTTGATAGCACATGTTTGTTTGCTTACCTGGTGTTGGTCTGTAAGTGTAAGGGGCTGTGTAATAATTATGATTCCCCCTGGGGGCAAAATTTTCAAATGGCATACCAAAAATTGTTTGACCCCCCCCCCAGCAACTATGAATGGTCTAGATATATGATGCGAGTGTAGCAAGCAGGACACTTTGCATTGTTTCTGTATTGTTTTCCTAAGCCTTTTAGTAGAGTGTGTTACTTAAAAGATGCCCCTTATATGTGTGCCAAAAAGGCCCCCCCCCCCCCCTGGCTTGCCAAAGATTGCTTGCCCCTCTCTTGACTTACTAAAATATCTTTACCCCCCGCCCCTAAGTTTACCCTCCCCAGGGTCCATGATTATTGCACAGCCTAAAGGATGCATTCTTGAATCCATGAAAAATCTTTCAAAGACCAGACCAAGACTTACTCAGATCCTAAAGTAAAAATGCAGTACATTCAAGTAAGCTTGCAAAGAGTATATTTTTACCCCAACTTTGATAGGCAAGAAGGTAATTTGGAATCATGGAATGCAAACCAGTCAGGAACAGACCGTATGCATACATGTGCATGTTTGCATACTTTTGTGGTGTGAGCCTATTTGTTTTTGAGGAGGAAATGATATGCGGTCTTGTTGTCTATCAGCATAGCAAGCTGAAAATGTTTTAAAGAAGCTGTTGCAATTTGACGTGCAATTAGTTCAGTAGACTATTCAGCAAATTCCTTCAGCGGTGTCAGTCTGCTCTGTCTGATTATCATGTAAAAAGAACTAGGTCACACGATGCTATGCAGCTTGACCAGCGAATGAGGTGCTGATGTGATGATGACGTGATTCAATTCACCAATCAGAACCCCACTTCCATATATATGCCATAAACTGCGCCAAATTAGCAGACCGCTGAAGAACCATGCTAAAAACTATAGTAAATTATTGCCATTAGTACCAAAATCTTGAAGTTATTAATCATACCAACATTGTATTTTGTTATATTTGCAGATCAGTGATCAGATACTTTGAAAAATGCATCACTCATCATCAGTATTGAGGGTTTACCAGTCTAGAGGTGATTGAGCCATATGCACCTTCCCTGTCGCTTACAGACGAGCTGGTTGTGAAATTTGTGGTCAAAACTTCTCTAATAGGTAAGAAAACTGACGTAAGATATTCAAAGAAAACTGACATAATATTTTCAGTGGCAGCAACAGGGTGGCATGGGGCAACCCCCCTCTCAAAAATATAACCTGTGCTTTACTCCCTATTGAAAAATCACCCAAAACCCACTATTTTGGACCACATTTTGCTCTCTCCGTGTGAAAAAATTCATGGTGCTGTCACTGAACATAATTAGGCATATTGTTGTGTTGCCCTCAAGTGGAAAAATGAGAAATTTGGGTTGTAAGAACGGATTATTATTTTTTTTTTCTTTTTTTTTTTAAACCTTTAGTTTTTATTTGGAAGGTCATTTGAGGGTCATCCAAGGTCACCCAGGATCATCTGAGGTCAACTTACTAAAAACTGTCGCATTGGCATGAAACTTGGTGGGTACAGTAAACATTTATAGTCAAATTTTTGGAAGGTCCTTTCGGGGCCATCCAAGGTCACTCAGGGATCATCTGAGGTCAAATTTTGGAAGGTCATTTTGGGGTCATCCTAGGTCACCTAGGGGTCATCTGGGGTCAAAATAAAAAAAAGTCGCATTGGCATAAAACTTGGTGGGTACAGTCAACATATAGAGTCAGGTTTTTGGAAGGTCATTACGGGTCATTTCAGGTCACCCGGGGTCATCTGAGGTCAAATGACTAAAAACTGTCGTATGGGCATGGAACTTGGTGGGTACAGTCAACATTTAGAGTCAAGTATTTGGAAGGTCATTTCAGTGTTATCTGAGGTAACTCAGGGGTCATCTGAGGTCAAATTACTATCACTTTCACTGTCCCCAAAAAGCAAAGAGCCACAGCGCCATTGGTGCTCTTGTTAAAAATCCCCTCAAATATTAAATAATGCTTGTTCAATTAGGGGACATTTGTCAATTTTGACTTCTGGATATCTGTTAGACAACAATTAAAGACTAGTCTTACAATAAAATATTAATTTTAAGTGAAAAACATTGAGTTTTTGAACAAATCTGTAAAAATCATCATTCAAAAAAAAACAAAAAAAATTGCGCCCTGATTTTTCCGGATTTAGGGTAGGACGGTTGAGGGCAACACAACAATATTTTTTTTTTTGGCCTTATTTGAATGTTTTACAATGTCAATATTTAATAAGAAGTCAGAATTGTGATTTGTTGATAGAGATAGATATAAATGTCAGAATATGATTTAGAACCAATTTACTGCAAGTGCTATAACTGTAACTCTGTTAGTTCAATGAGGAAGAAGAAATGAGAAGAAAGTAAAGGGTATCCACTACTTTGGGCCATCACTCAATTTTAGAAACTTTTTCATGTTTTTGCCTCTCCCAATTTCACTTGCCCCCCCCCCTGAAAAAAGTTTGTTGCTACCATGTAAAATTTAAATGAAAACCTATTTAACAATTTGTGACTTCAAAACAAACTAATAAAAACACTGCAACTAAATTGGCTTCAATATGCACTGCAAACAGGTACAAAGCTTTCAAATGATGTATGATCGGCATGTTTTCTCACATGGCTCTTTGTGTTGGTATACCTGCAGGGCAATCCAATTTATTTGTGGTGTAAAATGTATTTACTGAAGTCACTTTATTTTGATTGCAAGCATTGTGCACCTTTGTGTTTTTGGTTCCAGATTGGACAACCAGGTACTCTACAGGGGTGGAGGCTCTACACGTGCACACCTCATTTGCTTCATTCCAACTGGGTGTTATGTACTTCAATTAATGATACTGCCTGAGCATTTGAAAGGTGAGGATATGATCAATATTGATTGTCTCCAGTAGCAACTGTTGATATGCAGATCTGGGAAAAATGTGGAATCCTGAAAGCTCAGTCCCGTGAAATTTCGGATTTGGACAAAAATTTTGTAATGTAAGAAATACATAAAAATTTATACCTGTAAATGGGAAGTTGTGCCATCCTGGATATTTGGCTTATAAACATTTTTTATCAGTCCTTGTGATGTGCAAATTATGCTTGTTTCAAAAATGCCAAAATCTGAATTTGGATGAATTGTGATATGTTTTGATTGTGCAAATCACATAAAACATGCTCAATCTGAGGCTATTAACCCTAACACTGACCCATGCTTTTTGGTATCGGAAGTCAGAGAAGATCCGATTTTTCAAGAAGAAGAAGAATTTTGACTTGGCACCCCGGGATTCGAACCTTTGACCCCTCGCATGCCAAGCGAACGAACGCGGACCGGTAGCTGCTCGGGTTATTCCTGCCCGGCCAGCACTTCCGGGATCATATCACCCTTGGGTGATTGCGTCATCGCAGACCCTGGGATGCATGCATGTTATGAATTTTTCATCGTGGTATTCTTGTGGTTTTTACTGGTGTTAGGGGTAAAGGACACTCTAATCTGGAAAAATACATGTATTTTAACCCTAACACTGACCCATGCTTTTTGGTATCGGAAGTCAGAGAAGATCCGATTTTTTCAAGAAGAAGAAGAATTTTGACTTGGCACCCCGGATTCGAACCTTTGACCCCTCGCATGCCAAGCGAACGAACGCGACCGGTAGCTGCTCGGGTTATTGCTGCCCGCCAGCAATTCCGTGATCATATCACACTTCGGGTGATTGCGTCATCGCAGACCCTGGGATGCATGCATGTTATGAATTTTTCATCGTGGTATTTTGTGGTTTTTACTGGTGTTAGGGGTAACGGACATAATACTACTCTTTATTCCGTACAGTACGAGGATTGTTATAGAGGGCCATTCTATGTGCTGTATGCATTGTAATGTGTGACAAAAAGTAGCCTGGGTTCGGAACTGTATTAGTGATGGGTCGGGATACCAGATGGGTCTGATTCAGTTACACTAAGACCTCAGACATGCTCATATGTTGAGGCATAGTTCTTAAAAACAGTTAACACCAGTAGGTTTGTACATGTATAGAATGAACTTTGTATGTGGTGTGTATTGAAACTGATACCCTGCAAGTTGAAGTCAACTTTTGATTGTTAAATTGGTTATTGAATTACATGCCATTGAAAATTAGACCGGTTTGTCTCAATGCAGTACTAGTGGTTGTCTCACTTGGAAGGTTCAGTTGCACTGCATTGGTAAAAATCTATTGAAAATGGCAAACAATATGACACTAGGAGTACTTTTCTATGATACCTCCTCCATCAAGTTTGACATTGATGTTTTTCTATTCATAAACCATTGATTCATTTGACATCAGCATTGAGTGGGCCATGAGAGGGTATTGATGTTTTTTGTGATGGTTCACTCACTGCAGGGTTGCCAAACTTGCAATTTGGTAGCCCAATTGGGCAAATTTAGAAGTTTCATTGCGACTTTTGACAACTTCCTGTCCCTCGGAAACCAATGGTTAAAAAAACTATTGGGTGACTTTTCAACATTGGCTCCTGTGACTTCTGATATATAGATTCCTGTACCATAGAAACCAATGGTTAAGAGAAAAAGTTGCGGACTTTTAGATTATTTGACCTGTGATTTGGGCTGAATTTTTTTGGCATCCCCTGGTTCATTGGTGTTGTTACAGGAAGTTGTTCCAAGGCATAAATGGCTATAGGTTTGCAGAAAATAAGAGTTGCCATAAAGTGCCAATAAAGTTCTCTTCCCAGAAGGTGGAAGTTGGAGGGGGGGGGTGGACACTTGACATTGACAAGGGTGTCTCATCCATAAAAAGCAACCCTAAACAAGCAGTATTATCATATCATCATGCACCTAAAATGGACATAACAGGCAATTTTCTGCCACCAATATTGTCTTGTTTACATCTTGAGTAAAATTCCCATTTTGCTCAGCATTGCCAACAAAGCGATGGCACACTAACATAAACTAAAAATGAAAATAATAACAGCCAGAAGGTGATGGACGAACAATTTTCACATTATAATCTTATAAGCGACTGCCTCTACTATAACTGTTTCCAACCCATGTTGTGGCAAAATGTAACTTTTCTTTCTTGCTTACTCATTTCAGATTTCTTGGGTGCTATGTTTGATGCAGAGATGAAGATGATGATCAGAAGATTCTCATTGCAATGCTGCTAACACACCTGAAGTAAAACTATTGCTTAGTAATAAGTCATCATGGAGGAACCAGTAGACCTGCAGAAAGATGACACAACAGAACCAGCCAATAATGGAAGTCAAGAATCTGAAACCAAATCAAATGACGAACAAGAACACTTCTGTTGTAGTTTTTGTCAGGAACGATTTCTGGCTATTGAAGCGCTCTTGTCGCACATTCGTATTCATACCGGGGGATTAGACTCCGAAGAAGACCAAGATGAGGTACAAGTGCCACAAAAATTGAAACGTCTGTCTGTAAGACTACCATTACTGAAAACAGGAAAGATGGCATCGCTAGATAGCACTGATGAAGGAGGAGAGGATGGACACGGCGAGACAACTCCTAACATTCCCAGTACTAGTCAAGAAGATGAAAAATGCGGCAGCGAGTTTAAAAGAACAAATGCATCACCTGGTTATCAGTGCCCGACGTGTAATCGCAGGTTTAGCCGCATTATTCATCAGCTTAATCACAAGTGCGAACCAACAGATACCGAGAATCGTCTCGATGCGATTAACTCTGGTTTGAAATTATACAAGTGCGTCACGTGTAAGGAGGAGTTTGGGACTCGACAGGAAAAACTCGACCACAAGTGCCTAACGTCGGAGTCCCAAGATCAAGACGAAGACGAATCTCAGAATGCAGTTGACAATGAAGGACAGGATGCTGCTGCTGAAGATCAGGAAGAGTCAGATACTGAGAAAAGTGATGAAGATGATTATGATGATACACCTCCTGAAAGGCCTAAGTTAGTTGTGAAATTCCCAACTAGGAAAGGCTTTGGTAAAGCACGAAGACGAAAATCGAAAGGAACTCATCGTTGTAATATCTGCCATAAATCATTCACAAGAGGTTGGAATCTCAAAGTTCATGTGCAGAAGGCACATCCTCCAGGCAGTCCAGTGCAACCTAAGATTTCTCCAGCAAAAGCATCTCCACGGGCTTCTCCAAGACCAGCTAAGAGAAGCCAGGAACTAGCAGTAGTATCAGAGGCTGATACTGCTGAATCTGATGCAGCGGCTGATTTTCATTTTCGGCCAAGCTACTCGGAAAAGAATATGGTGTTGAGACGATTTGCTTCGTCAAATGCATATGAATGCCCGCTGTGTGGAAAAACAATGGAAAGAAGAGAGGCTATGTTGTCTCATATTAGAGATCATAGAAGTGAAACACCTTACCATTGTGCTCATTGTGACTTCAAATGTGCTCATTCCGCAAGGATCATTAAGCATCTGAGTCACATCCACAAAATTTACCAGCCAAATAACCCCTCCTCAATTTGAGGCTTCCAAAGTAGTAGCCCAAGACTCGGACTGGCAACCTAGAAAAGAACCGTGCAGAAATTTCTACAAAATTGTCCGAAGTGAAAAGAGAGGATGTATAAGCCAAAGAAGGATCCAGAAACTGGTGCTTTTCAGTGTCCTATATGTCACAAGGCATTCGCAAGATTTGGCGTAGCTCAGGTGCACATCAGAATCCACACCGGAGAAGCACCATTCCGTTGTCTACTATGCGATTATCAAGGCAAGCAACAGTCACTAATATTAGCTCATCTTGAACACAATCATAAGGATATCATCTGCAATAGCAACAGCCATCGAGATGAAGAGGTTGACGCGGAGCTTGCTATGGAGGACAGCGACAACGATGTGGATGAGGAAGAATGGGAAAAGAGTATCGATTATGAGGAAGGAGTTGTCAATGAAGAAAGTGAAGAAGCATCACAGGGTAATGAATCTGAAAATACGGAGTCGCCAGAAGATCAACAACCACCTGCAGAAGATCCACCGGAGGTTGGTGATGAATACGATTTCAAGTTCAGACCAACGCAGAATGAGCTTGATAGAGTCCTTTTCCGTTCAAGTCTAACCAAGATGTACCTGTGTTATCTCTGTACCAAAGAAATCAAAGAGAAGGAGATCATGCTGGCACACATCCGCACCCACACGGGAGACAAGGCATACTACTGTTGTCATTGCGATTTTGGCTCAGCTCATGATGCAGCAATGCGTAAGCATCTGTTGAATGTTCACGGCATCAAGCACGCTAAAAGACCTGAGAATACCATACAGACTAACATCAGATTAACATCTAAAAGGCCTCCCTCTAAACCAGTAATGGTCACAAATTCCAAAGCTCCTGAATTACCAAAGACATCTACTAAAACAACCTCAAAGAAACCAGTTAAACTTAAAATCAAACAAGAGCCTGTGGAACCGAAGACACCCAGCGAGAATACTCAGCTAAAAGTTGTTAAAAAGCAGCCAAAGAAAGAATCATCAACATCAGCTCCAAAGCAATCTGAAGGACCATCTTATGCCGATTTTTACACTGTAAACAAGAGTGAGAAAGAAGAGGAAAGTAAACCAAAAAGGAATGAGACAACAGGGTTGTATAAGTGCCACTTTTGTAAGCTGGAATCGTATTCATACAAAACAGTTGTGATCCACACAAGGTCCCACACAGGTGAAAAGCCTTACAAATGTCGTCTTTGTACCTTTATTGCCGGACAGAGTTCTCACGTCATTCGTCATCTCAAGAATACTCACAGAGTATCACTAGATGGCGCCGATGAGTCTGATGATGCCGACGAGGAACCACCAGAGTTGAGGGAAGAGGGAGAAGGCAAGCCGGAAGAGAGTGAAAAGAAAGAGCCAGAGGAAGGTGCTGAAGAACAGACGTCCAACAAAGATGATTCCGAGTTTCACGAGGAGGTTGATGAGAATGTTGATCTGGACCCTGTGGACTATTTTGCCCCATCTATCCCTGAAGAACCAATTGATCCTCCTCCTCCTCCTCCTCCAAAGTTGGTCTACAAAGATGAGGATAGTTTAGATGAAACTGTTGAAGAGGGAAGTCAGGAAGGAGGAGATAATGATCCAGACTGGGAGACATGGATGGACAGGAGAAATCTAACGACAGAGGTGAGGTCAGCATATAAAGGTAAAGGCAAAGGAAAGATTACATCGCCAAGGAATGCACAGGTGAACTACATCTTTGCTCCCAGCGATGCGGAGAAACAACTCGACTTGCAGAAGGGAAAAGATAAGCAGTATGAGTGCCCAACTTGCGGAAAGAAGATGCGTGAATTGGAGATCATATTAGCCCATATCCGGACACATTCAGGCGATAAACCGTATTTGTGTTGTCATTGTGATTTTGTATCGGCTCACATTGCTTCCATTCGGAAACATGTCGTCAGAGTACATCACGTGAAGAGACCCATAGCAGGTTCAGATCATAAAACACCTTTGGTAGCATCTGGAAAGGTACAGATACCATCTGCTAAAGCACGAGTAACTCCAGTACGACAGGAACCAAAGAAAGTAACCGTGTCCCCTGAAGCAAAGGGGTTGTCAGATGGAGATTTTGAAGCTATTGGTGAAGCTGGTTTAGATATGGAGGAAAGACCGTACTCTGAAGGGACTCATGATGGTGTCATCAATAATTTCTTCAAAGTTGCAAAGCGGGTCAAACCGAGAGAGAAGAAATACATTCCGACACGTGATCCACTCTCAGGGCGTGCACAGTGTCGAATATGCAAGGGCACGTTTAGTTCTTACGGAAAAGCCGTGGTTCATATAAGATCTCACACAGGGGAGAAACCGTACGAATGTGTGTTGTGTGATTATAAAAGCTCTCAGAATCCCAACATGAAACGCCATATCCGTAACCAGCATAAAGACGTCATGTACGGTGAGCCGCAGGATGCATCGAAAAAGCCTAAAGATTCAAATAACCCCGAAGCTGCTAATGATGATGCATTCGTAGATCTACCAGACATGGACGATGATGACGATCATGATTTATCAGGGCCAAGTATGGTACAAAGAGCTGATTTCCTAAGTCAAGCTGCTGTTGCTGAGCAAGGATCTAGTCAACCAGGAAGACCAGATTACCTCTATGAGCCGACAGAGAGGATGAGAACTTTCGAGCCGAAACGTTGCGCCACTACTGGAATGTTTGAATGTACGTTCTGCAGTAGTCAGTTTTACGGGTTGAAAAAAATTGAGACGCATGTGCTGAAACATACAGGAGAGAAACCATATCTATGTATGCATTGTGATTTCAAATCGGCGTATAGTTTTGTCATGTATAGACATTTGCTGAAGCGACATAACATTCAAACACCAAAGCATCCTGGTGGTGCCGAGGACCAAATGGATGAAATCAAGGAGTCGGAGCTTGATGGTGAACCTTCATCTTTTAGCGAAGCACAGGAGAGTGATTCAGCGTATACGACGTCAAAACCCGCAACTCCCGAACAATTGCCTTCAGCTAGTGTGGAGAAAGCAACTCCAAGTTATCCAGTTGGACAGTTTGATTTTGTTTTTAGACCGAGTGATTTTGAGATGAATCAAGTGATCGAGTCAGTTGGAGGGGGAAGGTTCAAGTGCCCCCATTGCAAGAAATTTATGTCAAATAGGAAAAAGATGATCACCCATATACGCACACATACCGGATCAAAACCATTCCATTGTTGTCACTGCGACTTCAAAACGGCGTACAAATTTGTCATCCAGACGCACATGAAAGGTATACATAAGGTCTTTGAACCCAAAGGTGACGATGAGCTTATTGACGCCCAAAGAGAGCAAGTCAGTGCGGCAAGTGCTGCTCCAACAGATGCCATTGAAAGTACTACTGCTGAAGGTGGAATGGAGCAGATTGTCATCAAACAGGAACCACCAGATGATACAGAAACAGATACCAATATCAAAGGTCCAGATGGAGTTAGCTTTGATGAGATGGTGGCCAACATGGGTGTAGATGCAGGTTCTGGTTTGAAAGATACCACTCAAGATGATGAAAGCTTAGAGGATGATAACCTCAGTGACTACAGTATTCAGAAAGAAGGACAAAAAGCTGATTGTGTCTTCAGGCCAACTGACACAGAGAAGAACCGCAAATTGTACCGTCCAACCCCATCGGGACCATGCCAGTGTCCATTCTGTAGTCGATGGCTTCAAGGATTGGAGAACATGAGAGCTCATATAAGAGGGCATACAGGTGAGAAGCCTTACCTCTGCTGTCATTGCGATCAGAAATCCGCTCACTTTGCTGCCATCAAAAGACATCTCATGAAGGTGCATAAATTGAAGAGACCAGTCATGCCTGGGGATGTTACTCTCCTACCTAAATCCAAGAAGCAGAGTGGTGCACCAAAACTGGTGGTGAAATTCAAGAATGTCGGTTTTCCAAATAATCCGCTGAAACCAACTCAAACTGTTAAGTTCAAACCTGTAAAGCCACTAGGATCATCCTCAGCTGTAAAAAAGTCAATGGTACCTTTTACAGGACGAGACCGATCCTTAACCGCGTTCTATCGAAACTTCTACACAGTGAACAAATCAGACGAGCTGAAAAAATTCACACCGAAAAAGGATCCTGTGACCAAGCTATTCCATTGCAATTTCTGCGTGAAACAATTCAATTACCACACAGAAGCACAGGTACATACTAGGACGCACACAGGAGAGAAACCGTATGCTTGTCTTATCTGCGAGTATAAAGGATCGCAGTGGACCAACATCGTACGACACATCACCTGCGTACATAAGCTTATCCTTGAAGCGAGACAGCGTGAAGAAGGCATCGGAAACTTGCCACCTGCTGAGAGTGAAGATTCACAGTTGAATAGGAGCTCCTTCAGTGGGACTCCAAAACAGGTGATGTCTCCAGAAGCCAACAAGAACTATGATTCTCCACTTGATCTTGCAACTTCTTCCAAATCAGGAGTAGATTATGAGTCACCAAAAGGTCCTGAGATGGCGTCTTCAAAGCAGGAAGCAGATTATATGTTCAACCCCAGTGAAGAGGAACAGAAGCGTGTTATTCTACCCTCGCCAAGGACGGGTCTGTACAGCTGTTTACATTGCAAGAAGAAAGTGCCAAATCTTGGGAAGATTGTGACTCATTTACGAACCCATTCCGGGGATAAGCCTTACATATGTCTCCATTGTAATTTCAAATCTGCTTATAAGTTTGTCATGAAGCAACATTTGAGCGGAAGACATAGCCTGAAGAACCCAAAACAGTTGTCAACTGGTGCCGATGGAAATGGCGGCATGGAGAATTCTCCTGGAGAGATGCAGATGAATATTCCTTCAGCTGCAGCAGCACCAGCAGCTTTGACTACTCCAGGACATCAAACCAGTATGACTGCAATCAAAAGTGATTTCAGGTTTCAGCCAAGCGAGAGAGAAACAACCTCGGATCTCAAAAGACAAGAGAAAACAGGTTGTTTTGAATGCCCATACTGCGGTCGTCAGTTTAGCTCTTCAGAGACGATCAAGGCTCATATCAGAGGACATACCGGAGACAAAGCTTACTACTGTAACCACTGTACTTTCGCATCGGCACATATAAAATCGATTAGAAATCACATTCAGAAAGTACACATGATTACCCATCCCAGACGATCCGAAGATCATGAACCGCCGCCTCTAGCACTTCCACCACCACCACCACCGCTACAGCGCCAACAGCAGCATCAACCGCAACATCAGCAGCAGAGAGTGATATCAGCAGCACAAATACCAAAAGAAATTTATCTGAAGTATGTTGGTGTCAGAAAGACAGGACCTAAGAAATTCCCGCCGAAACGAAATCCACGAACGGGACGATTTAAATGTCATTTCTGTACGATGGAATCAAAGCAGCTGTACACCGTCGAGATTCACACAATGAGACACACAGGCGAAAAACCGTATGAATGCAAGTTGTGTGAATATAAAGCAACCAGACAGTGGCTTGTGACGCAACATCTGCAGACAAATCACAAGCACATCTTAGCTGCAAACGAAGGCCTTACTCTCATTCCAAAGGAGACCATGAAACCTCCAGCACCGACCGCCGTCAAACTACCTCTATCAGAAACCATTGGGGATGGCATAGTTGTGTGTCGTAGCGCCAAATCAGGGTTGTACTACTGCTCCGAGTGCCGCAAGGAATTCATGACGTCGAGCCAGTGTAGAGAACACATCAACACTCATTCTGGCGACAAGCAGTATCAATGCCCGTTTTGCGAGCATCGGTCGGCGCACGGTGGCGCTATGCGGAATCACATGAAGATCCAACATGGTAACGACTCGGATGAACTGAAGAAGTGGTATACGTACACTATGGGTAGCATTGCTTTGAGGCATACTTTTCAGAGGGATCAAGATGGGTTATACATGTGCACGTATTGTAATAAGAAATCAAGTAGTCTGAACAGTGCCAGAAAGCATCTTTGCGTCCACACAGGAGAGAAACCGTGCACAGCTGCAAATTATGCCCTTCAAAGCCATCCATAATATCTCCATAAGACTACATGTTACAGGACATCACAAGCAGATCACTAGTACGTACAGTCAGAGTAAGGCAGCAAGTACAGCAACACAACCCAGTGTGTACGAGGGTAATGTTGGTAGCGAAGGACGTATGGAAGAACAGGACGACGATGAAGATGACTGGGAGGAACAGCAGGCATTGGAAGATCAAATGGCATCTAAGAAACGGCCTAATTTGGGGAAAATGGAGGAAGATTTACAACAATACGCAGCAGCAAGTCCTCCACCGGTAGTCCCACCTGTAGGGCAGGTAGCGGTTAAAGATGCAGATTTCTTATATGTACCAAGTGACGTAGATAAAGAGTTGGTGTTACAACGTTCAGTAGATTCACAGATGTACGAGTGTCCTATTTGTAACAAGCAGATGACTAACACTAGAACGATGAGAGCTCATATTAGGCTTCACAAAGGTGAGAAAGCTTATCACTGCTGCCATTGCGATTACAAGTCTGCTCACTACTCAGTCTTGCGAAAGCATGTGGTGCAAGTCCACAAAATACAACGACCAAGAATGGCGCAGGATTCAGAGGATCAAGAAGGGCCATGGACACAGCAGGTGCAAGAGGGCGCTGTGAAAAACATCCCTAATCAGGAAGAAGAAATCTCTAACATCGATGATCTTCAGCTTGATAATCCAAGTAAGATCCCTACTAACATGAATCCAGATACAGATTCAGGATTTCTTTTCGATGCGAATGAAGACGAGAAGTTGTCGTGGCAGGAACTGCAAAGTTCTGGTAGCTGCCAGTGCCCACAGTGCGGTAAGCAATGTTCGTCGCCGATTCGTACCTTACAACACATGCGAACACATAGCGGTGCAAAGCCGTATCACTGTAGGTATTGCAGTTTTAGGTCTGCTTATGATACGTCTATGAGGAATCATGTCAGAACGATGCATGAAACTGGAGGAGCGTGGGCATCTGCATCGGCTCATAAATCAAATGGGTTAGAGCTTGAAGGGGATGAGGAATTGGAGGCTAATGCGACTCTCTCAGAGATACAAGCACTTGAACAGCAATCATCAGCACGTACGCAAGTCAAAATGAAAAAGAACCACAGGATAATGGTTACGAGAATAAGTCATCGGATGTGGATAGCGAAACGCCGGAAATGGCATGGACTTTCAACGAAGAAGATCAAAGCGCTACTTTGGTTCCACAGTATATGGCACCGCCCATCATAGAGGATGATGGTCCACCATCACTTCAACCTGAATCCTCACCTGGTGGGGAAGATGGAGCTGGTTTAGATTTGTCTGGAATCGAAGGGAAGACGCCTTCAATGATGCCGAAGTATAAGATGATGCAGAAGCCATCACCGTTACAGGGTAATGTAACTGGTGATTTCACTTACACTCCCACACAACAAGAAAAGGATAGAGTGGTTGAAAGATCAACAACAAGCGGACAGTACAAATGCCCATTTTGCCCACAAGAACTTACGAGTGTCGATAAAATCAAAGCACACATTCGTAAACACACAGGTGACCGTCCTTACCAATGTCTTCATTGCAAGTTCAACTCGGCGTACAGATTCGTCATCCGAACGCACATCAAAAATCTACACAAAGTTGCCGTACCTAATCAGTATAAAGGAGTCGTAGCAGGAGAGAGAGAGAGAAGTCTCCCACCAACGTTGGAAAGTTGCATTGATACTATGAAATCCAACAGTCCTTCAAATCTTGGTGGATTAGCTGATGTCTACCGACCTGTACTCGTTGACGAAAAGAGGTCATCTCCGAAGCGTTTCTTGGCAGCCGGTAAAGTGTCTTGGGATGGCCACTTCAAGTATATTCAAAGTGAGATGGAGAAGAGGTTGATTCTTCACAAGTGTAGTTCAACAGGGAAATATCAATGTCCAGATTGTAGCAAAGTTTTGGGTAATATTGATGTGATGAGAGCTCACGTGAGGACACACACCGGTGAAAAACCTTACTACTGCTGTCACTGCGACTTCCAAAGCGCCCACTATGACTCGATCCGTAAGCATCTTATCGTTATACATAAATTGAAGCAAGAAGAAGATCTGAAATCTACCATGGCTGTGGACACAGAGTGGCTGGAGCCATACTTGAAGCCTAAACCTGTGGAACCACAGTCAACCAGTCGGAAAAGTGTGCCCAAACCACAGATTGTCAAGAGGTCGCCACAAAGCGAAGAGAAGTATGAAGTGGATCGCTACAGACACTTGTTTGATGTCGTCAAAGAGACTACTAGTAAGAAAGATCGTAAGGGCCAGACTTTTAAACGTAACCCGTTGACGCGAGCTTACAAGTGCAATTACTGTCCGAAGGAATCGAAGCATCATTATGTTATCCAGATACATGAAAGGCTTCATACGGGTGAGAAACCATATAGATGTCGACTTTGTGAATACAGAGGGGCACAACAAAGTAGGATTGTCTTCCATCTTAAAGCCAAACATGGTGACTACCTTCAAGCTCAAGGGTTACATCAAGAAGAACCTGATCCTGTAGAAGAAACCGAAGATGCTTCCATCGATGATGCCATACATCAGGAACATGGCGATGCGTCAAACCAGGAACATTACGTACCAAAGTTGGGTGTGGATTTCACGATGGATCGTCTCGAGTCGGAAGAAATTCAGCTGGAGAAGATACAACAGAGTAGGATTTACAAGTGTCTTACATGCGGCAAACGCTGTGCCAATGCTGTACGTACTATAGAACATATGAGGCAACATACAGGGGCCAAACCATATGCATGTACGAGGTGCAGCACTAGATCAGCGTACGACAGGGCGATCAGAAACCATGTGCTGTTACAACATGGCAGGAATGCAAAAGAAAAGGAGAAATTATACACGTTTCATGTAGGAAAGATCGAGAGAAGAATGGAGCTTCGCAAACATCCGACAACGGATCGTTTTATGTGTCCTTTCTGCGGGAAAACATTTCGAGATGTCAATTTGGCAAAAAGCCATGTTCGGATGCACACTGGAGAGACTCCATATCGATGCAAACTTTGCAAATTTAAAGGGGCCAATACCAGAGCCATATTGGTACATATTGAACGTGTCCATGGCAACAGGGGTACTGGTGGAACTGGTATCCTTCCCGTAACTCTACCTACTGAAAGTGAAGTTCCTCGAAAGAAATTCAAACTGAGTGAAGAGAATCTTCCTATAAGTGAAGGGTCTTCAAATAACTCATATGCACCGAGTGATGATGATGCTTCCTTCAAGCTTGATGAACAGGCTGTCAAAACAAACAAGGCATACGATGGACCAAAATTAGGCGTTGATTTTACATGCGACAAAATCGAGACGGAGAATATGTATTGCATCGACCCTGCAACTGGTGGCTACAAGTGTCTGTACTGTGACAGAGTTATGAAAAGTCGTCATGTCTCAAAGATCAAGAATCACCTGTTGCTACATACTGGAGCGAAACCGTACAAATGCATCCATTGTGAATTCCGATCTGCCCATGATGGATCAATGCGAACACACGTACTGAGTCGGCATAGGAAAATATCTCGAGCACATGAGAAGCTGTACAAATTCAAGGTAGGAAAGATCGAAAGGAGTCTTCGTTTGGATCAGGAACCAAGCGGGGCGTACGTTTGTCCGTACTGTCCAAAGAGATGTCGAGATTTGACCGTAGCAAAGAAACACATCAGATGTCATACTGGAGAGAAACCATTCCGATGCCGAAAGTGTAGCTACATGGCGACGATGAAATGGTCTGTGATACTGCACGCTCAACGTCAGCACAAAATCAAGAAGAACAAATCCAAGTCTGGTGAGAAACCAGTTAATAAGGCAGAGGTAGAAGATGATCAGAAGTTGTCAGGAATTGATGAGGAAGGTAACAAGATAAGTACAATGAAAGATAGTGAGAGACTCGCTACAGAGCAGCATCAGAAAGTGTTGAAGCAAAGTCAATTGAAACAAAGAATGGCGGTGAACAATCAGAGGAAGCCACAGTTGAGAAGGTAGAAGACAAGATGGTTAAAGAGGGATCTGATACAATGGAGGTGGATGAAGTTGTCAATAGTGAGGAATCAAACAAAGAAAGCAAAGTTGGAGAACAATCCAACAACAATGTCCCATTGTCAAATGCTCCATCTTGTGAGAATAACAATGAGAGTGATAAACCTATGGATGACCTAGAAGTCAATGATAAAACTAAGACCTTGGAAAATACAACATGTGAGGAAGCCAATGAGCAATCAGGCAGTGATAGTAAAACTGTTGGAAGGCTGGAAATAGATGGTGCTGAAGGAATGATTACGGAAACAATAGATCACAAAGATAAGGCTAACAATGAAACCACACCGATTCCTAAACCATCAGAGAATGGAGATGCTGGGAAGCTTGAAACTGATGGTGCCCCTATGGAGGATTCAAATGATGCAGAGCAACAGGTACCTGGAGATGGTTCCGAGAAAAGAGAAGCTGAAGCTGCTGAGAATAGAGATCAGGAACAAATGGAAGACAAAGCAGACAGTGGCATTGATGAAGAGTCATCTGTCAATGGGACTAAGAAAGAGAAAGACAATACGGATCAAGATGGACTTGAAAAGACCGATGGACAACAGGATGAAGAAAAGAGTAATAACCTCCAGGAAACTGTCAAAAATGAGATGGAAGATGTATCGAAAAGTCAACCTCCTCCTGAGAGATCAGGTGAACCTGATTACATCTTTAAACAAAGTGAAGAAGAAAAGAGTTTCTTCAAATCAAACGCCAGTGGTTCGTTCGATTGTCCTCACTGCACAAAACAATTCCGAGACATCATTGTGATGCAGACTCACTGGCGGAACCACACAGGGGAAATGCCATATCATTGTATGCATTGCGACTTCAAATCTGCTCGCTTTCCCAACATCCGTCAACATCTACTGCTCGTGCACAAGATACACCGACCCAAGAGTGGACCAAAACAGTGCGAAGAAGTACCAAAGACAGTTCCGAAGACGACAAATCCATCGTCAAATGAAGTAATGGTTGATAAATTCCGCAGTCTATTCACCTTTGTGCCGTCCAAAACCAGCAATTTCAAGCCAATACGCAATACTGCAAGCGGATTATTCGAATGCCCTATTTGTGGCAGTACGTCAAAAAGGAGCAACGGTGCCAGAGTTCATTATAGAACTCATACAGGAGAGAAACCTTATCGATGTTTGTTATGTCCGTACAAAGGGGCTCAACAGTCCAGGGTGGTAACACACATTAAATATAATCATCAAGACGAGGTGATGGGAAAGAGCATCCCCGTACTTGATCGAGGCGATGAATCGGATCAAGCTGAAGAGAAAGAGGAGTATGAAGATGAAGATACAATGATGGAGGATGATGATGAAGAAGGTAGTTTGGTTATAGATGAGGCAAGTTTAGATGAAGAGAAAGGAGTGAAGAGGAAGATGATGGACGAATCTAGTACTGGTTCAGGTGCGGCGAAATCAGCACATGAACCGATGTGGAAGAAGGGATATGAATATAGACCTTCGAAAGCTGAAAGTGAGTTGGTTTTGAAACAGGATAGCAGTGGGGTCTTCATGTGCCCAATATGTCCACATAAACACAAATTGAAGAACGTCGTTCGGAATCACATTAGAAAGCATACCGGAGAGAAACCATATTTCTGCTGTCACTGTGATTTCACAACCGCTAATTTCTCGTCCATCCGAACCCATCTCATCCAAGCGCATAAGTCGATGCCGCACAGACCAGACGGGTCACCTGGACAAGACAACGATGCAAAGAAAATCAGATTGGATGATGAGGAAGAACCACCTATGGTTGAAGAATCTCCTACAGAAGGGTATACCTTCACCAGAAGTCTGTTGGAAAAAAGTTTGCGATTGCAACGCACCGTAAAGGGTAAATACCAATGCCCGTATTGCGTGTATGAGTATGGCGCCCTCGCAATCGTCATGGCTCACGTAAGGACACACACAGGGGACAAGCCTTTCCAGTGCAACTATTGTCCATACAGTGCTGCTGATTATTCAGCAATGAGAAAGCATCTGATTAAGAAACATGATAAGTGGCAGCCAAAAGCAAAGTTGTGGAGTGGTGTAGTCAGTCAAGCAGGCAGAGAAACGCCGCCGGAGTTATCCAAAGAACCAACAATAGAAGATGGCAGACATGGACATCAAGATGGAGAACATGCAGTGCAAGATCAAGTCAGGCAATCAGAGGGGCTTCACTACATATTAACATGGGGTGAAGCAGAAAAGGGTCTTTCATTTCATAAGACTGATGCAGGTGTATACCAATGTCCATATTGTCCACATCAGCACAAAAAGAAGAGCGTTGTAAGAGCCCATGTGAGAACGCACACAGGGGAGACTCCTTATCAGTGCAAACATTGTACGTTCAAGTGCGCAAACTTCTCATGGATGCGAGAACATTTGATCAAACGACACAAACTTAAGGCCGAGCAGTTGAGCAATAAATCAAAGGTAAAGGAAAGCAACACCAGCCTATCGCTTCTACCAGATAATGCCAGCCTTGTAGCACAAAGTAGTGCCATGGCACAAAATAGTGACAGCCCTGTGGCACAAAGTAGTGTCGGCCCTGTGGTACAAGGTGGTGTTGGTCCCCGGCAAAAGCCACCCAAGTGTGATTTTCTCTTTGCACCAAGCGACACAGAGAGACACGTGGAGTTATCACGGACCAACACAGGTTCTTATGTGTGCGTGTTCTGCAATAAGGAGCTTCGGATCATCAACAACATGCGAGCTCACATACGAGGTCATATCGGCGATAAACCATATTACTGCACCCGCTGTCCATTCCAGTCTGCTCACATATCAGCGTTGAGACGGCATTTGTTTTCATTGCACAGAATAAGAAATGCTAAAGGTCAAAAGAGCACCCGACAAATAGCATTGGCAATGACGAATCCACCAAGATCACCGCCTAGAATACAACACCCGGAGCCAATCCCTGTTATTCAGCCGTTGAAGAGCTCCTTAGATGCAGCCAGTAGCCCAATTATTCATAACATTCTTACTTCTCAACCACCTGCTGCAAGTACCCCACCTGTTCATAGAGGGCTCCCTCAACAGCCTCAGCTTCACTCACCACCACAGAGAGCGCCCTCAACCCAACCAAAAGGACCCAAGTATATCTACGAAGAAACCCCAGCAGAAATTGCATTGCTGAAAAGTCTTCAAGCTTCCAACACATTGCAGTGTCCACACTGTGCCCATAAATTCAGTTCAATATCACGAACCATGGAACATGTCAGGAAGCACACGGGAACAAAGCCCTATCGATGTCTTGTGTGCAACTTTAAGTCTGCGTACGAAGGCTGTATCTCACGACACGTGTCTCTTAAGCATGAATTGAGTGCACAACAACTAGCGCAGTTTTTCACCTTCAAGATAGGGGATATAGAGAAGAGCATCGATTTACGTAAAGATGACCAGACCGGTCACTACCAGTGTCCATTTTGTGAGAAATCTTGGCCGGAATCGGCAAAAGTGAAGCGCCACATGTGTATCCATACTGGGGAGAAACCTTACCGCTGTCATTTATGCGGTTTTGGCGCAGTCGATAAAAGTTCAATGGTTCACCATCTGGAGATGTCGCACAAGAAACAAATCACGCAATTAAAAGACGATATTGCAGAAGAGCAACAAGCACAAATGCCCAATCTTCCTCCTATGCAAATTTCTCCGCAACAAGGTAGAACTAATTTCACAGTGGAATCGAAAGAGAGTACCAAATTAGTGCTGCGTCGTGTACCGGAAAGCCAACACAAATTAGCTAGAAAATTGCCTTCTCCACAGCAAACGCACCACCACCAACCAAGCACGTCTTCCGTTTTGAAAGTACCAACTCCAGGCAATTCCGTACCTGATGATACATCTGGATATGATTACAAACCGAGCCAATCGGAGCAAGAGCTGCTTCATAGACTCAATGCAGAAGGTAAGGTGAGATGCCACTACTGCTCAAAAATTTGTCACTCTGCTGCTAGGACTCTGGAACATATCAGGATGCACTCAGGAGAGAAGCCATACTGTTGCTCAAGTTGCAAATTTGCATCAGCTTATGAAGGTGTGATGAAGAAGCATGTTATGGTGAGACACGGCAAAGGTACTGGTTTGTCAGTTTTGTACTCATTTAAGGCAGGAAAGATCTTGAAGAGTATCGAGTTCCAGCAGGAAGAGGGCACTGGAAGGTACAAATGTCCATTTTGTAGAAGAACGATGACATCGCTTACAGGAGCAAAAAGGCATGTATGTACTCACACAGGAGAGAAACCATACAAATGTAAACTGTGTAGCTATTGCGCCAACGAACGATCTACGATTTTGTGGCATATAGATCGCCAACATCAGAATGCTGAGGAACATGTGCCTGATATGAACCAACAACAGCGCCACCACCAAAAGCAGCAGCAGCAGATGCAGCAACAGCGAAAAGTAGATCCAAGGAAAGCTGCAGTCACTCACGCATTAGGTCTTGCTCCAAGTGTTACTCCTGATCAACATGCACGTAGTGTGACTCCTGATCAACATGCACGTAGATCTGTTGTGTCAATCAATAGGCGTGGCCACATAGATTTTAACCCGACTCCACAGTTCAGAAAGGTCAGAGTTCAACCCAATGATACAGATGCTATTTCTAAACTGTTCACCTTTGAACCTGGAAAGATTGAGAGAAGTTTAAATCTGCAACGTGATCCAGAAAATGGTCGGTATTTGTGTCCTTTTTGCGAGCAGACATCGCGTGACCTGACCAACGCCAAAAATCATGTCAGAGTTCACATTGGAGAGAAACCATTCAAATGTAAATTGTGCGATTATGCCTCGGTGCAGAGAAGTTTGGTCATAGCACACATTGAGAAACATCATGTTGTGTATCCTTCAGCTTCTGAATACCTCCCGCAAGAACCGTTAGCAAGAAGACGTGTGTCGTCGGCACCAAGGCAACACAAACAAGTTGCATCTTCAAGTTTTGCGAATCCTCACAGACCTACTCCAGTTTCACAATACACTGCACCAGCTGCAGCAGTCAATGACATGCCACTAGATCTGAGCAAACCATTAGATCTAAGTAGTTCAAGTAAGAATAGACAGCAGGAACCAGAAGCTCCAGTTGCAAAACTGATGAGTAATTACAACGCGATGGCAAGTGATGAGGTTGCCATGGATCTGAGTGCCGGTAGTCGCGTGCAGGAAGAAAGTCAAGAAAGCAGTATGGATGATGAAGAAGAAGCTGCTTTGCTGGAAGCGGAGATGTTGGCTGAAGAGGAGGAGGAGATGATGGGAGATGAAGAGGATGTTGCTGAGGAAGATGAAGAGATGACTGGTGATGATGAGGAGGAAGCCAGGCTTCTTGAGGAAGAAATGCTTGCTGAGGAGGCAGGTGAACACCATGCAGAGCTATCACATATTGATGAGCCAGAGGCTTCCAGCGGCATTGCAACTGTAATGCAAAAACCGGTGAGTTTAGTGAAACCATTGAACCCCAATGAAGCCAACGAAGATGAAGATAGTGCGGAAGGTAAAAGTGAACCAAATGTAACAGTAGGAGTCGTAACCGATGCTAATGTGAATCCTGGTGTTATGAGTCGCTCCAAGAAAAGTGAAAGAAACATCTGGGATATGGCATTCAATTGGTCTTCTGAGAAGAAGGCAGGTGAGGGCTCTGAGAAGCCTTCTACAGCAAGAACTTTAAGGTATCCAGATGCAGAATTAGAGACAGATGATAACATGTTGGAAATGTCAGCAGACAATGAAGAAATGTTAGAGGTAGCAGACGACATTGGTCATGGTGAAGACACTGATGAAGCAGGTGTCTTGCAGAGGTTGCTGCTGAAGGGACGTGCACAAAGAGACGATGGGGATGCAGCTGATGCTGACCTTGAACACGGGGAAGCTGTGCCTGATGCTGCAACTGGTAAGAGGAATTTCCAACAACATTTGTTTTTTAGGCATCAGCATTTTCAGGTTTATAAACCTGAATTCAGGTTTTTATGTCACCAAAAGTTACACATTTTGATTCATTTTCAACTTGTTTTGGGATGTTTTTGCTCAATAAATCATATCATGAACTTACAAAAGACACCTGCAAGTGTAGAAAAACCTCCCAAAACAAGGAGAAATGGTTGCGATAAATGCTATTAATATATGTGCATCATGCATGTCACTACCCTGTTTGTGTTAATCATTTGTTGCTTGGAAAAATAGTTAACATTTGTCAGCCCCTCCCATGCTCCCATGTATATGTTTAAAACCATTGTGAATTGAATCGTAATTGCCAGGGTGCCAGCATTTTAAACTTTTTATTTTTTATAACTTCCATTTACTTGTCAATCCCAAAGCCTCTTCATGAAATGTTAACCCCCTGAGCACTACCTGCCAATCTAACATTGCCTCTGATTGGTCAATTACATGATATCTTCACTTTAATCGCCAATCATAATGGAGCTTTGCAAATAATTCACCCCAATTTTTTTGCGTGGTCAAATTATGTTGTTGATTGGTCCAATTGATAATGAAAACTTCTTTTTGGCCAATCAGCAGGCAGTTCTCATGGGGTTAATAAACGCATTGGCATGTTCACGTGCAATGTATCAGAGCTAACAACATGTTGAACTCCAGCAAAATGGACCCCAGATGGTTGATGTTGTGTTATACCCTTGTCATGTCACCGCAAGCTAGCTAGAATCCCAATTTTAAATACCCGTCGTCACTCAATATTTCTGCATGACTTGTGATCCAACTAAACTGTTTATTTTCAGCATGTGCAAGTGATGAACAAGTAGGCCTATTATATGCAATAGATCTTACTCAGTAGTATTGGTATGTAAATTGTTAATGTTAGTGTGTTGCTCAACCTTTTTTGGCATAGTTGGAAATACATCTCCTTTTCCAAGAGTTGTTGCCTAAGGTGAGATGTATTCAAAACTATGCCAAAAAAGGGCCAATATAATTCAAAACTACTAATTTTTGAAGTTCCATTGCACCATTACCTCTGTTCCACTTGTTTGCAGTGGAATGACATTCATTTCAAGAACCTTTTTTGCATAAACATTACATGTTAGGCTTCACCTTGATACTACATTTCATCACTTCAGCACCTACGGTTGCATGGTATCGGCTTTTAGTAGTTGAATAGAATGCATTCCATATTCATTTAGAGGGGAACCTGTATTTTTATTTTGGTGTTATAATCTTAGCATGACAGTTCATCTGTATTGGTATCCATAGACTTCAGACTTTATTGACTCTCACAGTAACAGAAACTAAATGATTCTCACCTAATATGAGCTGATCATAGTATAAGTGTTGAGTCAATTTGTTTGCATTTTCTAGATATTGCATAAAATTATGTCTTACTTTAAGGGCTGGGGTATGAACGTTTGGACAGTATTTATTGTGGGACATTGGAGCACATCAGACATATCGAATTGCATTCTGAATCTGAAGAATGTCATTCTGATATCAAATAATTTTGATTTTTGAAATTAGCAATTTAATACACATTTTATGGCAAATCATTAAAATTGATATTTTTGATATTTAACAGTACTTGAAGTAAACTTTATAAATCTGATGATTTATATTTAAAGTGTATGTAGGTGGGATGAAAAGCCGACGATCAATTGAAAATTTTGACCTTTCAGTATTGAAGATATGGATTTTTTCCCCAAAACACCAAAAAAAATTAGGTCTTTTTGGGAAAAAATCCATATCTTCAATATGAAAGGTCAAAATTTTCAATTGACCGTCGGCTTTTCCTCCCTGCTACATACACTTTAAGAATATGTCATTAGATTTATATAATTTACTTCCAGGACTGTTATATATCAAAAATTTGAAAAATATCAAATTTTTATAATTTGTCATAAAATTGTGATTTATATTGTGATTTTCAAAAATGAAAATTATTTGATATCAGAAAGACATGCTTCAGATTCAGAATGCAATTCGATAGGTCTGAGGTGCTCTCATGTCCCACAAAAAATACTGTCGAAACGCAATAAACGCTTCATTTTAGATCCCTTAATAGATTTGCATTGAATTTCTTTGGAGCGTTTTAAATGCCATTCAGTGAATACTATAAAAATGTTTTACCTGCTCACAAACTGATTAATTAGTATAAATTGGTTAATTTCATCACAGTAGCTCATTAATTTTTCTTAAATCATAGCAATTAATTCTGACATAAATATTGCATCATTGACTGCTGGTATTCATAATGTAGTTTCTGATTTTGCCTTCTGCATGAATAGATGTATAGTTGTATTTTGCTATGAAAAGGATATAAAACCAAGCCCAATTACTACTGGTAATTACCCCTTTGGTCAATTTCACTCCTAGCTAAAGTTTGTTCAGCTTATATAAGGTGGAAAAAATAAGACCCTTTAATATTGTTTATTGATATAGAATGGCATGCATGCTGTTGGGCGCAATGCTTACGCTAGGTGTGTGTTACGTAATGCGTGACTAGCGCACGCTTATTCGAATTTACGCGAACATGATTTGGGACTTTATTGACGTGCGCAGTAACAAAAGCCGAATAATTTCCGCCTTATATAAACAGAACAAACTTAAGTCAAGCCTATCCAAATGATGAACCACAGTGGATTAAGCAATTAGTAAAACATAGAGCCTGTTGGCACATTTTTCACACCATGTTGACAGATCAATAGGGGATCAGCTGGAGATAATTGGTATGAATAGTGGCTTTAGTTTTATTCCTTTTTCCTGGGGAACTGGACTATACAATGTATTGTATCAGAGAACTCTTTCCATGATTGTAAACTATGTACTTATAAAAAATGTCAGATTGTGTCTTTGTTAGATAAATCCAAAATGCTGATGCATTCCAAGGTGTATTGGTCAGGCTGATCACTCAATGGCATTTTTAAACAAAATACACAGCACCATTTCTTCATTGTAATTTTCTGTTTTAACAAGATTTCTTTTGCAGTTTCACTCACAGAGTTGATAAGCACTGAAAGAATAACAAAACTGATTCTTCTGTACTTAGAAATTCAATTGAATACACACAATATGCGCGTAATTCCATGCATCTGATGCATCCATAATCTCCCCGTGAGCACTCTGTAGTGGTCAAGCTGAAGGAACGCATTGGTTTATGTTGTGTATGTATATTCAACTGAATTTCTGGAGTATAATCTTGTTGTTTTTTAATTTGAATTAATTGCATTGTAACTTCATTTAATTTGGTTGTTGTATACAATATTTTGTCTATATTGGGCTATAGCAGTTGAAATCCATACACCCCCTATGGAAGACATGTCCTTAATCTTCCACACACAGAGTGTGAATTTCAAATGGGGTTACCTGAACAGGTGACTCCATTTGAAATCTAAACCCCTGTGAGGGAGATTAAGGTCATGTCTTCCATAGGGGGTGAATGGATTTCAACTGCTATAGCCCATTCTTATTCTTTCCTTTGTTTTATGTGTTTTAATTACTTACCGTACATAATTTCTGTTGAAATGAATTTATGAAAGCTACTACAGTTTCTTGCTTTAAAGCTCCTCTTCATGGAACAAAAAATACATAGCACTAAATAATTGTCTTGCTTGATATTTTTATAATTTCAGCTGCAGAAGATCCTAGTACAACCATGCAAGGTGAAGTTCTCCTCGCACCAGCCATTACAAGTGATGACCCTACTCCCGCCGTTTACTCTTCAAATGCCTCACCGCTCCATGATGTTACTGCTTCTCAAGAAATGCCCAGCCCTAATACCTGGCAAAGGATCCAAGAGACAACACCGACCAAGCCTCCATCAAGTGCCTCTAGCGCCCTCACACCAGATGGTGATACCAGTGATGGACAGGATGAAATGAGCTCTCCATCATCTGGGGGTTTGCCTATTATAACCAATGTGATGTCTTTGAACCCAAGTCTGTGGAAGAGTCCATAAAAAAAGGCGCTATCATTTATTTGCTAAATCAGATGAAATTTCATCTAAAAATCAAATTGTTGTCTGCATCACATCAAAGAGGCTGCCTTGTGTGATTTTTAATATCATTGTTATTTTATATTTCAACATGCTTCTTTCTTTTATGAATGGACATGAGATAGTAATATTATGATAATACCTCAAAATCAATATATCAAGTTAATTTTACAATGTATCTCATCGCAAATAGATGATAATAATAAATAAATCACACAAGGCAGCCTTTTGAGATACAACAGTATGTGATGCAGACGACGAAATGTGTGCATTGTAATCAGACGTTCAGGTGTTTTAACATGGCTGCAAGTGATCAGACCAAGAGTGACCTAATAAGGGTCAAATTTAATATTTTAGTCAATGTTTGAAGGACCTGTCCTTATGGAGATTTACAGCAACATTTCCAGTACTGCTGGTAAATCCATATCAAAGCAATACCTTGATCTTATCCTTTGCTTTGAAGAAAGCTATGGGTACACAAACTTCAAATAATTGTATGCTTTTGTGGGGATCATATTGGTGGCACATATTAGTATAATAAAGATTACAAAGTTGTTATGTTTGTTATACATGTACCGTAAAAACTTGATAGTTAGCATATATATATGTGCTTACTATTGAGCGCTTACCAACTGAGCTAATGAGGTTGAGACACACATTTGCAGGTTTACTTGTTCATATATAACTATGTGTATCGATGATTTGCTCATAACCCTTTTGTGGATGGGGCTCTTCATGTTTGAGATAAAAGTGGTTTTCCAAGTAAAGTGTTGGATGCGTGCCATAGACCAATAGGCCTATAATGGCACGCATCCAACACTTTACTTGGAAAACCACTTTTATCACTTACTTTGTGTGCCGAAGTAGCAACCTTGTCTTCTAACTCTTCATGTTTGCATGTTTTTAAAGCGCTCAATAGTAAGCACATATGCTAACTGTCAAGTTTTTACGGTATGTGTCAAGCACATAAAAGTATGCTTAATTTTGATGCATCAAGTGCAAATTTGTGAAACAAATAATAATTTTTGGTGGTTTCATTTAGACAAATGTTTTGTCATGTCATTTCTCTTGTGCCAAATCTCATACTTCCACTGTGCCAACATCACAACATAGGACCTCAAGAGTGAATACTGGTCTCAAGACATGAAATGTGAGATTTTAGTAACAATAGAATGTTAACAAGTATTTACTTTAAAAGTCTTCAAACTGACCACTGCATTGTATTAATAATATGGCTTTACATTGTTAGGTTTGAGAAATTCACCATGAAATGACACCAAAACATGCTTACTTTGGTTACATGTAAGAATATAACGGCCACCTCTTTTAATTTCAAAGCTCTTAGGGAAACTATAAGCCTATGCATATGAGTTCTGTCTGTAAATATACTTCTGTAAATTTGTGTCTTTTTTTTTTGTTCTTATAATTTTGGCTGCTGGTAGTGGCCTCTCACTACAATATTCTGACAAAGCTAGTTTGCCATATCATTCCAACAGTACTGAGAGTGTTCATAAGACAGTTTGTGTAAGAGTTTATTGAATGTTGTTGAATTTTGGGTAAAATAAATCATTCTTGGCCACGCTCGAACATACCATGTAGCGCACTAACCGTGTACGCAATGTAAGGCGCATGCATGCTTTCTACCGTATCGCGCTATGTGCGTGTGTGTTTTTCGTGGAGCCACTGCACTGGCGTTTCGAGTGTTCCAGCTTGGCTAAGAACGACTTATTTTACCTCTAGTAGTATTGTTTGTTGAATTGTAACATTAATTTGTATATTTATGAATGTGTCATTTGATTACTTATAATGAAATTTGTTTGATTTGAGTTAACTCCTCGCTATTGGGGAAGTCACAAAGGAAGTTTTGATGTATTTTATAACAAACTATTGTCCGTTTGAATTTTATACAAAATGATTGTGTACCGTATTCATTCCATTAATTGCCGGGGTGCTTAACAAGGTCATTTTGGGTGGGCGCTTATTTTTTATATGTTCAAACGTAATAAGCCAAATCGCTATTGTAACTTCCGGTTTTTTTAGGACACTTTGCCCTTTGACCTATCTGGAAAATTCAGAAAAATTCGGGATTTGTGCGTACAAAATATAATTTAAAACGTGTTACTAGAATAAAAACAAACTTAAAAAATATTATTATTAAATGAATTAATTATTTAAATATTTTTAATGATAACATTATGACAATAATAAATAAATTATTAATAATTACAGCAATTTTCAAAGGACAAAGTGTCCTAAAACTGCAAAAACTGTCCCACAATGCATTGCAAACTTCCAATGCCGATTGGGCTTATTACATACGCAGTAGAAATGGCCCAAAATATGGATTTTATATGGTTTCATATTTGATACAAGTGTAGTTGGACCCTGCACATAATAATTGAGGATCATGTGTAGTTAGCATGGTTAGATCCTGCACATAATGATGGAGGATCATGTGTGGTAAAGTCGCTGGGTGGGCGCTTATATAGGGGCATGGGCGGTTAATGGAACGAATACGGTACTTGATTTGCTAATGTCATCATTCCACTGTGCCATCTTTGCATCTGTATGATGAGCTACAAAACAGCCTATTCCAGTTGAAATACATTCACCCCCTATGGAAGACATGGCCTTAATCTTCCACACAGGGAGTGTGAATTTCAAATAGGGTTACCTGTATGAGTGACTCCATTTGAAATCTAGATTCTTGTGTGGGAAATAAAGATCATATCTTCCACAGGGGGGAGGGGGGTGGTGGTGGATGTATTTCAACTGGAATAGCCCAATGCTCTCCTGGTGATATTTTGCAGAGTTTAAAAGAGAGCGGACAAAAAGGTATTACAAATTGTGTGATACTTGCTGCCATGCTTACCATACCAGTGTTAAGAAGAGCTACATTTATGAAGCCTTGTCTTGAGGAAATGGAAGCTTTTCTTTGCCAATCTCTCAAAATCAATATTAGCAATACCCGACTCATTTCCCTTGATCATGTCAAATATGAACACTTTTGTTTTGATGTAGAGAAACATGTAAGAGAGGGATTTTGAGATTCGGAATTAGCGATCAGAATCTGAAATCTGCCAATCTTAAGCCAAAATAATTTACAAGAAATGTCTTTTAAAAAGACCATCAATGTACAATGCGTGATTTCAAAATTTGTCTCATTACAAATACAAGTGATACAAATGTAAGATTTCATACCACTTCCCAAAAATGTAGTGTTATTTTGTGATTTAACTTTTGTGCCATGTAATTCATTGATTGTAATGACAGTAGATTTTTTAATTCTTCCGCCGCTGGTGATCATTGATCGCGTAGTTGAGGTAAAATCTCCACCTCTTCTACGCACCAATGAGTCGGCCATTCTGCATTTTTGTTTATTATTTCTATGTTCAGGCCCATTATATGCTCGATGCATGGTACATAACTTGGAAGAATTAAAATATTGACTGAATAATGCAGAGAGCATTATATACCAAAATGTGTCACCAAAATTAATACATTTATGTTCTTTTAATCCTGTTATTGGACCAAGCCTTTTGTTGCAAATGAAGATCATTTATATATTGGTAGTAATAATTTAATCATGATTAATTTAATCAACTTTTATACAAAATTCAATTATGTATGTGAAATTTAGATTTATTATTTTGTTGCTTAATTTCATTGTTTGTATTCAGTTGTAGTGTAAGAGAGTAATGGGATACGTTCAAGGAACTTGGACTTGGGTGTACTATTGGTGTGCTGTAGAGAATTTTTGATGTTATTTCTGAAATTATTTGAATGATCTCACACTGAAAGTGTAATATTGCCTCAAAATGTGAACATCTTTTGAAACCTGGACAAAGTCTTGCTTTTGTTTCTTAAAATATGTATTTCATACAAAGTTTCATCTTTTTCACTAAGCTATGTGAAATCTTGTACCTCTTTCAACTATAAATTGTACCTACAACACTTTCTAGTCTAATTTATTGCTCATCTTCAAGACAATTATGCAGTCGAGTTGTGAAGTCTAGTTACGAGTCGAGTCATTTGAGACAAGTTACTATAAGTCTGTTCGAAGAGAATTTACGATTACAGAACAATGCAGTAGGAATTTATAACATAACAGGGTAATGTAACAGAAACCTGTAGTAAAAGTTACAAGGAGTAAAAATTACTCACAACTTCATGATGGGTTGTGTTAGTAAGATAGGTTGTCAGCTTTTATATGTAAAAGGGTCCCAGGGTTTTGTCAGAACTGTTCACAATGTGTCTTTGATTGGAAAAAAGAAGAAAGATGTACAAGAAAAAATTGCTTTGTTTTCTTCCTAGTTCAAATAAATTGTGACCAAGCACTATAAGCCTTTTACAAGCAATGACTTACCAAAATAATATATTTTTGGAATTGTTACCAATGCTTCGCTGCCTTGCAAATTTAATAGAAAAACACAATTTGGTTGTTCATTGCAGAAGTAATCGAGCATGGTCCATTATAATTTTCTATGTTGCTTCACATCAAAATGTGTAACAATTAATTAGCAACAAGGTTATCTCTGAATTTGACAGATGTTTTAATGTTATTGCATCAATTAGCACCTGTCAAATTCAGAGATAAACTTGTCAATGATTAATATGATAACCAGGCAGGCTTGGTTCACCCCAAAAGAACTGCTCTGGTGGAACTTCCTCTTTAATGACTATGATCAAATGTAGGTTTGATTTTAAGTCTTTGTAGAATGGGTCTCCAAGTAAATTGTGAGGTATTGACATGAAGTGACATTTGTAATGCTGTTACACTAGTTAATTCAAATAACTTGATTGTAACATGGATTCCTTTGAAAAATTAAGATAGTAAAAAACATCACTAATTGGATTCCAAAGAAAAAGCCTTTTCATACTGTGACATAATTCTTTCAGGTTATTTTTTCTTTGGGTTTGTTATTTTAAAATGTGTAAAGGGTTGGTAATTTGAGAAGTTGCATTATTGAGAAAAATTCACAGATTATCAAAATATCATACCCTATGCACATTTCACAATTACAACCTTGCTGAATAAGGGACTTTAATGAATACTTGAATACTTCTTTTCCTCCATGTAGTGAAAGTATTAGTGGTCATGTAGGACTGCCGTAACTAAGGTAACAAACAAGTATAATCATGAATTTCAAGATTTACTGTTCACCAAGTGGCTCATGACTGTTTAATCCAGAACTGGGGATGAATTTCACAGAACCCAGTGCACAAAGTGACTGAAACTCTGCTTCTATGATAATTCCATTGATGTAATTTATTTATATTATTAATGAGGACAGTATTATTTTATTGTTATTATTGATATTGTTGTATATACTATAAGTTGCTAAGATTATTGAATATGAATACATTTTTTGAAGAGTACATTTTGAATGACTTGTGTGGCATTATTTATTTGTTGTTATTTTCTTTTATTTCACTCGTACATTAACTAGACAGTTTATTCCTTGAATAAATTCATCAGGACTGTAAGATATCATACTATTTGTAAATTATGTTTTACAAGTACAATAAATTTACTCACGTTTTATCTTCCGATCCGAAGACTTCATCAGTATAATGCGATGAACCAGCAACACTCCTACTCTCATGTCCAGAGTGTACAGTTCTTTGCAGTAGTTGGTCATGTACATGATTTAGTGAGTATGTCCCTTCATCGCGGTTGATAATGTTGCCCCCCCTGTTTCCTGATCCATCTTGTTTGCTTACAAGAGTCTTTGTCGATTGAGCTCCCTCCCAATCAATAACATGGTAGGGAGCTAAAGTAATCGACAAAGACTTGCAAGTAAACAAGATGGATCAGAGAAGCCAAGTGGATCAGGAAATGAGGGCCAAGGTTATCAACCACGATGAAGGGACATACTCAATAAAACATGTATATGACCAACTACTGCAAAGAACTGTACATTCTGGTTATGAGAGTAGGAGTGTTGCTGGTTCATCGCATTACTGATGAAGTCTTCCAATCGGAAGATGAAACATCTAAAACGTGAGTAAATTATTGGACTTGTAAAACATAATTTACCAATAGTAGACAGTTTATTGGTTAATTATAGTTTGGTATTTTTACTCTTGACCACTGCTGTTCTCAACGATGCTTGCATAACAATATATTTATCAAGGCTTTGTGCCATGGACAGACAAATTATGTGTGTCTTGTATATGCAGGGAACAGAGTGCTCCTTAGCACAATTTGTGTGCATGTTACTTCATGGACTCGGCGATTAAATTATGTGTAAATTTGGATAAAGTGACAGAATTTGCTGAAATGTTATTGAATTTATGTACGAGTGATACAAAACAAATATTAAATTTGCATATATAACAGTTGAAATATAATCACCCTGTGATGAATGGATTGTTCCATTTCATTTGCCATACCAGCTCATGGAATGGAACAGTCTGATATTTCACCTTGTGATCATATTTTCAACCATTACATTCATAGACAGATAATATTTGTATACTATTATCTGTACTCCAAACATGATCTCTATCATCTCCAATCTTCAGGAACTTAATTGAAAGCACACGCTACACATGCTGAATCTTCATCAGCCAATTTGCTGTAGAAGTGATGTAATCATTGGATTAACTACCATAGCAATAGATGAATACAATTTTTGAATAGATCGCCCTGCACTACAAGCAGGTTGCACTCATCACCTCTTTATGTCTGCATTCATAGGTTGAACACAATACCACTCTTTTCAAAGATTACAGGGATTAACCATGGGATTAACTATAGTTAATCAATGTCTACTGAAGAAAACAGAAAGTTCATCAATGGCTATCATCAGGTAGTTCATCTCTTCTCAATGCCCTATTATATATTTGGTAGTTTATCAATGCCCTGTATCTACTGCTGATAACCGGTAGTTCATATCAATACTTGATATCAGGTACATGCAGTCCCTTTCTAGTGCTGATATCCAGGTAGTTCATCAACACCCTATAATATATACTATCTACTGCTGATATCAATGTCCTATATATCTACTGCCGATATCAAGTAGTTCATCAATATCCTATACCTTCTGCTGATGTCAGGTAGTTCATCAATATTTGAGGCACAAGTCAGCAAGTTTTAAAAATAAACGACTGATAGAAAAGACTAAACAGATGCTATTTAAACAGAACAAGATGATCCAAGATAATTACGTCACAGTCCACAAGGCCAGTTGACCAGTTGTTATTTAAACAGAACAAGATGATCCAAGATAATTATGTCAGTCCACAAGGCCAGTTGACCAGTTTGACCACCGAAGTGCAGTGTACACGATATGCAGTGATGTCCAATTATTAGTATTTACTAAATCAAAGGTTAAGATTGGTATTCTAGTTCTAGTTTATTTACTTGAATTGGGTGGTCATTATTTGGGTGGTCATTATAAAGCTAACAAACTGCATACTGGCCATGCTGAATTCGAACATAATTGAAGGCAACTTTACTTAAAAGTAGGTCTAATCAACCAGCAGTAAAGAATTCTTGAAGATATTGTCGACAGGCATGGCGTCATCTTGTGACAGTGATCCAAGTTCAGATCTGACCAGGGTGTTCATTTGGTGTGTGCCTCGTACACTAGGAACCGCCCTTACCAAATGCCTGAGTTACGTTGATGGAATTCAAATATTTTATGAGCCTTGTGGAGCTGCATTTCACTTTGGTCCAGAAGGCCGTACGCCACATCCGGATGTTGCCAAGTTCATGGACAATGCGTCTTCAAACCAACAAGCGATATTCGAACATGCCTTCGATGATAGCAAGTGTACCTATGGATGGGTAAGACAACAACTGGAGGCTGATTACCCCGGAAAGAAAGTCCTCTTGGTGAAAGACCAGGCATATGGCTTGGATGCAAAGTACGACACCATTCCACCTGGATTTCGACATGCGTTCCTGATTAGGCTCGAGAGCTAAATGCAATAACTCTGCGGTCAAGTGCGATTATCTTGACGTATGCACTTCTGCGAGGTAATTATCCTGCAGAGTGCAGAAACATTTCAAGTGCATCAGATGTAATAAAACAATGGGCAATTAAATTCTGCATTGATATTTTAGTTTGAAATTTTAGGAAACCGCGAAAGACCCTGACCGCGAAAGACGGGTGACCGCTAGTATCTTAAATTAAAATGCTGTCAGTTCAACGAAGAAAATCAAAATATGAACACCACATACCCAATCTTCACATTAAAGATACATGATACTTCTGGGAAAGTTGACAGTATGAAGTTAAATCAGCACCTTTTACAAATGGGACCATGTTTCAAAAAGTGAGCTGAGGTGTTTTTTTTAACTTAATTCCTGCTTTCAACATTTTTTGGTGGATCCTATTATCTACAGCTGATATCAGGTAGTTCATCAATGCCCTATATCTACTGTTGATAGTAGGTAGTTCATCAATGCCCTATATCTACTGTTGATAGTAGGTAGTTCATCAATGCCCTACATCTACTGTTGATAGTAGATAGTTCATCAATGCCCTATATCTACTGTTGATAGTAGGTAGTTCATCAATGCCCTATATCCACTGCTGATATCAGGTAGTTCACATAGCGGTAATTTTTCACCCGGGTTTTTCACATGGTCATATCTTGAAAATCTGTCCATCAAAATGAACCAAAATAACACACAGGATTACTTCAATACTCTACCCTAATAACATGTCAATATCGAAACTGTTACCTTACTGACACAATTGAAAAATGCACTGACATATGGAACTGCTTGCTGTATCACATGTCACAGCCTGGAAATTTTGGCAACATCAGAGTTTAAGGCAAGTGAAGAAGTCGAAACAGATGAAGGTATTCATTGAATTGAATTGAGAGCGTTGGGGTGCACGGGGCATATGTGTCCGTGTTCACCCATGTCGGGTACTGTGTTTATGTTTGTTGGGTACGAGTGTTACTTTTGTGAGGGAATCCTGAGACAGGAAAGTCCACATTACTGTTACAATTGCTTTACACGCACATCAAATGGGCTGTGATATGTGGTCCAGGAAGCTGTTCCATGTCAGTGCATTGGGTTGTTGTGTTAGTTGGGCAACTGCTTGGTTACTAACATGTGTTAAGAGTGGAGTGTTGAAGTAATCCTGTGTGTAATTTTGGTTCATTTTGATGAACAGGATTTTAATGACCTTGTGAAAAAAAAAATTTTGAGCCCAGTTTATATTTACTGCTGATATCAAGTAGTTCTTCACTGTAGGCCCTACTAGATATCTACTGCCGATATCAGGTAGTTCATTAATGTCCTATTATCTATATACCTACTGCCAGGACTGCTGATATCAGGTTGCTTCATCAATACCCTACAGCTCATAATCGGTAGGCCTTATAACATCAATCAATATATTTTATTTGGCGAATTGTCTTGTGATATCTCGCCAGAAATTTATTTGAAGTCCTATACTTCATATTTCTCTGGGCATGCATACAGAAGCAAAAATGAGCCTGTAGCCATTAGGCTGATCCATTGGACACTGAAGCATGGAAACAAAACCTGGTAGACCCCTCTAACATACAAACAGGACACTGGACTGGATGTTATGGATTTGGGAATGACAATGCAGGACAGATGGATTAGGTGCGCTGTTGCAGTTTGAGGACACAACTCATCTGAAGCAAGTAAATAGCAACATAGACTACTTTCTTTAAGACACAAAATATCGGACCCAACAGGTCAACTATATCACTCTTAACGTTGGTCTACTTTTCGGTGTAGTAGTAAAAGCCTAACAAATCCCGCTGATTATGAGCTGATCAAACTATTGTTCATCAATGTCCTATATCTACTGCCAATATCAGGTAGTTCATCAATACCCTATATCTGCTGCTGATATCAAGTAGTTCATCAATGCCCTGTATCTACTGCTGATATCAAGTAGTTCATCAATGCCCTATATCTGCTGCTGATATCAAGTAGTTAATCAATGCCCTGTATCTACTGCTGATATCAAGTAGTTCATCAATGCCCTGTATCTACTGCTGATATCAGGTAGTTCATCAATGCCCTATATCTGATGCTGATATCAGGTATTTCATCAATGCCCTATATCTACTACTGATATCAAGTAGTTCATCAATTAGAGAATAAATGATAGGATTTTGTCTTTTGCCTATCCAATATCGTGTCATAATGGCTGGGGTGACCAATATTTTGAGTAGTGGATGCCGGCGCCACCAATGCCCTATATCTGATGCTGATATCAGGTAGTTCATCAATGCCCTGTATCTGCTGCTGATATCAGGTAGTTCATCAATGCCATATATCTACTGCCAATATTATCAGGTAGTTCATCAATGCCCTATATCTACTGCTGAGATCAGGTAGTTCATCAATGCCCTATGTCTGATGCTGATATCAGGTATTTCATCAATGCCCTATATCTACTGCTGATATCAGGTAGTTCATCAATGCCCTATATCTGATGCTGATATCAGGTAGTTCATCAATGCCATACATCTACTGCCAATATCAGGTAGTTCATCAATGCCATATATCTGCTGCTGATATCAGGTAGTTCATGCCCTATATCTGCTGTTGATATCAAGTAGTTCATCAATGCCCTATATCTACTGCTGATATCAAGTAGTTCACCAATGCCTCTATCCAGTACTGATATCAGGTAGTTCATCAATGCTCTATACCTGCTGTTGATATCAGGTAGTTCATCAATGCCCTATATCTACTGCTGATATCAAGCAGTTCATCAATGCCTCTATCCAGTACTGATAGCAAGTAGTTCATCAATGACCTATATCAAGTTCATTAATGCCCTTCGTCTGTTGATATTTATGGTTCACGAATGCCCTAAATCTACAGCTGATATCAGTTCAATGCCCTATCGAACTCAAATATCAGGTAGTTTGTCAATATACTATTATCTACAGCTGATATCAGGTATTTCATCAATCCCCCCATCTACTGATATCAAGTAGTTCATTGATGCCTTATATCTACTGCTGCATTTTTTGGACTGAATTTAAATGGTAATACATGTTTTTGATCAAATATGCATTTAATAAATAACATGAGTGAATGACAAATATAAAATGTCCGTGATACTGTTCAAATTTAAGGTTTCTTCTACAAAAAAAGAAAAGACCCATGATTTCTAACTTTTTCGGTCGGTTGCTGAGGGCAACTGAACATTTTTCTTTGGCCTAAGTATTTTTACACTAACAGAGATGTTCAAACGAAACATATTTCCAGTCTAAAATTTCACCAGGGTTAAAAGAAAATATGGGCTGTCACTTGACACAAAAATCCTAATTTTGAGGAGGGTGAATGATGCGGTCAATTGGATTCAGGTCACATACCTGTAAATGTTTCACTGAAATAAAACAGTTTGGAAACAAACAGCACTTTATATTTCAATTTTTATTAATTCTTTACTAACTACTTTCCCATACAGATATAACCTACAATATAATATAATATGTACAATTCTGTATACAATTTTGTATGTATAAATTCTTTATGTTTTTTATGACACTATTTAAATAATAACAAAAGTTGTTTACAAAATCCCTAGATTCTAACCCTTCATTAAAGAATTGCATACACTTTATATTAGATCATTTGTTAATGTTCTGCGTGCTGGCCATGGGTTTCAACATAAAAATTCCCAAGTTTTCAGATATTTTCTCAAAATATCAAGAGTTATCTCAAGAACCACTGAACCAATACTGGGCTTGTTTGTACTCATTTTAATGCATTTGTCATGCTGATTCCAGATATGGTCTTGAACATTTATATTTCTGAAATTTTTAAACAAAATTTGAAACTTGTTGTCTGCAGTTGACACTCATGTGGAGACAGTTACACAGGTCATAATCGCATGATAATAACAAAGCAGTTACAACATTCTTGTATTCAATCATAGATTCATTCTTCTTCTATTCCTGTTACATGCAAAAAAAATCAAAGTGTACAACTGAAAATGTTGCTATTTTCTATAGACCCTTTAGAAGTGTTGTATTCCAAAATGTACCTCAAGAAGTACACTTTATATGCATGACAGTATGCAACAGCAAATATCTACATTTACCATGGAAGGTCCTAAACTTAATGAATAGAAAATACACAATATTATATTAATATTTTGCTTTTTTCACACCAAGTTATATTTTCTGTTTTGATTCACACTCTCATTCAAATGAAAAAGTTTACTTCATTTAAGTGTTATTGCATAATGAAAGCTATATAAATTTTAACCAGTACAAGTTACCAACACTAGAAAGAACACTATGATGTATCAAAAGCCCATAATAATTTATGGATTGTGCGTACAAATGTGATCATTCACCAAAAACCTCTTGTAAAGTCAGCAATGTGATTAAGAGCTACAGGGTAAAATATGGATCAAAGTCATATTCATATGTGCATGAAGTGCAAAGTTTAACAAACCATAACTCAGCTGCTGGGTATCATATGAAGTCAATGATGTATCTTTTTATAGCTTTTGATATACTATTTATATAAATAAAATTAAACAAAATTGACCGGGGACCGACTTTACATGCGTTTTGTGGTGGTAGTTGCCACTACACTAGCTGCATCATCTGAAGCATCCGATGTTAAAGATGATCCTCATAGTGGTGAACCAGGCAAAATTTTCTTGGGGGATAAATTTGCAAAGTGTTCCACTGAAAGATTTACTGGGACTGCTATTAATGTTGCCCTCCCCTGGACAGGTGCACCACTGGTGATCCTACATACAAAGATTTATCTCACTTCTTTTGGTATTGAGCCCAGTATTGAGATTAGCATTAGGGATAGGATTCACATTGGGATTGGAAGTGATGTCACTTATTAATACCTATAATCAACTTCCCCATTCAGGTTGGCTTGCAATTTAAAAGTCATTGTCATCTGTTTATAACCATGAAAGAAAAGGATTTCTTCCATGTTATAACTACACATAAAGGTTTTTGATGTACCATAATAAGTTAATATATTCTCATGTTCCAAAAGTCCTATACATGACCAAAACTAGAAAAAATAAATAAATGGAATTAAAATGTTTTGATTTTTTTAAATGACAAATTATAATGAAAATATTACTTTAAGTAGACTTCAAATTCAGGGCCCTGAAGTAAACTTCCTAATTGTTTTGAGTTCCGGATATATGTGATAGTGATAATCATGCGCATAGAGTAGATAACCAATGGGTCAACCATCTTTTTGTCATGATTAATGATTAGCCAATCAGCGTGATTGTTTATCACTTCTGCATTCATGCTTGTAATAACTCAGTCGCACATCCGGAAACATTGTCCCCTTTGCACAAGAATGCACATAGCAACCAGCTCGACGATGGGGAACTACACATGTGTATACTGGATTTACAAGGCCTTATCCTTTGTGTCACATCAGCCCGACCAAGAGAATATGCTTGATACATGGCACAAAATTCAGAACAATTAGAAAATTAAGTGATTTCTTGTCTATGACATACATTCATTGTCATAACTATCATACAATACATGTAGTTACCTGAATGCATTACGGTTTTGTTAGAGATGCTTCTATCTTAAACCAGAGGACCTCACCTTTTAAGCCCTGGACTACTCAAATACACTACTCAAAAAATTAAAAGGATCAGACTTATCTATTAGCATTAAAAAAAAAGACAGCATTAGGCCTACCCTTGTAAATTAGATCAGTGCCGTTTTTCATTCTGTATAAATGTTTAAGCAACAGAACACTTGTACTACCAAACACTGATGTCTCATGACACTGAAAAACATCTTGGTAAGCACCATAATGAAAAAGAAAGTTTAGGTAATATCAAGATTGTCAGATTTTGATCCTTTAAATTTGTTGAGTATTGTATGTGCTTGAGAACTTCAAAAATATCATTTTGATGTCAAGTTGTTAACAGAGTCTTCAACAATTTATTTTTCCAGCTCTCAAGACAATCACTATATAAGTAGATGATTAGTTTAAACAATGTTTTAAAAAAGAATAGCTGTTTAAGGGTCAGTATATAGTCCAGGGTTCCATTTCACTAAACTTTACGAAGCTTTGTAAGTCTCAAAATCAAACCTTATGGTATATTGTAAGTTCCATTTCGCTAAATTGACTTACAATCGGTACCCGTCGTAAGTAATAGGGCTTTACTACAGGGACCCTTCGTAAGTCTAGAAAAAGGGTATTTGTATCTTGTGAACGGTTACTTGAGCTACGAAGGGTAAATAAGTTTAGTGAAATGGACCCCTGTATACATAGTATGCATTTTCCTGTTGCAGCAAACACACTTTTCTTTGCCACCCAACTGCAATTTTCAGTCCACCCCTGTGATTTTCCATCAAAACTTAGCTCTGTTCTGGGCTATGTCCTTCTTCTCGAAAGCAGCACATTTTTGCAGAGACAGAGCGGAAAAGCGCTGCCTCAAAATTCATTTTTCAAGGGCACTCATTTTCATGGCCATTGAGCAAAGGGCACAAAGGCCACTACATAGCACAGAATGCTTTGAAATTGAGGGCACCAAGGTCAAGTCTAAGGGCCCCAGAGGCCATGACCTTAGTGACCTTACTGAATTTTGAGGCCAGGCTGTGGCGATTATCACCACGACAAAACACATTGAACTATATACCGACCCTTACAGAGTTTTTGTACAAGTCTGGCACATAAAATGTTCTTATTCTCTGAGAGCCTGTAATCTTCTTGACAAGCTGTCTTCTTCTTTCAACGTCCGCGACGAGGAAGAGGCTAGTGATCCCGACGCTACAGGTGCTGCTTCTAAATCGGTGATTACCTCCAGGCCATTCTCATCAGCCACCTGCTGTATCAAGCTGTCCACTTGCTCTGTGGGTGTGGTCAAGGTGGTGGCTTGACCCATGGTGCTTTCTAGAACCTGTGTACGCAAAGAATTGAAAATTTCTATATGTATTGTATTGTGTGAAAAGACATAGGTCATGCCAGGGTGATATGATATTATGTAGCTTGGATAGCTCAGTTGTTAAGAGTGCTAGTTTAGATACACAGGGGTCCCAGGTTCAAATCCTGGTCAACAATGAACTTTTTCTTCCTTGGCCTACCCGAGGGAAAGAATAAATTATGTGTATCATGCAACTTATTTAGCAAAAGATCACCAAGACTAGAAAACATCCACGCACACACACTTCCTGACCGTCTGAATCCAACAGGATTGTTGGCCAGTATTCCAACAAGAACAAGAACAAAAGATGCTGATATATCATGACATGATTCAACTACCCAATCAGTTTAACTTCACATGATATTGATTAACTGAAAATAATGCTAAATGATAAACATATATATCGTAGGCATACTCACAGGCATACCAGTTTTACTGGAATTAATACTAAGCCTGTAGCCAAGCTGATTTATTGGATACCAAAACATGGAAAGAGAAAACCTGGTAAACCTCTCTAACATACGTGGATGTATTGAAGCAAGACACTAGACTAGATGTTATGGATTTGGGAATGGCCAAGCAGGACAGAAGGATATGGCATACTGTTGTATTTTGAGGACACCACTTATAATATTAAGCAAGTAAGCATGTGTGTGGGAGATTGGTGTTGTTAATCAGGTCACACACCTTTCCCAAAATATTCCTGTAGATTGGCTTACAGCAAACATTTATAACAGCTATTTTAAAGGAAAGATGAGGAGTTCACTTGCAATGTGCAAACCTTGAAAAAAAACTGGATTGCAGGAATGATGGATCATTGTCCCCTAAAAGTTCCAGACTTGTTCCAGTTCTTCTTTTAAACCCATTAAATCTTACCTTGCTATGTACATCCAAATCTTCAAATTGAGTTTCAAATTTATCCATAATCTGTGAGACTTTCTGTAAATCCATAGAGTTGAGTGCTTTATCAAGGCCTTTTACTACTCCACCCATTGTCTTGGTCACCTGATGGAAAAAAATGATAAAGTTGAAATATATTTACCAATTTCCACCTTTCAATATTATGTGCTCAGTTATTGGAGTAAAGACATGCAGGCATAACTCTTTCCAAGTTCCCAGCCCGACTGAAAGTTTATCAATTCAATCACTAGTAACTCAAGAATGCGAGGCTCAACAATATGACTATGCAAAATAGAGGATATTTTAATTTTAACAATAAAACCATATGCCAACAATGTATGATGTGCCTAATTCAATCATTTTTAAAACTAGGGCTAATAAATTACTACAATCCTATTATCTGATGAACATAAATCCATAATTCTGGACAAAATTTTACATTATATAAGATGTCTAACTTTGGGGGGGTGGGATATTGGCATATACATGTAGCTAAGAATACCAATCTGTTCTATGAACAAAAGTTGGAAAATAACTGCAATATAAATTCTCTCTCTGTTGTGTGACGAATAAAGCTTATGCATAATAGCTGGGCTGAATACTTTTAATATTCTACCTACTCAACCTGCAAAGTTACCCTCCACTGGCATTTGGGCAGGTGTTTTTAAACACCTGTCTAAAAGAAGACCCCTGCATACAGATGTACACAAATATGCACAGATCTAGAAACATTGCCCCCTAGAAACCTCAGCAGGTAGACCTGAGATGATGTCATTTGATGTCATGCCGATGTGCACACCGTTTAGCGCATATCATTACTGTGCGTATCAAAACCATGAAATGTGCAGTAACAATGTATGCATCAGCGTGACAACAAACTTCACAGGTCTGTAATATCGTGGCGCCCATGCCTAAATGAAATACCACACAACACTACAATCAATGGCCGCTGCCATGAATATACCTCGAGTGAAGCCAGGTGAATAAATACATGTATGAAACGTTATATCTATTGGTTTAGTCCATTTCCTGCAGTTTGCAATACTATTTTACATTGGCGACGAATGCGGAAACTGTAACCTACGCTCCAACATAATGAACAGGTACGATCTTTAAGCGTACCTATACCATGGCATGCAAAGTCAAACAGTGACTACAGTCAAGACAGTCAGAGTCAGAGTGCAGTGACGATCGTCAAATGGAGTGTCAGCTAATATACTAACTACGACCTTGTACATGATTATCGCCAGAAATCTGTTAGACTATTTATCTGATTATTTGAATATTGCCACAAGACTGCTTAACACGTATATTTTAAGCACAAAACTGGAGTTAATTGACACTTTAGCTGGATAAATATAAACAATAAATCATGTCATCGTCAATGCCCACCCTACCAGAATTTGATCCACACTCTGATCCTGCCAGCCTATCCATACGCTGGGATAAGTGGGTCAGCCGGTTTAAGACAGCGATGGTAGGTTTTGATATTAACTCAGAAGCTAGACAGCGTTCTCTCATGCTCCATTATGGTGGCGAAGCTCTACATGATATCTTCGATACACTACCAGACACTGGCACCGCAACCGAGCTCAAGCCAGCAATCGATGCGCTTACCAAATATTTCAATCCCAAAAAAACCATAATATACGAGACAATCATGTTTCGGAGAACGACTCAAGACGCTGATGAGAGCGTCGATCAATTCTGCACTAGTCTGCGCAAGTTGGCCATCCACTGCGACTTTGGCGATAGTACTGAACGAGAACTGAAAACACAAATCATTGCCCATTGTAACTCGGATACCTTAAGAAAAAAAGCACTAGAGAAGGACATTCTCTGGAAAAACTCCTTGAATTGGCTAGAACCCTAGAACTGTCAACAACTAGGGCCCAAAATCTCACATCGTCTCCACCAAGCACAGTGGCTAAGGTTCAATCCGCCACTGCAGCAAGATATACTCAACCCCGCAAACCCATGAACTCATCCAACAAACTCTGCTACTTTTGTGGATACGATTACCCACATAAAGGCCAATGTGCAGCGCAGGGCAAAGAATGCACATCGTGCGGTAAACTTAACCACTTTGCCCATGCTTGTCAAAGTAGTAAACGGACAGATACAAGATCAAGTAACTTTAAATCTAAAGAACCACAAACAGGAGAGACCAGTAGTAACAGAACACAAACACAGAGAGACCGAGTCAAAGCTCTGAATGATAATACAGGTAAACGGGTTGATGAGTATGATGATATCCAAAACATAAAACAATACAGTTCAGAATCAGATGACAACTTTCATGTGTTTTCTCTTAGCAGCATACATACTGTGAACAACATGCACAATGACCATGATGACATATCAATGACAACAGTCAACATCAACAAAACACCAGTACGCATGTGTATAGATTCAGGCAGCAAATGGAACATAATTGATGAAGTAACATACAGCAACATTAAACATAAGACAGCACATAATATACAGCTTCAAGACACAGACATAGAGTTGACACCATATCGCAGTACTGACCCCATTCCTATCATAGGTGTATTTCAATCAACTAATCATACCGGTGAACGAGAACTTGATGCAGACATATACGTTGTGAAAGGTAAAGCTAACAATCTTCTTGGACAATACACATCAAGAGATCTCAACCTTCTTCACATCAACACAGTACATCAATAATGACATTGTTAAACAATATCCAGCAGTCTTCAACGGAGTAGGAAAGTTGAAGGATGTAACTGTTAAACTCCATATAAATGAGCAAGTACAACCTGTTGCTCAGACAACGACTCTCTCAAAAAGAAGGGAGAGATGTAATATCGTGGCGCCCATGCCTAAATGAAATACCACACAACACTACAATCAATGGCCGCTGCCATGAATATACCTCGAGTGAAGCCAGGTGAATAAATACATGTATGAAACGTTATATCTATTGGTTTAGTCCATTTCCTGCAGTTTGCAATACTATTTTACAAGGTCTACCTGCAAAGGCTTATGGGATTTACCGAAAAGGTTGATTTCTGTGTATTTCCCTTCTCATGTCCTCATTTACCAGTGTCTACAAATGCACACATACACACCTACATAATTATTACCTGTTTCATAGCCATAGCTGATTGTACTCTAGATACTACAGCATCTATTCTTGATGCCATTCTCAAATAATTGAGACTCTCATTCTTCTTCCTGATGGCATTCTCTGCATATATCTTAGCACCTTCAATGTTCTTCTGTGTTATCGCCTGGATTTAAACAACAATAAAACAATTATAATAATAATAATATAGTAATATTAAATCATGCATGTTGACACAAAGAACTGGCATGTTTTCATATGTACAGTACATGTGTGAAGTAATTCTGACAAATCAATTACCTAATTAGCACTCCCTACAGAATTTACCAAGCGCCAACTTTTTCAATGCATCTGTACGATTAAATTCCACCAAATACCTGAATCAATTTTGATTACTAAACCTTCCTGGATGTAGATGCACAAATGCCATCAAACTGGAAGCTGGAAGTAAACTTTAGATTTAGTCCTACCAAAAGAATACTGAAATAAGTGGTAATTTATTTATTTTTGCAAATTCTGTGAATAGAGGTTGAGTCTCTAATTTAACAACAAACAAATATTATAATTTTGCGAATAACAATAACATTGGTAAATAAAAAAAACTAAGGCATGAATTTCGTGAAAATATGGCCACACACAGAATTTTTTGTGATTTCTGACAAACAAGTGTTTGTCAGAAATCACAAAAAATTCTGTAAGTAAAAAATAATCACTTATACATTGCATTGGTACCATATGCATACCTTTTTCACTTTGTCTGTTTGAACTTTCTGGTCCTTTTCTGCTTTCTTTGACAGCCGCTCAAGTTGCTTATTAGCAAACTGAAAGAAACAACAAACAAAAATAAAGGTTGTTTATAGTCATTTTTTTTTATTTATATGTTTACATGATAACTATAAATTAAAATGTTTGAATCAGGGCTGATCATAATTTATAAAGCTGATGTCCAGTACACATAAACATGGAGTAATTCTTCTTTATAAATGTTTAATGACATTTCCTGAAGGAGTTTGTAAAACGGTTTTATTGCAATATAATCAATCAAGATTGCATTTTCCAACCCTTTAGAATGAAAATTAATTGACTCTTTGATTTTGGAATCAAAATGTTACTACATGTACATGTATGAATTTTGTAATAGGGAAAGTTTATTACGTTTTTGTTACGGTACTGCAAGTGACAAAAACAATTCCTAACCTATGTTCCTGAAAGTTCATAAAAGTGTGTGTCAGTCACAAACTATGATAAGCGCACTTTGCATAGCTACTGCGCCCAACTGTGGGGCTACAATTCGAGACCGAATTAAAAAGACTAGTTTGCATATACAGCTGTAGGTCCTGTCAATGCTTTATGTACTTCATCCACATAGGCCTTACATGTAAATTAAAATTGTACAAAATGTAAATATTTCCAGATCAACTTACCTTAAGTTGAAACAAAGTTTCTGAAAGAGGAAAAATGACAAAAAAATATTTACAAATTATATAAAATGTATGTACATCAATTATTTCTAAACATTTTAATGTTCAATTAAAAAACCCTCAAGACAAGAGGTATGTTATTTATGATAAGAAAAGTGGTACCACTAGAATGTACCTCATTTCTTAACATATAATATGTAATGAACCACTTGTTTTGAATTACGGTACTGAAATTTCAGTGAAGTAATTGGATTCCTTATACTTTTGTTACCAGTGTGTAGTTATTTTTTGAGAAAAATGCAAAATTAATCACAAAATTAATCAAGGAGTGTAGTACTAGTACCACCTTAAATCATGAGCTTCCTGTACCAGTAATTAATAATATAAATTAATACTTTCTTAAGGTGGTACTACACGGTGTAGTCTACACCCCCTGATAAATTGTGTGACTAATTTTGCATTTTTCTCACAAAATAACTGCACACTTGATAACAAAAGTTATGTATATAGGGGCAAGGAATCCAATTACTTCACTGAAATTCCAGTGAAAGAGGTTCATTCTAGCTAGCGGTACCTCTTTTCTTATCATAAATAACGTACCATACCACTTGTCTTGAGTCACTGAAATTCCAGTGTAGTAACTGTAGATTCCTTGCCCCTATAATATGTTTTTTGTTTTGTTACCAGTGTGTTATTATTTTTTGAGAAAAATGCAAAAATAGTCACAAATTTATCAAGGGGTGTAGTACCACCTTAACCCAAAATATTGTTTGTCAAACCAAAAACATAAAATGACCAAAAACTAGAACAATTAACCAAAAAGTGTAATAAATATTGATCAAAATCAATGGAATCTTTTGGAGGACATGTATGTATGAAAATTGAAAAAACTGTCAAAATTATTTAGCAAGCATTTCAAAACGGAAAGAATATAAAAGACAAGTACTCGGTACTTAAAATCCAGGGCTAGGTCATTTTATCCATCGACTTTGTTATTCCATTAAAAAAAACCATTTAAAAATCATTGCCAGCAAAAGGTGGAATTACAGTGGAATTTTTTATTGAATGAACACAGCTCGACATAGCATGAAGTTTTTTTTTTTTTTTTTCACTGCTTGATGTACATGTATGCCAGCGTGTGCGACTGTGCGTTACTAGTAACGTGGAAGTGAATCCAACCGTGGTCCGTGCCAAACTGCCAACCCACTTGTGATTGGATAGTATTGTATCCCGAGGTCCTGCGTTGCAGCGTTCGCGTTGTAGTTTGAAATCCTCGATATACGATCGCGGTTGGATCGAGTACAGCTGTTGAAAGCTGTGTTCATTCAATTAGAATTCCTCCTGCAGTTTGATACATTTTGTCATCAAAAATAATAAATTATACATTTTTACCATGTTTATACAGATCAGTTGGCTAGTAAAAAAATTAAAATTAAAATTGCTCACCGTCCAATTTTGACATGGTGAAATGAAGACCTTCAAGTCCCTGATCTAGACGTCAGTGCAGAATGCGTAATGTCTGTCTTCTGTTAAATGAATCAATGTCTTTGTGTGTTGATTAACTGTCATGTGTTGCTGCAGTTATTTACAGAAAATGACGTTATATTGGATCACAGAATTGTTGTTAATTCGCTTCCTATTTATTTTCATCAATCAATCACCGGTCAAAGGTTATTTTTTAACAGTGCTGATGAGGTACATTTTTTAGAATGGGCTGGGTATGCTGTCAAAAAATCATCACATAAATCCATATATATCAATTAATTACTATTTATTTATATTATAATAAATATATTACTGTGGTAGATTTAATAAAATTGGGTAGTGTTAAGGATAAATGAAAATATAATATTATTTCACCTTGTAATATTTTGTACAACGAAATTGCATCAACCATGCGGGTTAAATTTTTTCTACTTGCGAAATCTTCGGAAATGGCGAAGTCACAAGTAAAACACGTTGTTGTTGATGCGATTGCCTTTTTCAAGAATATTCAGCTTCAGGTAAGGCTAGTAATTCATGGATTTTGTCTTTCATTTTGTGAAATATTTGTTGACATGTCTGTTATTCTTTGAGATTGCCATACAAATGTGATGGAGCCTACTATTCCCAAGCAGCTGCCTGTCGAATTCGACCACCATGTTATGTACCATCCATGCCTAAACTGTCCATGCACCATGCATGCATGATAGATAGATAGATAGGTTGGACATCCCGCCTATTACTTCAGGCGCACCCCTGATGACAGGGTAAACAACGACATTTAAAGTTTAATACATTACATATGAGTTCACAAAGCAGAACTGCGATAAACGTAAACACATATCATAAAAGATAGGGACAGGCATAAAAATTTCAAATTAATTCTATTAACATGAATTGTTGTTTATTGGAAGAGAGAACTTCTCAGAAACAATTTGACACCAAAACCAATCTTCTACTGTATTGCTAAGTGAAGTTATGACGAAATTACTGTCGGAACATTGGGCCATTTTCTCTGATATAAAGACTTACCGTAGGAGTGCATGGGGGGACTTGATAATTTTTGTGCCCCCCCTGTCAATTTTTTGTTTTCACTGTAATTTAATCTAATTTTTGTTGAATATTATGTATGTTATTATTTTCAACACATCTGTGAAATTTTGTATGAAAATTCAAATTTTAAGGTGGTAAAAAAGTGCAAATAAGTAAACTGGAATTGTTATGTGAAAAGGATGAAAGTTTTTGTCAAACCATGTTTCCCTTTTGTCAGAAGATGAATTTTGGGTCAAAATTGAATATTTTCCCAAAAATGCCCCTTTTTGACCCCTTTTTTGACCAAAACGGTGATTTTCACCAAGGCATATCTCACAGAAAAAAATACTCAAAAGTGAAGTCAATGTTGCATTCTGCTTCCTAAAGCATTGAATCTGTTGTCAATGCAAACTAGAGCATCTGAAACAGATTAATTTTGGTTTTATTCATCATTTTCTCCAAGAATGGTGTTTTCAGTGGCACAAAATGGCACAGATTTACATAGGGCTTTATTATCAAGTAAAATAAATAGCGCCCTCGCTCAGATGTGCCTGTCCCTATAAAAGATAATATGCAAAAGTACATGGCTCCAGTCCCACTTCGTTGACTAAACGCAGTGTTGCCAAAACTTTTCAGCGTCAAGGCGCGGCGCATTGACTCACCAGGCCGCGGTAAAGGATTCTCAAGTAGCCCAATTTTTTAAGCTTCCAAAAAAGCGCCCAATACCGGATATTTGGGCGGATTTACCCTAATTTAGAACGCAAAACACCCAATTGGGCAGAAAAGCACTTGAATTTGAAACTTCCGGTACTTACTGGGAAGTTACTGACCGATCAATAAATGGTCACAAAACCCATTGTAATTTCAATTTGGAGCTTCAAAGACTCAAAAGTCAAAACCTTTATAAATCGGCTAAATTGAAAGGAAAATACATAAAATTAGTGCCGCGGCCTGAGACTGGCAAAAGTAGCCCAATTTTAGACTTGTAAGTAGCGGCATGCTTTTTTGAGTAGCGGCAAGTGATGGCCAAGTAGCCCAATTGTGCGCCTAAGGCGCGGCGTTGGCATCACTGACTAAACGTCAAAGTGTCAAATCAGTAAAAACTGTGACTGTGCAATGAGAGGAGCACATCCATATAATCCGATTAGGCGGCTCACTAGTCGATCCGGGAAATCGATCCGAGTTGGAATTACAAATACAATAAAAAGAAAACAACATAAAATTAAGAGCACGTCCAAATTAGAGGAAGCTCAATTAGCGTACCGGTATACAGTAAATAAACACAAGAATGATATGAGAACAATAATGAAAGACAAAGATTTAGAGAACTATTTATGAAAGACAAAGATAAAGAGAATTTATCGCGCTGACGTCATCTGTCAATCAAACTCGAGCACGGTTTGTTTACAAGTGTCGTGATGATGACTTGCTGAACGCGGATTTATAACCGGGCGCCTTTATTGTTAATTTTGCACCTTTCGACATGCAAACCATCTCAAAAGTTAGGTCTTTATAGTAGGAAACTTTCATAACCGAAGGCACCATGTCCACAATGCCTAGAAAAGCTGCTTTTTGCCTTGTAAAAGTACGTAATTTTTTGCCATTTGCTGCTATTCCTTTTCTCCGATCAGCACCAGATAGATCGGTCTTCCTTTCTGCGCTGATTAACCTGTGTAAACCAATCAAGGATCGTAATTGACAGTGACATCAGACGCGATAAATTCTTTATATCTCTGTCTTTAATTATAGCCTGCAAGGCTGCATAGAGCTGTATAAAGCCCGGTATAAAGCTCTATGTACTGGACCAATCTCTAATAATCTCTAACCATGTCCACAATGCCTAGAAAAGCTGCTTTTTGCCTTGTAAAAGTACATAATTTTTTGCCATTTGCTGCTATTCCTTTTCTCCGATCAGCACCAGATAGATCGGTCTTCTTTTTACGCGCTGATTAACCTGTGTAAACCAATCAAGGATCGTAATTGACAGTGACATCAGACGCGATAAATTCTTTTTATCTCTGTCTTTAATTATAGCCTGCAAGGCTGCATAGAGCTGTATTAAAGCCCGGTATAAAGCTCTATGTACTGGACCAATCTCTAATAATGATTGATACACATGGATAGCAGTGGGTGTGCAGGGGCTGTGCAATAATTATGAGCACTGGGGGAGGGTAACTGTTATTTTCGCGAGGGTTTTATTTTCGCGAATTTCGCCAGTTGTAGGTGTGAAAGCGCGAAAATGACAACACGCGAAAATTTACGTTTTGTATTGAATTATAATCCACGAAATTAACAACTTTAAGCGCAATTTCCTAACAAATCAAAATCAATTGTTTTATTGTTTCCGTGGTCAGGGACTCGGGTACGCGATGTGATATGTGAGTGATCGGCAATTGCGTAGTCTAAACAGACATGACAGAGACTGTTCTAAGCGCCGACGACCAATGCATACATGTACATACATGTATGTACATGGTCAACCGTCTTGTTGTTGTCAAGACCGTTACTTGAGAACTCTAAGCTAAGACTTAAGATTCTGTTAATACTTTACTATTGACATGAAAGTTATTTCGATGAGTCAACTGTATCTTTTGAATAAAGACCGCCCATTTTGAACAGTCCAAAATTTTGTTGAAGTAAAATTTTAGCAACATTTTTGATACGATCGCCCATCGTGATCGGCTTTGTTTACTTCTGAACTTCCATTGCTTTACATGGTTGGGAATATGCTTCAGGGAATCTGACCAGATTTCAAATGCAAGCAGCAACGGTTTCTAGTCTTAAATGTGACCTCATCGGTAAGCAAATTTGTGGCTAGACTTCTCGACCAGCAAGGCCGTTGATCGGCCTCAGCGACAGTGTGATTGTTTAGTGTTCAGGGGTCGATTTAGTCGCTGGCCCTGGCCAGTAGTTGTCTTGTCGGGCCAGGAGATTTTCTGTCTGGATGGGCCCAGTGGGCCAATTGGGATTTTGGCATAATTATGAATTTATGACATGTTACCGTACAAATATTAGAAGCACAATATATGAAGTTGAATCTGGGCCATGTTGTTGTGGTAAACAATGCACACTTACGATTCCAATAAGATCTACATTGTACATGCTCTGGACTGGAGTAATGTTAAATTCAGTCTCCCAACACTTTTTCATCACCTCGAACACATTCAGATGATGGTGGTCAATGTCACCTTAATGCGGCAACAGCAATATCGTTCGTTTCCCATCCTGTCCACCCATGTTGTTAGACCTTGTTCCATACGGAGTGTCAGTTTCTTTAGTTCAGCCATGCTTACCGGTTTGTCGCTTTGCTATATTGACACACTTGCTGGAGCATTGTTAGTACATGTAATGTATGTCTCGAAGTAGTTGTAGTAACTACAAATTTCGAATGTTTAAAGCCATATTATAACATTTGCTGAGGAGAATGCCCTCAAAAAAATGTTAAATTCTGGTTTTACACGATTGTAATAAAGATACTCTGCAAAAATCAAGACTTTAGGTGCTGTAGTTTTGTCAAAATCTGAGATTTTGTAATAAAACGACGGAACCGGCGTTTTATTATTACGATGGAAATATTAGTCGAGCATGTATGCACAGTACGTACACGGCGTGCGGGATACACATACACAAACCCTCCGAGGATCGTACCGTATTACAGCCGCGGGAGTAACATGCATGGGCGCTAGTAGTAAATTTCAATTTTCTATGCTTTACCTCACTTGTTCGGCTCAAAATTAAAAGGGGACATATCTGACAGTAAAAGCTAACATTTTATGGAAAAGAAATACTAATCTATTTTTACAGAAATGTTATAATATGGCTTTAAGGACATGTCGGAGTCGTGAGTTATTGGAACTATTCCCGAAGTATCATCTTGTGATGCTGACTTGGACTCTTTTTGCAATGCAACACCATGACTATTTATGTCCTTCCTTTAGTTTATTTCTGTGTGTACATGTAGTATCTAAGAAAGTAACCAGTTGTCTGCTCTCGTTTGCAAATATTTATGACAAAATAATAATATCGGCGTTTCTAGATAGGATGATCTTGAATTGTGTATGTGAATATAATGGGGTAAGTGGGTTGCGGCATTTGGTGATATGGAGAATCAGAACCTGGCATTTTCCTAGGTAGAATGGAATTCCATTAGCCATCACTACTCTATCATATATTTAATAGAACAGCATATGATTTGTTGTATCATAGTATAAGTTGACTATAACTTTGTTGTTTACTGCAACAAAGCCTAGCTATTTATTGCTAGCTGTCCAAGGTTCTTCCTTGGCTCCCAGGTTGAAACTAAAATACTTGATAATTCCAGTTCGATAAATGCATGCATGATGTGCCAAACAATACCATGCATTACAAGTTAATGCATGCTGTCGCATGTCGCGCTCATCTAAGCTGAAGACGCCAAATAATACTGTGTGTCACTCACGTAGGGTGCCTCTAGCTTTGCATCTCGAGTTATGAGTCTCATTTTTTCGCTAATTATAAGCTGAACAAACTTCTTTAGTGTATGGTAATAACATTTAATAATAATCCTGGCCTGATGTTAAGCAATAATATATTAATGTTTCTCATCATGATCTTCTTTCATTTGAAAGACGGCAAATATACAGGTCCGTTTTAGAGTTTCCAACTTCAACATTATCTAATTATTTATTGTACTTCTCTTACTCCAGGAGATAGCTGAGAATGTGTACACAAGTTATGGAGTAGTGAATGAAATCAGGGATTCTGCCACAAGACAGAGGCTAGCTGTGTTGCCCTATGAACTCAAATGCAAGGAACCATCATCAGAAGCAATCCAATTTGGTAAGCAGGTAGTGATCTATACAATGTTTACTTGAGATCAGATGAGACTAGGAACAGAAATTGAGATTTCTGGAATAGCATTCTTGTCACTTTCAAATCAATGATTAAGTACGGTACAAAATGTATACATGGACTAGTTGGAGCGCAAAACAGTTAATTCCAAAGGCTGCGTGGAGCAGTTATCCCTTTTGTGGCAAGTAGCCTTAGTTGTTCACAGGTCTGTGCTCCAAGCAGCCGACATATCCATGTTTTCATCATGATCCTTACTACAGTACTTGCTGCTGAACCCTGTAAAAATGGAGATTCATATGATCATGTTCATGTAGATAAATTAAGGATTCTCCAGTGATAATGTATATACATGTAAGAGCCATATGTTTGCGTAAATGAAGTTAGTCACATATGGGTGTGAGTGAGTCCTGGGAATTGAAGTCCTGCCCGAGAAGCCAATTACCCGGGCACTTTTTTTAAAAAAGATATTTATTTTTTTGGTTCTATAGTGTCCCTGGACCTAGACCTAGGATCATTCATGGTTGACCATGGTCCAGGGACACTACAAAACCGAAAAAATAAATGACTTAAAAAAAAAATTGCCCGAAAAATGTGCCAGGTACCCGGGTACAAAATTACCCGAGATCACACCCCTAGTCACATTACTCAATGCACAAACAAGGATGTGGTGGTATATCTTGTGTAAGAGAGTGTCTTGTGGAAAAGGTGATGCAAATTGTGTTGTTCTGTAAAAAAAAATTCATATTTTTCGTGATGCGCCCATTTTTGCCAGAGATTGTCCAAATTCATGGCAGTCAATGTGCGCCATATGTACTGAAAATGCCCAGCAACTGTCAATCAAATACAGGGTAGGTCTATTTCACGCACAATGTTTTCGTACACATGTATGTAAATTTAAGGCTAAGTGTTACTATGTGTACTCAACAGCCTAGCAACTGTGCAATCTAAAAGTCCGTGAAGTGCCTTTACTTTTTATACCGTGATTGAAAATGAGTGTCACTATCCTGAATAAATCTAGTAAAAGTCTGCCAATCTATCTTGAAAAGCTTGTTGTAAATTTGATTGTTATTGTTATTCTAATTCACAGTTTCAGACTTTGCACGGAAGACAGGGGACTACTCCACTCTCTCTGCTGTTGATCTGCGTGTGTTAGCATTAGCCTATCAGATCACAAAAGAACAACTCGGTGATGAAGCATTCAAACAAAAGGAAGATAAACAGGTAGGTATCTTTTGTGAAAAAAGTAGAGCCCAGTTGATTAAAAGTCTTGAAAGACTTTTTTGCCATACTAGTGCACTTAAGGTGGTACTATACCCTCTGATCAATTTTTTGACTAATTTTGCATTTTTCTCAAAAAACAACTACATACTGGTTACAGAAGTTATGTATATCATAGGGGCAAGGAATTCAATAACTTCACTGAAAACTTCAGTGATTCAAGACAAGTGGTTCATTATACATGTTAAGAAATGAGGTACATTGTAGCGGTACCTCTTTTCTTATCCAAAGATAGACCTGGTTTAACTTATTTTGTGCATAATTTGAAACTGTTTTTGTCATTTCTATTTGTAGGATGTGTCTGGCAATGATGATGAGAAGCCATTTGGAAAAGCTACAAATGTTGTTGGTTTTGTTTACCCAAAGGTGAGTAATGCAAGCAGAATGGGCTATTCCGGTTGAATTCCATACACCCCTATAAAAGACATGATCTTAATCTTTCACACAGGGAGTATGTATTTTAATTTGAGTTACCTGAATGGGTGACTCCATTTGAAGTGCTATACCCCATGTGTGAAAGATTAAGGCCATGTCTTCCAGAGGGTGTGTATGGATGGATTCAAATGGAATATCTCATTGATTTCATCGAGACAATAGGCACATTATTGTTATGTCGGCAGATAAGCACAGTCATTTTTGGTTGTGGGAATACAGATAAAAATTAGAAATTTGCCTGAATGGCACAGAAAAAAGTGTTTTGGGGCCCAATTTTTTTTTCTTTTAATATTTGTTTTTTACTTTTGCATATATACCATCATATTGCCACACTATGTCTTGAACACCAAATGTTCAGGGCACCGACATATCAAAAAGATCTTGACCTAAATTTGCGTGACTGAGCAACCAAGACACCTGTAGGGTTGACCCTGAATAGAAGGAAATAAATAATTTAATCATTTAATATTTAATTTTTGTATAAATTTTTTCTGGTTGAAGTAAAATATACCCCAATTAGTCCAAATGGTTGTTGTGTATGATGGCATGCTATACAATAATTGGACCTATGGCTTTTTGAGAAGTTATAATCCCTGGTTACATGTTGGGAAGTAAAAAACAGGGTTTTCTGCCGGTTTACTGCCTTTTCACAGGAAATTGTTTATATAAGTTGCGCTTTGAAAATGTTAGTGTCAAGACTCTGTCTTATACTACGGTCAGCCGATCACCTGGCCGGCAGTGTGCTAGTGCCTACTGTGTGATCCTGTGGCCGCTGTCAATTAACAAGCTACAGCGATCTGTTTATTTCTATATCATCTAGTCTCTGATCGTGCAAGAGAGTCTTGTTCAAGTTGTAGCTTATTGGGTTACTGGGGCAGTAACATTCAGTACATGGTGGATACATGCTTGAATCAAGACTATAAAAATGTATGTTTACAAAAACCAGTATTTTAGTAGGCAGGATAAAGAGCAATACAATTGAAACAAACAAGTTATTTTATCTTTAAGATTAAAGACTAATGCACCTTTTCATGTTTTTATACCTATACAGGCCAAACCCAAAGAAGGGAGTTCCAAAGAGGAGGTAGCCACGGAAGAACCTAAAGTTGATGAAGAGCTTACAGAAAGGTTAAACCAGCTCAACACAAGCGATTCAACATCAGCAACAACACCTGCTGATGGTAACATTGAACTCACATTGAGTAGACTTGATGATCAGACCCGTGATCAGCAGGATGTTCAAACAGAATCCACTGCACAAGCGACAAACTCAAGTTTAGGTGAAAGCAGTGAACAAGTTAATTCATCAATATCAAGAACTGCTGATGATCAAAAGGAAAATGTCAATGATGAAAATTTGAGACCAAGTGATCAAGATGAATGTGTGGAGAAGGGTGACCTCGAAGAAACAGAGGAAGATGAAGAACAGGAGGAGGATGAAGAGGAAGATGATGATGATGAGGGATGGATTACCCCTAGCAACTTGGAAGAAGCTCACAAAGGCATGGGAGGTCTTGATGAGGAAGCAGCTGATATCGTTGTGGGTTGTATGACTACTGATTTCGCCATGCAGGTAATTTGCTTACATTTGAGAGGTTGTGATTTTGACAAAATGTCTGTGGCTTAATGCCATGACATTCCTGTGATATCTGGTTATGGCAGAGTTCAAGAGAATGTTAAATAGGATGTGATATAAAGTCAGTCTACTCAGAAGTACAAAGTACCGATGCGGACGTACATGTTGTGTCGACTTTGAAGGCACGCATACCTGTAGCAGGGATGCAGCACCGAGCACTGTTTACACGCAGTATACACACACATTGTCACTTTTTACTTCAGAGTGGACAAACTGTACTGATGAACTCAGTCAAATTGGCTGAATTGAGATTTAAGTTTATTCTTATTTACTAAGAATCTCAATAATGAATTCATGGTTGGCCCTAAAATTGAAGTACAGGTGGGCAACAGAAAATTCAAAATCAACTTTTCTGCAAATGAAATGAAATCAAATGATCCTGTAGTTATGATTGTAATATGTATCAGCAATGTGTACTTTCTGTGATTAATCATGGTAATCTGAGCTTACTTGCTAAGCTGACTTTGTTTCTTTTTCTCGTTAATGTTTCAGAATGTGTTAATTCAGATGGGCATACCAGTCCTCTCTGTGGATGGGTTACGTATAAGGAGAGCCAAGAGTTTTGTACTCAGATGCTATGGATGTTTTAAGTAAGGACTTGGATGCTGGTTTATTGTATGGGGTTGGGTATATGTAAAGAACTGCAAAGGAGGATGCATTGCATACCTGAAAATAGCATAAAACCAAGGACACCCAGTAACTGAGGATGTCCAAGGTTGCCTGCTTCCACTTTCCAGCAAATGACATGAAAATGCATATCGTTATCAGGCAGGGAAACCACCTGAACAGGTTTAAAGCAAAATCTACAGTACCGTAAGCCAAAAAATTAATGTACCAGTTATGTTCACCTCCTGTATATCCTAAACAAAGACATATATGTCATAGTTGGAACCAGCAGCCAATAGCTGCATCTTTTAGCTCGAATTTAAGACCTCATTCGTTGAAATTGTTCAAGAAATAAAGACACGGCAATCCCAAAACCCAAGGAAGATGCCAATGTAAAAGTTGCAGTTTGCTGCATTGCATGCCCTATTGATTTGTACACAAAACGTTTGTGAATAAGAGAACTAGCGCCACGCTTCCATTGATTAGCACGTTAAAACTAGCGTTATGCTTTCATTGATTAGAGCACAAAAGTGCAAATTTTGATTTTGTTTTTTTCATTAGGTTTTAGATCACCGTTTCTTTAATTCTCAACCAATCTCAACAAATAAGGTCTTAAATCAGAGCTAAAGAGTAAAGGTATTGACTGCTTGTTTTAATTTGGGCACATTTGTCTTTATTTAGGATATACAGGGGTGAACACAACTGGTACCTTAATTCTTTGGCTTACTGTATGTAATTTCTTGGCAGTATTGTTTTAAACATGATCACAAACACCCCTACTTGTTCAGATCTCCCAATGGGGACCTGCAAGTTTTTTCCTATCTAACCAAGGACCTTGCTCACTCGAAGCAACGCTCTGAACTGTCAACCAAATTGACCTTGTACTATCCAACCAGACTTTACACTGGCAAATGAGACATTGTCTTCTATTTCTACTTTGTCTTGTAGGACAACCAGTAACACAAACAAGAAGTTTTGCCCGGGATGCGGTAACCAGACATTGACAAAGGTCTCAGTGTCAGTAGACGAGAACACCGGACAACAGCATCTGCACTTCTCCAAACATAAAGTTATCAGTACAAGGGGCATGAAGGTATGCTTCAGATGTAAAATTGAGATTTCAATCTCAGGTCAAGTAAAACTTTGCATCAATTGTCATTTCATTGTGTACTTCACAGTAAAGAAATATCAATATGTATTGAAGTAGATAGACAGCTAGACTCAAATGTGTAGTATGTTGTATTCTCTCCTTTTATTTTGGAAATTGAGAGGTGTAATCATGTTGAACAAATGGTGTCATAGCTGTGACATGTTTGTGTGCTTACTTGCAAATTTCAGCTTTGTTAAGCAAAATTTCGCTCCTGGGAGAGGTGGGTTCTCAACTTTGATTTGGGTGGGGATGTACGACTGGGACTCTGAAAAACTACCGGACTGTGAACCAAATTTGACCCGAAATTATATCAATTTTTTGATTGAAAATTTTGCTAAAGATCAATGAGAAATAGGCACTTTTTCAAAAAAAATTAAAAAATGGCTGAAAATGCACCCTTAATCTGCAAGTTAATCATTTTCATGTTTTGGCAGGTCTATGTTCAAACAAAATAAGTCTTTTCTTATGAAAAATTAATGTAATATTCCTGTGAATTGTAAATTTCATAATGCTGAAATCTAGATTTTAATTGTTTGTGTTTGAATTTCTTTTTTTTTTTGGAACTGTATTAATTTAAATAATGAAATTGATTGATTGTTGACTATTATGCTGGAATGTTCATGACAGCCCACCGCAGAGTTAGTCTTGACAAGTAAAACCTGAATTGTCTTTCATATCACCCATCATGTATTTCAATTGAATTCCACAGAACGTAAACTGCAGCATTCCTAAAACTGCCTCTGGCTGCATGTTTTTCCGTGTTTTTGTTCTATGCCATAGGTGGAAAATGGAGAAAACCCAAGTTTGTAGAACTACACAGATTTTGCTCCAAAACTCCATAGGGTGTTTTGATGGGTATGCTGCCCGAGTTTCAAAACCCTACCCCATTACTTGGGGTAATATTTACTCAAAAAACTGCAAAATTTTGATCTTTTAGGGGTAAAAAACCCACACTGTTCTACGGGTGGATGTTCGATCAAGCTTTTTTTTTTTATAGAAAATGACCTAATGAAATGAGGGAAAAAGTAGCATGAGACCTTAAGGGAAGGGGTATGAACGCTTTGGACAGTATTTATTGTGGGACATTAGAGCACATCAGACATATCGAATTGCATTCTGAATACTGAAGAATGTCCTTCTGATATCAAATAATTTTGATTTTTGAAATTCGCAATGTAATACACATTTTATGGCAAATCATTAAAAATTGATATTTTGATATTTAACAGTACTTGAAGTAAACTTTATAAATCTGATGATTTATACTTAAACTGTATGTAGGTGTGATGAAAAGCCGACGATCAAATGAAAATTTTGACCTTTCAGATTGAAGATATGGATTTTTTCCCAAAACACCAAAAAAAAGTCTTTTGGGAAAAAATCCATATCTTCAATATAAAAGGTCAAAATTTTCAATTGATCGTCGGCTTTTCCTCCCAGCTACATACACTTTAAGAATATATCATTAGATTTATAAAATTTATTTTGAGGACTGTTATATGTCAAAAATTTGAAAAATATCAAATTTTAATAATTTGTCATAAAATTTGTATTATATCGTGAATTTCAAAAATGAAAATTATTTGATATCAGAAAGACATGCTCAGATTCAGAATGCAATTCGACACATCTGAGGTGCTCTCATGTCCCACAAAAAATACTGTCGAAACGCCATAAACGCTCATTCTAGATCCCTTAATGAATTTAATAAAATTGAATTTCCAACCTATCCACTGATGAGCCTGTGGTTGTCTTTTTGGAACTAATTTTTCAATGGGATTGGGGATGTAGGGAGTCCTGTATCCACCATGTTTGAATGTCACTCTTTGAGGGGAATATAGTGGAGTATATCACCATGCGTCTGGTAAACTTTGATGAGAATGCGTGTTTGTATGCGATCTGCGTGTAATTTTTTTTGCATTGATTATATCCTTCATGGAAGCATACACAAAATTAGCCTATTTTCAAGACTTCAGTGAAGGATTAGATGGCTCTATTCCATAAGCTGTATAATCCCTGTCTCCAATTATCGTCTTGATACTAGGCTAATTCTGAGTAGGCTTACATAATCAGTAATACCCATATTTGACTTATTTAGAATGTATACCAGTATGTTGCCCTCTCATGACAAAAAAAAAAACAAGGGTTATCTTCTTTCTGCAGTTTCAGCTTGAAATTGAGTTATTTTCTTTCAAAAAGGAGGTATAATTGAAGACCGAATTAAAAAGACTAGTTTGCTTATGACGTTCTGTCAACCAGACCAAAAATGCTGTACTGCGCAGGTCAGCATCCAATCATACACGGCTTTTACCCTGACGTCAGACGCAAACTATTCTTTTTAATTCAGTCTTTCAATTATGGTTATATTTTTGTGATGCATTTAGTCACGTGACTTGTAAATCAAAGTTGCAGGTGCTATTGATAGATAGAACAAAATAATAAAGGGAGTTTGACAAATGTCCAATTCCGGTTTTGAATACATCAAATCATGCATAACACATGTCTTTTTGTTCAAATTCACAGGCTTGTGTTAGCCTGGATTCAGAGAATTTGTGGACATTAATCCCCATTGCTGCTGTTAACTAATACCCTGGATCAGTCATTCATGAAAATCCTTCATGCATGATATGATAGAGTGTTTTATTATCAAGTTAACCCACTATATGTGGCCACATGTTTTGTTTGTTAGTTTGTTGTTTTTTTACGAAGGAAAATTTGACGTGATTTTTTATGATACTTATAAATCACATGAATAAAGAGAAAGGCACCGTTTTATTAATTCAGTAATTTTGTAGATTTTTGTATTTTGCATCACCTAAAGTTTGGTAGTGACATACCGGTGGATGTGTATTATGCTGGTGGCAGTATAAAATTGTGTACGTTAATCTATTCCTGCAGAGCCTATGCACGCGCATACAAGGGCAGTACGTTGATGCTCTTGCGGCACACATGCATAAAATCACCCACATTGGGCTATTCCATTTGAAGTCCACACTACCCCAGAGGGAGTATGAATTTTAAATGGAATTAGCATATTCGGCAGCTCCATTTGAATTTCATACACTTTTTGAGAGAGATTCAACCTGAATCTTCCACAGAAGGAGGGTGAGTTTCAAATGGAGCTGCCTAATGTGCTAATTACTTTTGAAATTCATACTCCCTCTGTGGAACATATTTCCAAAATCTTCCACAGGGGTAGTGTGGATTTTAAATGGAATAGCCCATTTCCACCAAACTTAAGGCTGCATACAAAGAATTATGCTTCAGTTATTGCTATGCATGAGGCAACATGGAAATTTGACATTCCCAGGGTAATTTTTGTTTTTGTTTCGTTTTCGTAGAAATAGGCGTCAACAAAACTCACAAAGGGAATTGACTTACCTGTCTGGCACACAGTGCAAACTTTCCTATTGTTTTGTTGATTTGAGTTATACCTGCTGATGGGAAATAATTACGTGGCGTGATCATGCAAAATAAGTTGTCTGTTACCGGTACTCAAATATTGATTTTTATTTGTGTCCATTCAAAATACTTCACATATTGTGATGGCAATTCAATTAAATTTTGAGTCATAGTTCCTGACATACCTTTAGGCCTAGGATTTATTTTGGAGTGTGGTGGGCTCAAAAGTGGACCTTTGTGAATTTTTCCTTCAAGAAAGGCTGATTTCAACATTTTTGCTGCAAAAAAAAAAAAAAGATCTTATGTGAATTATTCTTTTAAAAAAGGCCCGATTCTCAATGTTTTTTACCAAAACAAAATTGACCTTTTATATTTGGATTACCTGCCCCTGCATCTTTGCATACCTTTACAGTAATGTTGCTGAAAACAGTGAGATCATAACAGATTAACTTTTCTTTATTATCCTAACTTCAAATTGATTTTTCAATCAATTTTTTTTCATTGCAGTATCCTTTACCTGCACCCAAAGGAGGAAAACATGCAGATAATCCGCTGTTAGTTGAAGACCAACCTCAACCGCTGAATCACCTGCCTCGGAAGGCTCGCAAAGGCACAGACGTCTTTGATCCTGACTTTGTGACAAACGCATCGCCGTTTGCCGTGAATGATGTAACAAGTCGGTCGGCTCAGCTGGGAGTCAGACATTTGTCAAATAACTCGTCACATAGCAGGAGAAATCCCAACGAAAACAAAAGGAAGAGGAAGGGCAAGAAGAAGTAATGAAATCAGTCTGATGGGTGTAATGGGGGAGGACATGGTCTAATGGTTAGGGTACCATAGAAACTCAAATTTATTTTTTCCATTGTATAAACTTGCTAGTTCTTGTGCTGTATTGTACTGAAAACTCCATCAAAATTGGACATGCAGTCCCACAGATATAGCTATTTTTGTGTTGCTTCAATGGAACAGAAATAAAAAAGCGATCGTTCAGAACCAGAAAGCCGTAACTCACTATGACCAGCTCTCACAAAATGAGCATGAATCAAAAATCAATATTTCCTCCACATTGTCTTTTGTTTTCTATTGGATTTTGTCATGATTAATGGACTGTATCTTCTATAGTGTCCTGGTGACTTTATGCTCATTTTTTTAGAGCAGGTGATTGTGAGTTGAGGCTTTCTGTCTCTCAACCCTCGAAAGAAATTTTACAATATTTTAGCTATATCTCGGTATACGGTGCATGAGATCCCAGGTTCGATTCACAGCAGGTGGCAACATGATAGGGCATTGGCTTGGAAAAAAAGTCTGAATTTAATTGGCAATATCTGTAGATTAAATTCAGACTTCCGCTCTCTCCGTGGTTCATTTAACCATGAGAGTTCTCTTGTCCTTCAGAAGAGATTTTAAGCTGCCTGTCCCGTGTATAGAGTTCTGATACCTAGACTGTATATGGCGGCCAGTTTCAAAAAGAGAAGGGTGCAAATCCCTGACTGTCCCATCCATCCCGTTTACATTCAAAGAGGACCCGTATGGACAGCAATACTTGGGCACTGACTAATGACTACCCTCTATATCATTAAAAGCAGTTACCGTACAGAACACCCAACAGGCCCATAGCCAGTGGGAGATCTCGGTTCCCAGGCACCGAAAAATCTGTGAGATCTGAGATCAAACCTGTGCAGCCACCAGAGATCTTTGCTGCTTTTAGATTAAGTGCTTGCTTCAGCAAGGACTAATCACTATCTGGGTGATGATTTGTCAGCTGCTTCTACAAGATGGTAGCTTCTTACTGTTGATGCTTAGATACATTTGATTCTTAAGAAGTGTGTCAATTTAAAGGTATAATGAAAGACAAAGATAAAAAGACTAGTTTTCGTCTGACGTCATCTGTCAATCAAACTTGAGCACGGTTTGTTTACAAGTGTCGTGATGATATGAGTTGCTGAACGTGGCGGTAAAACCGAGCCCCTTATTGTTAATTTTGCACCTTCAAACATACAAACCATCTCAAAAGTTGGGTCTTAATAGTAGGAAACTTTCTCTCATGAAGGCACCATGTCAACAATGCCTAGAAAAGTTGCTTTTTGCCTTGTAAAAGTACGTAGTTTTTCGCCATGTTCTGCTATTCCTTTTCTCCGATGGGCACCAGATAAATCGACCTTCCTTTTACGCGCTATTAACCAATCAAGGATCGTAGGGAATTTGATTGACAGTGACGTCAGACGCAAACTAGTCTTTTTATCTCTGTATTCCAGTATATAGCATTATATTGGCAGATGTTGGTGGCCATAACGCAGAAAGTTTGAAAATGATGTGTATAGTGTTTCTGCATCTAACCTCTTTATTATTTCATCATTTGTATGCAGATAAATCAACTGCTCAGCGCCAGAAGTGGGTAAGTGCAAATTACATGTTACTCATTTCTGCAACAAATGTACAGTTAATTCTGCCCTCATGTAAGTGACTTTGGGGTCTAAGCATGGTCACTTGTATCTAATTGATTAAGTGAACACACATAGGGCCTATACCACAAAATCGCTTGCATTTATTATGGAGGGCAGAATTAACCGTCCAATTGTTGCCGAAATGAGTAACATGTAATTCACACTTACCCACTTCTGGCGCTGAGCAGTTGAAATAAGACATTTTGTGGACTTGGGTGACAACCAGCTGTGCATTGTTTTTGATGTCAAGCCAAATATCTTTTAAAATCTGATAAAAAACAACCAATTTTCTTATTATGTTCTTTATATTTGACATGTTATATTTGCCTATATCTCAAAAATTGATATATTGCTTTCTGCATCAGAACTCTTCAAATGTACCTAACAATGTTTTCTTGACAAACTTTCTTGACGTCAGCCGATGTTGTTAGCTCTGATGATTTTCTTGGAAACCGCTAGAGACCGACCTGATCAGGTGACGTCACACTCAATGACATCACAGAAGTCGGAAATTTCCTGCCATTTCCAAGAAAACCATTAGAGCTAACAGCATCCGCTGAAGACAAGGAAGTTCCTTAAAAGCTCTCCCGGTAAGCGAAATAAACAAGTAGTGTTGAAGTTTAATTTAAATTGCTTTCATTTTATTACCGCTACGTATGAATCTGCAATTCTTTAATTTTTAAGTTATTTGAAATGATTTCTGTATTCTACAGAAACAATTTATTTGCATTAACCCCCTGGACACTACTGGTCATCTAACAGCATTTCTGATTGGTTGATAACTTGAAATGTGCATTTCAATTGCCAATTATGACTAGGCTTTAACTATTTATGGTCAAACTGGTATTTGCAGATGATCTTATTAATACCTCCCTTGATTGGTTCAAAATTGGACACAATATTCATTTTGGCCAATCGGCAGGTAGTTCTCATGGGGTTAAGCAGTCAGCTTGTCATTGATGATTTTAACAATAATTGTTTATAATTCAAATATAAATACTATATCTTCTGAGAGTATGTATACACTCAAATAAATTTTCCCATAAGATGAATAGATACTTTCATATTGTGTGTCATATGTACTGTAAAACAAAGGTTGGGTTGTATGAAAATACCCAGTTTGAATTCCATAACACATTAAGTAAGCACCTACCACACTCTGTAATAAATACCCCCTCTAATAAATGCCTCTGTAATTGTCCCTATGAAACACAGTTTGGAAAGGGGTCTATGAAATGAGCGCTAATGTATATTGGGGTGTGTGTGTGTGTGGCTGTATATCTGAGCATAAAATGTAAACCCTTGGTTAACTGTTAGGGCAGGTCACTATACTTCAAGAACTTTTTTCCAACCCCAACACCCCCATGTCAAAAAGAAATCTATGCCACTGGCGAAAAATAATATTCCGCAAAAATTTCCAGAAAGTTGTTGCTATGGTAATGGCTGTCTGTCTATGTGTTTTTTATGGATCTATATAGATGGGTCTTATCAGACAGTTAAACTAGATAATAGAATAAGGGCTAATACAGAGAAACAAGGAAATCTCAATCAGGTATCATATTTAAAGTTAAAGGAGGATGTCCAATTTTTCCATACAATGTTAACTACCTACCATGAACATGGTGAAGGCCTGTCACCCAAACAATGTGATCTAAGTTTTGAAGTTAAATTGCTCCAGCGGTTTTAATATTAGCAGCAAAACATTCTTCGTGATCACCAAGAGGATAATGGATGGGTGGTATGAGGTCATGGGCATCAATCCTGGCGGGTGGGGCCCAGGGGGCACTCCAACTTTGGAGGTGACGCGTATGTAGGGCTGTTAAGACCCCTTTTTCAGCATCGCTGTCACCCAAAGACCCCATATTTTTTACTTTTTCTTTCTCTCTGTCACCCGAAGACCCCTTATTTTTCCATTTGATCTGTCACCCAAAGACAACTTTTATTTATCACTGATTTTGTTACTTATTTTGAAAAAACAAAGAAATTTGAAGCCATTTAGAACTAGAAATTTGATTTTTGAGGTTTCTGTGGCGCTGTTTCGGTTCTCACCCAAAGATCCATTTAAAAAAAGGTCATGTTCTCACCCAATGACCCCATATTTTTTACATTTTGCTCTCACCGAATGCCAAAAATCATGCTCTCACCCAATGACCCCATATTTTTTACATTTTGCTCTCACCGAATGCCCCTGGGTGCGAAAGTGCCAGCCCTACACCTATATCCATTTCAAATTGAAGTGCCCCCGGTGGGGAGGACTGAGGGATGTGTCCCTTCCCCACCTTTTGGCAAAATTACCCATTTTTTGTTCTTTTCAGCCACCAAACATCACATGTCTGTATAGACACTTGTAGCTACGCTCAACTGAATAGAGCTTGTTTTATGTATCAAGACTGCCGTTTTCTTAATTTTGCCAATATTACAATCAAAACACCTAATGCCTATTTTATGACTTTCCTTCCCCATTAATGCAAGCGTACGGTCACATTATCGACGTCAATTCGATGCCATCGAGGTCATACTTTTGTTGACCTCGATCATTGGTATTGAATCGATGTCGATAATATGCCGAGGCTTGAGGTGGGTAGGTTCAAGCTTCAAATTGATGCTTGCATAAGCCATTCCTAAAAAAGTTCAATATTTGTACTTCTTTGCAGGATCTCTGATAGTGCCTGAAGTGTCTGCAGGTATAAGAGCTAAAAATAATTATTGAAAATATTCTTATATATTATTCGGAACAAACAAATCCATCAAGACTATTTTCCAAGAATGCCTGTTATATTATAATTATTAATGTAAGAGCTTTTATTGCCCAATGGTTATGTTGTAGCCATGATTACCACAAAGTTTAGACTAAAGGGATAAACTGTCAAGATTGCAGGAATCGGGCAACCCATTTGAATATCAAAGGCACCCAAATTCTCAAATCTCACCTGAAATTATTTTTGGGAAAGAATTTTACTGGAGTTATATGAAAAAATATGAGCTTCAGAGGCCAAAATACCAATTTTAATGGGGGGAAGCAGTGGCGACACAGGGGGGCATGCGGGAAATGTCCCCCAGTCGGAACTCTTTTCCCCAGTAAAACCCAAAATTATTAAACTTTCCACTTTTTGAGACAATTTTGAGCAGAACCTGTTGATTTCTCTCCCCCGAAATTGACTTCCCCATGCCCCTCAAAAAATCCTAGTGCAGAGAGTGGTAATAAGATCAAGCATGACCTTATCAAAATAAAACTGAGGTCACATATCCGTAATTGTTAAATATATGTACACTTGTAGCTACACTCAATCGCAGTGGCGCAGTGGCATAGCTAGCACTTTTTCTGAGGGTGGGCAAAGGGGGGCAAGACAACTTTCAAGGGGGAAACTTTGAAAATGGTAAAAAAAATACAAAAAAGGCCTGAAATCTTAAATAAGCATCCCATAAGGGAGGCAAGACTTCTCACAGGGGAATGCCCCCTGCCACCCAGCTAAGCCACTGCTCAACCGAATAGAGCTTTTATTTATAAAAATTTTAGTTTTCTTCATTTTGCCAATATGACAATCAAACCTTTAATAACTATTTTAAGACTTTTCCTTCCCCATTTAACCATCATTCCTAAAAAGTTCAATAATTTGTTCCATTGCACTGATAGTGCCTTTAAAAGTGTCTGCAGGTATAAGAGCTAAAATTAATTATTGAGAAAAAAGTCGTGTTCATAGATTATTTGAAACAAACAAATCCATCGAGACTATTTTCCAAGAATGCTTGTAATTATTTATGTATTAGTACCTAGACCTCTTATTACCCAACGGTTATGTTGTAGCCAGGATTGCCTTTACAGTATCTGCAGGGATAAGAGCTGAAAATAGTTATTGAAAATATTCCTGTTTTAGTTTGGTTGGAACAAACAAATCAAGACTTTTTTCCAAGAATGCTTGTATATTTATATAATACCTAGAGGTTTTTTTAAGAAAACTTATATGTTGTAGCCCTGATTACCACAATTTTTTAGACCCGGAAATGGGAATAAACTGTGTCAAGATGGTAGATGTTGGGACTTATTGGGACAGGAGTCAGGCAGCCCAATTGAATATGGAAGGCACCCAAATCATCAACCTGTTTGCAGCTCCAATAGACAGTGACGTAGCATCATAGGGGTACTGGGGGGCATGTGCCCCAATCGATCTGAAATTTAAAAAAAAAAACATAGGAAAATTGCCAAAAACGGCTTGTGCCCCCAATCAGACCCGCTGCCCCCAAATCCCAATCATGGTCGGTGCCCCCCAATGTGATGACCCACGCTATGCCACTGCCAAAAGACCCTCATACCAGTACACAGTCCGCTCCCAAAGACCCACTACCTCAAACTTTCTTTATTTCATTCAAATAAAATACAACAGCAACAACAGACATAATTGAGAAGAGCAAGTCAGCCTTTTAGATGCACACAAAATATGATTGGAAACTGATGTCATGATACTTGCAAACGCCCATTTTTCTGCAAAGCGCTGCTACATGTTCTGAGAGACTTTGGCCTATTTTGAAAGTAACATGAAAAAAACACCAAAAACAGGGAGGCCAAATAGTCTAGCAAACGTGATGTACTGGTTTGATTTCCAAGTGTAATCACTTTTCCTAGTTCCTACCATCGAAAGTAATTATTTCTTTTTCCTACATTCCTGTACAAATTTGTGACGATTTCATGTCAAAGAAACATGGATTCTCTCCAAAACTTCATGCTTTAGAGTATTTACAGACTGATCTTTGACCATCATTTTTCGGATACAGTGGAATTCTTGCAGACTTTTTCTTCTATTCTATTTGCACTGATCTAGTTGAAAGACTGTTGATAAATTGCTCTAATAAATAGGTCACACAAATATAGCCTGCATGTTTTGCGATATTATCACGATAATAGTGATTTCTGAGAACTAGGCTGTTCCATCAATTGCCAGTAGCCCTTGTGAAAGCTAGGTTACAGCTATTGCAATGTGATTCAAAGCCCATGTTCAAAGCATCTTTGCAATATGGGTTTGCGAGCATTTGCTTGAGCCTGGTCCCATCAGGACCCAAGTGTATGTGGCTGTTATTACCTCAGTCTTAAAATAACCAGTGCATAAATTCCAGAAAAATACAGCACTAATTCTTTTCAATTAAAAAATATTGGATCCTATTTTGCCAAATGAAACCGATGTGTTCTTCTAACTGCAATCTGCCTTTGTGAGCATTTTGCTTGAGCCTGGTCACATCAGGACCCAAGTGTGTGTCCACCCGAACGGACTGGTAAAACAACCAAGCTGTTGTTACCTCAGTCTTAAAATAACTAGTGCATAAATTCCAGAAAAATACAGCACTAATTCTGTTGGATTAAAAAACATTATCCTGGCTTGCCAAATGAAACCGCTAAATCTTAATCCTTTAGTTCTAACTGGCAATAAAAGTCAAATTTTAATAGTTTTGCATATTTTCTTACAATTTCAGTCACAAAATTCGATGACTAGACATGAGTCTAGTCATTCAAAGTTAGAGTATAGGTTTATGAGTTGGCTCATAAAATGAATATTTTAATAATTGGTCATATAAAAGATATTTAGAAAATATGTTTTCCAAAAATTGGAACGCTTAATCTGAAATTAGTCTTTATAGTACAAGTCTTACGGCTTGATTGTCACAACATACAAAAAACACCATAATGTAATGACCCATGTTTTTGGCCCATGTTTTTGGCCCATTATTTTCAAAATTTGGCCTAATTTAAAATTTGACTTTCATTGCCAGTAAAAGACTTACTAAAGGATTGTAAAAAAATTTAGCTGTTTCATTTGGCAAAACAGGATAATGTTTTTTTTTAAATCCCAAAACATTAGTGCTGTATTTTTCTGGAGTAAATAGAATTACAGTAATGCAAAGTTGCAAACAAATAAATATAATTGTCGGTCGCAATACATAGTGGCGTACGTGAAGGACAAAATATGTTTCTGAGAAAAACGTGAAGGATATGTTACTGATAACAAAGTCGATACTCCTCCACTGTTATCTCTTAGTAGCCTGATTCCATTCGAGGTTCAAATGATAGTTAAAAAGGATTTACCATCATTATAGGATATAGCTAGCTCTAAACCTCTACCCCACTAATAATAAATCATGACAAATAATTTTATATATTAGATAAGAGTTTGTCCCTAATGGGGTGGGTATATTGATTAGAAGAGCCAAGTTCTTGGAATCCAGGGTTTGAAATCAGTTAGATAAAGGCAAGAGTGAATTCAATTTATCATGTAAGAAAATAATCAAGTCAGACAAGTTCAGCTGACATTAACGACTTTGGGAATTGGTTTAAGGAATTCGCTTCACTGGATTTAACATTTATGTGGAGCCTGTGTAATAATTAAGAGAAAAACAATGTGGCCGGGATAAAATATTGTCTATTAAAAACTGCAAAAATTTAATGGTATGAAAATTAACATTTGATTTCAATTGTTACCCTGAGACATACCTTGTTTGTGGCAGGTCTCTGCAGATTCCAAGCAATTAACATTTTATGCAATAGAACACATTGCTACAGTTGTACCTTCTGAAGGAGGAATGTGTATCTGCTTTTGCTTAAGGGTATAAGAGGTATTGTTGGTCGAAGCAGCCAAAAAAATCGATTTTCATGATATGAATCAATATATTATTAAAAAATAACACTTTGGTGTTTTGTACAAGTTCATTCTACAAATCATATACTTTGAAAACTTGCTTAATTTATTGTTGTTAATGAGTTACGTACATTTGACAAAAGTGTTGTTGTTTCAGCCCTCTTTACAACATAACTCAAGAACCACATGACCTACAAAAGTATATCTGTGATATTTGAATTCTTCTACACGCTTGCTACGAATTGAGCAATGCAATTTTTGCTAAAGCTCACTACCATTCGCAAGATGCTGGGAACTACTTTTTGTTTTGGCTGCTTCTACCAACAAACCAGTGTATGATCTTTTCAAATGAATTAGGTTTTTTTTTCAAACCTGATCTTTTAGTATATTTGTAATGTTTACACATGTCCTAACTTATACCTAATTGGATTCTGTCAATTTCATTGTGCTTGTAGGATAATAGAGTATAATGTTGAATAAAAAACATTAAATCTCAGTTAATAAGCAAATAAAGTAAATGGGCTTTCTTTTATTTTACCATGTTATTTTTGCTTTATAATTAAAACCAGAATTTTTGAAATAACCAAATACACTTTTAATGTAAAAGAGTGAACAACTTACTCTCCAAAAGAGTGAAAAGTGATAATCACTCCTGAAAATGTGAAACCACTTCTCAGTAAAATGTGACACTTATTAAAAAAGACAACCCCTAGTTTCAAAATGATGGCTGCCCAGTGGCGGCCAGGATTTTGTTCGGGGGGCATTGAGGGGCAAAGTGAATTTCAGGGGGGACAAAATCAAGAAATTTTGTGCAAAATTACTGCAAAAAGGTGAAATTTGTGTAATTTTGGGTTTTTACTGGGGGGAAAACAGGGGGGCAAGAGTTCTGACTGGGGTCATTTGCCCCCTCATCTCCCCCCCCATGGCACTGCCACTGTGGCTGCCCCATTACTTGCCACTTCAAAAGTTTAGTGTCTTCCTCTCATGAGAAAAAAGTTGTGGAGATATGAAGGACCAAGTGCTCAGTGTGTAATAAAATTATGTGCCACATAATAATTTTTACACAGCCCTTAGATCATAAAGTGACCATTTTAATTTATTCAAAAAGGTGTGCAGGAACACACTATCAAACAGATTTTTTGCAGAAATTAATTGTTAAGTAGTACATGAAATTGCTTCTAGCATTGGGGGGGGGGGGGGTGGAATAGGGTCTTCAAAATTGTTTGTACATGGATGTGCCAGACTTTCTTTTAGCTCTTTTTCCTACCCATCAGTATACAATTTTTTACAAAAAAAAAAACACTCAAAATTTGCCCTAATTGGGTGCTTTAGGGGCACTTTTACCAAATGCATATTGGGCGCAGTGGTCACCACTGAAACCCACCCATTGATATACCAAATTTGATGAAAAGGTACTTAAAACTGTGGCACATCCCCACCTTCAATCAGGAAGACCCCCTGCTACCCTTTGCAGTAATGCCCAACGGTGTAATAAAATACCATGTGAAAGAATAAGCCTGAAGTGCTTTAATTTAAACCAGTTTTATTCACCAATTTCCCCATAAAGTAGCCCTACTATAGGGCCTTTTAAACACACTATATCCAAGAACCATTGACTGCTCTGGGAAAGCAGTCAGTGGGTTTTAGCAGTCCTCTCGATATAGCCAGGTGGTTATCCTGGTTTTGGATCACCAGAGCTCAGAGTGTATTAAAGCCATATTATTATAACATTTGCTGAGGAGGACACCCTCACTGATTTTTTCAAATTAATTTTTTTACACGATTATATTGTACTTTATTAAACCAATATACCCTGAAAAAATCAAGACTCTAGATGCTGTAGTTTTGTCAAAATCCGAGATTTTGAATAAAACGCCGGAATCAGCGTTTTATTATTACGATGGAATTATTAGTCGAACGCATACACGATGTTCATAACACACAGTACGTACACGGCATGCGCGACGGTGATCTACACAACAAAGGGCCGCACCATAACATGACCGAAGGAGTGGAAAGTGCGTATTATGCGACATATGCGCTGGTAGTAAATTCCAATTTTCTTTGCTCTGCCGTAGTTGTTCAGCTCAAAAATAAAAGGGGATATAGGCCTATCTGACAGTAAAAACTAACATTTTATGGCAAAGAAAAGCTAAGAAATGCTAATCTATTTTGTATGAAAATGTTATAATATGGCTTTAAAAGAAAAGGCCATATACTCTCATGATACTAAGGCTACCATAAAGCTCCACAGGTAAGCAGAGTTACCTCATTCGGCTTAAAATGATCAGAAAACCTCCTTGACAGTTGTTACTACGGTAATATTATATAAAAAATATTTGGCAAATAGTAACAAAATTACAATTTGACCGAAATCATAAATTATATGGCTTTCACCTGACAGGTGCTGAAAATTAAGCTAAATTAATTTTGCTTGATTTGTTTCATAATTATGTTAGTAATAGCAAACATAACTCCAAAATGACATCCACAGAAAAATGAATAAAAAGATCAGGCCCCTGCATGCCCATAGCCAGGTGGATGCCCCTATTTGCCCCACCAATTAAGTACACTTCTCTGTGTGAACATAAACCCCCCAAGTGTGTAAAGATGTTGCACCAAATTGCAGTCTCAATTGGCACTTCATTTTTAAAAATTATCCTCTTTGATGCAAGTGCAGTGCTAATGGTGCAATCAATTATGTGTCCTGTGGGTGATGAATTATAGGGAAACATTTTTGGCAGGCCAAAGGAGGAGGAAGGGTCAAAGGAAGCATTTTTTTCAGATTGAAGGGGGAGGAAGCAATTTTGGCAGATGTTCTGGGCACATGCCGTTTAGGAACATGTCTGTTCAAATATGCAAATTTTTTGCTTGCTGCGCTCATATAGGCCTATGATAAGACAATTTAAAGTTTTCAGATTGGGTATTGGGTTCCCCAAAATCTTTTGTAAGGTGGGGGGGACAAAGATTTTTTGGCACGGCAAAAGGGGGTAAGCGATTTTGGGCAGACCATTTTGAGAATCATCACCCCCTTGCACCACTCCGGGACACCAGTACGCTATTGCACAGCCATCTCCCCCTCCCCAAATGACTGGCCTGTGGATCCAGTAGTTTAAAAAGGGGATGGACTTTGAGGGAGGAGCCATTAAATATAAGTCTCCATAGTGGACTGTTTGGCATTTCAGCACCCAGGCTCAGATTTAAAGGGGGTGGGGATGTGATGGACTCAAAAGTGCCAGTGGACCTTTTCCTTAAAAATGGGCTCAACATTTTTACTGAAAAATGTGGACCATCATGTGCCTTCAAATAAAGGGCTGATCAATGTTTTTTAATAAAAAACAGAGGTGTAGCATGGGTCATCATATTGGGGGGGGGGGGCACCAGGTCTAATGGGGGGGGGCACAAGCCATTTTGTAGCAATTTTCCTATGGGATTTTCTAAATTATGCAATAGATGGGGCATGTGCCCCTATGACGCCACGCCACCGTAAAGTGGACCCCTGGCTCTACAATTACCCCCCCATCCCCAGCCATGCCTATAGATTTCATTAGGTTTAACATAACTAGGACTAACTGCTCAGCAGCATGGTCAAAAGGTGGGGGCACAACTTCCACTTTTTTTTAGTCAGTTCGGGGAAATGTACCCAATCTGGGGAAAAAATGAAAATTTGAAAACAGTCGGCGGAATCCGAGACTTGTCCCCCTATTTTTGAAAACATGTGCATGCCACTGTAGCTCCTCATAATTTCGTAAACCATTTTATCAAGGCACAGTGCCGTTTGTCAGCCTACAACAGAATTTCAGCACAAATGTATGACTATGAGTCATGCATCATAGCTGAATTAATCGCCATAGCCGCTTTTGGAATGATGATCATTTTTCTGCAGTGATACATTTACAGATCATCAGTTCAATAAAAATACACGGTGACTCATTTATTGTAAAACCCTCTGTTTTGGAGCTTGCAAAAAATAATACGACGATCAGGTGAAAATAAACCCAAGACAAAACAGTAAACATGACAATCTAATCTACTGGCCTAAATGGCTTGGATTAGTCTCCTTGCAGTTACGCTCGGAGATCAACGAACTTTCGCAACTCAATGGACTTTGTACTCTGGACTTGGGTAAGAGACTACCAATTTCCTGGAATTATTTTTTCCTAGTCTACGAATTTTGCACGCATTTCACTATACTTTTTCAACATGAATGGAAGATCGTTATGACTGCAGCTCGCTTTCCAACCATTTATGACACTTTGCCCTGAAATAAACAACATCACACTATGTCGACAATTCAAGATGAATTTAAGCGGATCGAAGAAAAGAAAGCATGGGGAGCAGAATTCATTGTAAGTCGCTTCTACGAGATTCATTTATGCTGTGAATTTATTAACCTGTTCGCTAGCTCGCTGTACAAACACTGCACTGCATTGCACTCATGATCGTATGCGTATTTTGTATGGAGCTAGTGATGACAGATGAGATAGTAATACACGCTGTTCTTCGTACTTCACCATGTTCACTGATTTACTTACATGTTTGTAAGCTTCAACTTATCTGACCACCAGGTTCAGGATCGATCTATAATTTGGTTGTACATGTAGGGGCCTACTTGTAATCAGTTGTGTGTTTTGTTGAACTTCTTGAATTGTACTTATTTGTAGTTTTCAACATGTTCAAATCTAGCTCGAGTGGTGATGCTGCTAAAACATACTGGCTGCTATGACTGCATAAACTTGAATGATAAACGATATTGTGCATGTGCGATTATAATTGAAGACCGAATTAAAAAGACTATAAAATAATAGTTTCTCGATTGTGAGAGAATGAATGTACTGCGTGCACTGCGTAATGTCACAAGTTTAGTGGAATAACACAATAGCGCGATCAATTGTGCGGTAGGCGTTGTACGCCGACGCAATTGTCATTGTGTGCCTATTGAGCTCTCATGATCGAGAAACTATTATTTTAGCTATAGTTTGCGTATGTATGACGAATGACGATTGACATTCTGTCAACCAGACTAAAATTGCCATACTGCGCAGGTCAGCACTCAGCAACCAATCATATCGCGCCTTTGGCTTTGCCCTGACGTCGAATGCAAACTACAATGTAGTCTTTAAATTCGGTCTTCAATTATATGAGCCAGTAGTAGAAATTTCATTTGAATGAACACAGCTGCCAACAGTGGGACGATTGGCGGTATGAAATCTCTGTGTATGTGCGAGCGTGGAAATCGAAGTGAATCAAAATCGCTCTTGATTGGTATAGAACCGTACTTTCATATTTTTACTTACAAGTTACAGCAGCAAGGTTGAAATTAAAGATCGCGATCAGATCGCATGTACAGTTGATAGTGACTGTTCTTTTGCTGCTGTGCCATTTGCAAAACTATGCTATGTGCTGCCTGGCCCTGGGTACATGCATGCTAACTTGAGAACTTTTATAGTCCTGCTGCAAATTTACACACGATATTAATATTTTATGAGCCATGGCGGAGTGTAAAATGGGGGAGGGGGCAGAATTTTTGGGCAGGTGAAATTAGGGGGGGGGGGGGAAAGTAATTTTTGGCATTATTCATAGAGGACACCTTTAAATTAAATGTGCTTGCATTGTAGAAGGCTTTCAAGGAAAACTACAGAAAATACTTAAAAAATATATGCAAATTAGCAATGTATATCCCTAGTCTTGCCAGCAAGACTTCAGTCTTTATCATAAACATAATGACATCTACCGACCATAGAGAGTATGGTTACAGTTACTGGAACTATGTATATCCCATGCAAATATGCCAAATCGGCATTGGAAGTTTGCAGTTCTGGGACACTTTGCCCTTTGACATATATATCGGAAAATTCAGAAAAATTGTTTTTTGTGCATACAAAATATATAATTTTCGCCAGCCCATCGGGCTGGTACCTATTTCTGGGATGGGGTCAGTTTGCTCAAGAGATTATTTTTTATTGGTATTGGAATGACTTTTGTTTAAAACTTTTTGTGGTTGAATTTTTTTAAAAATATTTTAATTCGATTTGTAAGGAAAAAGTAAGTATGTTTTGCCGTTTCAACGAACGAAAACGAGTGAGTATTACCAAAGTTATGTTTGAACTAATTATGACTTTAAGGTATAGGCCTAAATGTAACAATAATAGTTAATATATATAGCATCATGGTCAGCAGAAGAAAATCTGACATCACCTATGATGTCATATCAGTGTCCTTGACCGGGGTCCTTACTCCTTGACCACTGAACAGCGTGATATCATGTTGATAACAGATCTATAGAATCAAAATCTTCATCATATCCCGGATCATATCACAGATTCTCAACAATCTGTGATCATATGGACCATATTGATGTGAAAGTAGTTATCTATCATATCCTGTGTCGTTTTATAGCTAAAAATTATTTTTATTGATGTAATGGTTGCTATCATAAACATCAGTTTTGTCTTTTCAACGGAAAAAATCCGATGCAAAATAAAGTTTTTAGGGCCTAGCTATAATATGGGCATAATTTATGCATGTAGGCCTATAGTATTGAACAATGTACCCCATTTGACATGCACTTATAGATAAATAAATTGTCTTACTTTATTAATTTAATAACTTCTTGATTATAAATAAAATGACACATAATTATTTGATTCATAAAATTACATTCAACAAAATGATTGAAGAGAAAACACACAAGGCACTATAGGCAAATTGTTATAGAATGGAGTATGTAAGATGCCATGTCCATAGCTTCATGAGGAGTTTCCGACTAGCAATCAACATGATCAGCACATTCAGAAAAACACAGTTTAAGAGTGAAGATTGTAGTGAGTAACCAGTCCTTTATAAATGTGCTGGCCACTATCTATTATAATATAGTAGGCTTAAACTATACATTGCGAATTAATTAAGTTATTTTAAAATAAAATGTACATGTAAGTTAACTCAAACCGGCAGTGTATTTGTGAAGTGGTATATCGAAAGCAGTGAAATCGGACATTCCTAAGCGAAGATATTGAGTTCGTAAGTTCTGGTATTACAAAATTGGAAATTGAGATATCGTGGGTAAAAAGCTGAAAAGACAAAAAAAACAAAAAAAACAACAACAACAACAACAACAAACAACAACAAAAAAAACAGACCAGAACAATTTGGAGTAATGAATTAAAAGAGTTGACATGAGATTAGGAATTAATGTTTTCTGCTGTTTCAGTGTGCATGTTCTCATCGTTGATGGTTTGGTGGACTGTCATGTAGATGTAAGCGTGATCCTAAAAATGCCTTTCACATTGACCAAAACTAATTACAAGACCTCTTCTACATTGAGGCTGGCTTTCCCTTTTAAAGGGAATTTTTATATGTTTTACAATGAAAACAAACCCAAAAAACATGTTTATTTTATATAATGGTATTGGTAACATTATTACAATAAGAAATTAATTAATAAAAATTACAGCAATTCCCCGATATGTCAGAGGTCAAAGTGCCCCAAAACTGCTCTCAAAAACCGGAAGTTACAATGTCAATTTGGCTTATTGGGATCCCAGAAATTGGGATCCCACTAATAAAATTCAATATGGTATGTCCCTGGCTGTTCAATAGCAATAATTCATACATATGCAACATTATCCAGCTTGGAAAAAAAATTAAAGCATGTATTATAATTTTTAACTTTTTTTAAAAGTTAAAACCTTGATAACAAGTAATTTCGAAGTAAGTAATGGTGTCTCCAATGGAAGAAGTACAAATTACACCATATTAAGGATCAAAAGATGATTTATTAGGTGAAGTGGAGGTATGGTACGGGAAATTATTGTGTCCGAAGTGTCATACTGGGTGAAGTATAGCATACCCTAGACTAGCAACAAATCGCAATTATGGACTTACATGTAAATACAGTGAAGTGTGCAAATGTAATAAAAAATCTTACACATTTTACATGTAAGTACATATATATCAATTGTAAATTATACCTTTAATTGGTCGTTACCACCGCAAATTTTTGAAAATTAGTTTTGTTTCATTGGATAGGGATGAATAAATTTGCTTTGCAATAGTTTTAATGAAAATCAACCTTATTTTAAAATTGCAGTGCTAATAAATGATACTTTTGGGTTGCGGAATGATACTTTTAATAGTGATAGGCTGTATAAGGGTGTTTACAAACAGCTTAGGGTACCAGCTTATATGATGCAGCTTGTTGTTGAGTAATTTGACACCAATTTCATTGAAATCGGCCAAAAATTGAGACAGTGCCGGCCAAATAACAACACACAAGGGGGGGGGGGCAGATTTGGCCCTTATTTTCTAGTTTTAAGGGAATTTTATCACATTAAGGATTATGTAATGCATTTTTGGTACCTACTTACATAGTTTTAGGTCCAGGAAGGTCATTTATGCACTTTGTGTCAAATGAAATCTTTTAGTGTCCTTAAAATTAACGGTTTGGGTAAAATTAGGCTGTGAGGGCGCTTTACCTTTTAGCGACCCATTTCGCAACCATTTTTGATTTTTAAGTTAATCATACTAGAGATAATTATCAATCATCCATATTCTGAAATTTTCAGCCATTTATCACATTTGGTGTGGCCGTGGCACTAATTTTTAATACAGGGGTAACCTGCCCATAGCAATATACAGGGGTCAACGAACTTTGTATCATATGTAAGTCAATGGAAGCGTCTCTACACATATTCAAATGGGTACCACACACAAGTGAAATAAGGTTGAGAGTTCAAATTTGGACAGAAGATGTTATTTATCAGTAACTTTGATTTGATAATAAGAAATGATAAAATTTTAGTAGGGGGGATACGTAACAGCTATTAGGCTGAACAGCGCCTCACATCCTAAATTGGCTCTTAAGCGTGCATCAAAACATACGATTTGTGTGAAAATTGCATAAATATATCCAGGGGACCCAAAATCATGTAAATAATCATTAGAATCCAACAAACAGCAAAGAAAATGCCCATAATTGTCAAAATAGTGAAAAATAGGGGGGGTCCCAAGAAATCCCCCTTATGCGTCGTTTTTTGACCGGCACTGTCTCATTTTCAACCGATTTTTTTTTTAAAGGTGTCAAAATGCTCAGGAGGACTAGCTGCTTCAATTCAGCTGGTACCCTAAGCTTTTTGAAACATCACCCTTTTTTGGGGGCTGTACAGCCTATCGCTACTTTTAATCATAAAATTAGTACTCAAACCAGTGTCATTTGACACCTTAAGGATGTAATCAATCATAATCATTATCCAAGTTTGTTTGGTCTAATAAAGAAAATAATTATAAAGTAAATAATTATTATTAAAGATTATTCTGATGCACTCTCATCAAAATCTGAGAGGGACACACTGTGAAAAGGAAGTACGGTACCTCATTTTGGACAAACCACCTCGTTTTAAAGCTCCCCTGAACAATGGTTGATTAGCACCGTAATTTGTGAATTTCAGTAGCAGTACCACTGTAACATAGCAAAACAGTACAAATCGAGTACTTATTCCACCCAAAGTAATAAAAAAGTGTGCAAAATGAGTACATGATTGTAAAGAGAGAGAGACCTCATACGTACATGTACATGTATGCTACCTAGTCATCAAATACAAATTAAAGCCCTGGCTAGCTATTGTAACCAAGACTTTTCAGAAACCATATTTACCGATGTGCTAAATTTAACTCTCAGGCTTTTCATAATTGGCTGAAGAGTCAAGAAAAGAAAACCACAACTGACTTGAGAATTGAAAAAAAGGGTGGCAAATAATGATTTGATGCCAATCTTTGTTCATCCTCGGATGTAAACTGTCCACGTACTGGTGTTTTCCTTTCGGCTCTTGTGTGAAAATCAAATATGTTTCCATTTTCAAAAGAGACAATATAGTTCACCTTATGTAACTGGGTCATTCCAAGAACTTAGTTATGACAAACATACATTATATATAATCAATTATCTTAAAAGTTGTTTTCTTTATTTTTAGACCAAACAATCCAATGAAACAAACTAATTTTCAAAAATTTGCGGTGGTAACGACCAATTAAAGTTGCATCATTCTGCAGCGTTGATGCATAATTCATAATGTACCAGTTTGAAAAAAAAAAACAGCACTGCCTGATGAACCATTGTAAGTGACATTTCTCCCACAAAACCCCTTGCAGCATTCCGCAACACAATAAGCATTCATGGATTGCAAGGATTTTTTTAAATTTACAATAAAATAAAAACAGTGATGATTATTTCTTGAAAGAAGGTGATAGTTGTTATGTTGTACATCCTGTGGCTATAAACATCCAGTGCCAAATTTCACTTCCAAGAATTTTAGACAAGCAGAATAATGACATATTGGAATGTGACCTTGCAACACTAATTATTGGATAAAAAAAATGTGGTACAGTAATAATAATTTTTGGATAAATATTGATATTTGTCAGCTAACAATAAGCTAAGTACCGGTTTATAAGACACATTTTACTCATTATGTATTGATATTTTTATGTCAAACATGGACTACTTTTCATAATTTCCTATGGGATTTTACACTCAACATCATTCCGCAACGCTCCTTGCATTTCCGCAATGTTACCTACTGTCGAAAAATTTGGCATAAATAGACGATGCTAAAGATTTTTCAAATGGATACTGATAATTGTTAGTTTACATTCTAAGCTTTACATGGAAAATCTAATATCTCAGATTACTAAACTCACAGAGTTCGCCAAAAACTTTCTAGTGAAAAAAATACTGCTATTGTGCGCATCATTTTGCAACGAGAAGTCTGCGTATGTATGCAAATTGGGAATTTAGGGTGGTTTGGAAAAATTTCTCCTAATCATTCACTTGCCAAAAATAGTTTGCCATTATACTATTCACCTTTTCGTGTTAATAAATACATGTTTGCCTACTACATTAAAAAGAAATTTGTACGAAGGCATTTTGCATCATTCCGCAACGCTTGGAATTGCCCATATATTGGTTTGTCTACAAGTCCATTGGAAAAGTACTTTGACACTGGTTTACTCTTAATTAGTAGATTCAGTCTTTGGAACAACAGACACATTACGAATATCAAGCAGAATTCCTTTTCCAAAGATACGTGCGATGGCCGAGAACAGAGAGGGGCTTTTAAGCTGAACTTACACTTGATTGCTTAGCAATATATTAATAGTGGCGGACAACAATTTTCTGCAAATTTCATTTTTTAAGTATTTTAAAAAACACATGACAAAGTACAGTTTTAGGCCATGATATTGTCCTCATGACTCGGGTCAATATTCATATTTTCAAATTAAATATCTCCAAAGTAGACAAGGCATGACAGTGACTCCCGGTTGTATCAAATGAAAGACAAAAGAGTAAATATTTTCCCTACTCAGAGTTGACACTCCTTAAAGACCCAGGTCAATTAACAATATTCATATTGTGAGTCTTTTCCTTACACTAAATATCTTGGGAGGGGGGAAGTGTGACTCCCATGGGTGGTGTCAAATGAAAGAGCAGTGGTGTACACAGGTTTTCAAAAGAGGGGGGGGGGGCGCAGGTCTCTATTCCCCCCGAGTGTTCAAAAATGTTTGTATACTGGGTGCATTACCCTCGACTTCCCAGCAAAAGTGGGAGGAGGGGTGGCCCCTCTTGACGCACACCACTGTGAAAGAGAAAAATGTAAAGAATGCAAGCAAACTGGTGGTGCTACTCTAGTAATAGTTTTGCACCCATTTTAAACATTACGAAAACAAAAAGGTGTGACCCCCAGGTGGTATCAAATGAAAAGAAGGAAAAAAGGTTAAGAATACAAAAATAAAAATTCCTTTAAAAAAGGAATGGGGCGCCCTATGGGAACTTTGATGTGAAATGCAAACCTCCAAACACTAAACTATTATAATAACTGTTGGTTCTACTCAGGACTAAAAGTTTAAAGCATCTAGTATCAATCATCAACCACTTGTGTAATAGAAGTTTAGTTCCAAGTGGTTGAAACATGTTCAGAAACTGTAATATTTCTTTGAATGATTGTGCAATTGGTAACCAAATCGTGAACAGGAAGTTATTTGTTGCTTTTAGTGCATTTTATATCCTATTTTTATGTGTACAACATGTAGGATGATATTACTGGAACTTATATATGGTCATTTTCACAGTAAAGGGTGTAACTTTTGATTTTTAGGGTCAAAATTTCAAACCACTTAAATATGTTTCTGCTTACTGAAATCATGCATAGAAGCAACTTAAATTCCAGTAAAATAATGTTTCAAGGCTTAAACCTTTTGATTTTTAATAAAAAATTTAACATTTCCATAACATTTTGGTTAAAATCTAAGAAAAAATGTATTTTACATAACCTCAGAAAATTATGACATGAAAGCTGGAATACATGTGAAATCCCATTCCAAAGTAAGTCAACAGATATACATGTAAGTTAAATTTTATACCATGTTTTGCTATGTTTGTAATTGCAGTTTTGAAAATTTTTAACATCAAGTGTCATTTACAATGGAAATTTCCAAACCTTAAACATATTTTTTAAGTTTTAATTGGGTTCCTAAAATAATTTGAATGTCTAACTTCATGTACAAATACTACTTGATGAAAGGAACCTCCCAGCCAAGTTTCACAGAAATTGGAGTTATTTTTAGAAATGGCAATTCAAGCGATTTGTGTTTCGGAGGCTTCAGTTAACAACACAGGTGATCATAAAAGTAAAATATTTGGCTAACTACTACAAGTTGACATAAAAAATAGGTAAAAAATATCACAATTACCAATTTTCATGCTTTGCTTCTAAGTATTGAATTTCAGTTGTGACAAAAATTAAATTATCACAGCAAGTCATTTTTTTTTGTTTCGGAGGCTTCATGTTAACAATTGTTAAACATTGCAGAAGTAGTTTTTTGAAAACAACAGTGTTGGGATCATCTAAGCTGTTATTTTCTTGTGTGTATTGAATCAATGATTCTATGCGGCAGATATTGTAGATTTATCACATGTTAATTTTTTCACCCATTTGTTAAGTATGGTGTTTTTTTGCATGTGAAGCCTCCAAAACAGGCTTTTTGGGTATCAGTATATTTTTCAAACATTAACCATAATGTCAAAATTTTTTTAATTTATGACATTCTGCACATATCAAGTAATAATTACAATGCAGATATCAGTATGAAACACACCAATTTAGATATGCATAGATGATAATTAATCTTATTGTTGTTTCGGAGGCTTCATTTGTTTCGGAGGCTTCAATTGTTTTAAACGGAAAGTTTGTATTGGGTCCCATTTTCAAACGGTGATATATATCTCCACGATTTAAAAACATGTGACTTGAGGATCTACTTTGCTACATTTTGATAAATAGATTGGATGAGCTCTTTTATTTATCTTTGCACAAGCTTGCTGAACAGTTTGTTTCGGAGGCTTCAAAAAAGTTAACGGAAAAAATGCTATGTGAAGTCAAGATTTTATAAAAAATTTAAAAGCTTGCAAATCGACTAATTTTTGTTACCCATTTCAAGTTAAGATAACAACTGTTATGAATCAAGAAGAAGTGAAGAAATAACCAAGAATTATGAACCAAAGCTACACCCACAAAGTTTGTTAACAATTGTTAACGGAAAATGAAGCCTCCAAACAACAAATATCAAGTCCGGTTCTCAAAAATACAGGGCTGTTCACAATTAAATCTAATGTGGCAGTGTTTACTGAACATATGACTGTACTTTCAGGATAAGAAAAATTATCCATGAACTAACTGAAGAAAACACAGGGTTTTACAAAAATGTTACTGTTTTTTATAGTTTTTCAAAATGGCAATATTAAGTACATTTAAGCCTTCTAAAACTGAACGCAGTAACTCCCAAAGCTGATTATGCTACCCAAGGTAGCTGCTAACTAGATGACTTATGTGGCCAAAAATCATGGAATTCTGTGGCTTTATTAGAACACTACAGATTAAAATGTTAAAAATCCAAAGTTACACCCTTTACCGTGAAAATGACCATATCTGAAACTAAATCAAAAGCAAATTCAGTTTAGAAAAAAATTATATGTAAAATGAGACAAGTTTGTTTCTTCCATAACTGAGGTCTTTTAAACACCAATGTTTTGTTTGTAAGGAAACAAAATTGCAAACCAAATGCTTGATGTCCAATAAACAAAAGTCCTTCCATTGGGGGAAGAGGAGTCAAAAATTCCAAGTATGTTTCGTAAAATAATAGTCAAATAGTGAAATTTAGTATCTTTTTACACATATGTAATTCAGGGAGGTGGAAAGTGTTAGCCTCCAAATGAAAGCACTTTAGTTTATTAGCGTATCATCAAACTTTAGGTTTTTTCCCTAATATTCTTAAGGAAGAAATTGAATTGAATGCAACAAAATTCACCCCTTGAATGCCTCCGCTTGAGGGGGGGGCAGTGGGGTATGTCCAGTCCACCCAAACCATCCTGGTGGGTGAGGGCTATACAGGCAATCTGTTTCAATCAGACTGGTACCGAAATTTTCAAATCAAAATGTCCACTCTTTTACTGATAACCATAAACCAGAAAAATTTTAAGGCAATCTATCACAGATTTATGATCATTTTATTTCCCAGCCAGACAGAAGGATACACCATGTTAACAACAAGTGTTTATGCGTTGATACGACACAGGTGGCTCTCTTAACCCCCTGGGCACTACCTGATGATGTAACATTGCCTTTGATTGGTCGATTACATGATATCTTCACTTTAATCACCAATCAGAATGGAGCTTTACAAATAATTCACCCCAATTTTTTTGTGTGGTGAAATTATTCTAACAATGTTGCTGATTGGTCCAATTGATAATGAAAACTTCGTTTTGACCAATCGGCACGTAGTTCTCAAGGGGTTAACATGTCATATTACATTTTGCTTGTCTAATGTGTTCTGCTTGTAGGAAATCTCACAGGAAAGGTCCAGTAATGAATTGGCTGCTTTATTGGCTCACCGACTGGATATTATAATTGAAATTGATATGGAACACTCAATATTAGGCAAAAAAAGATTGTTTGCTTGTCAGGCCTGGAAAAACTGTGGAAAGTGGGAAGCTCCTTCCCAGGATATTTGGAGGTTTGGAGGGAAATTAAGGTCCTTAAACAAAGAAATATATAAGAATTCGGAGGGAAATCTGTCTTTTTTAAGGGAAATTTTGATCATCTTCCAGGGAAGTTTTCATGTTTTCCAGCCCTGCTTGTCCAACATGAGCTAAAAAAGAGGTTATTTTCTGTGTCTCAAAATGATGAAAATCATGTTCACCACCGTCGGATATATGCATTATAATGCGACTGCAACATTACATCTCTTCAATTTCCAGTACTATATACCTCAGATGTATTTAACCGGTGGATTTTAGAAAGGAGTTTTGTACAAATAAAAGTGATGTTGACAAGAATAGAAGCGTCAGATCGTGGCTCCTGTCCTTAGGCGAGTTGTAGATCCAAATGATGAATGTAGACATTAGTGGGCTGTTTTGGAGATAAAAAGATGTCTATGGACAAGCAAGTATTTTTTTTTGCTTTATAAATAATGTGGGATGTGTGGGTTGTACAAGGGTGAAGATAAATGTCTTTGCTCTTCATTTTAGACCTGGAACACATGCACTGACCGGCAGGGTTCCCGTTAAGGTTTTAAAAATGTGCGTCCGTAATGACGCAAGTTTGCTGACGAGGTTGCAAAAACTTGCGTCCAGACAGATTTTTGTGCATCCATCTTAAATTCTTTTTTATAATGATACGCAGACAACCGGGATCTACACCTCATCAAATGTTGATTGTTAAAAAAAGTAAAAGTGCATTTTCGCATGATATTCCATCTCCATTCGCTATGATAATTTTTCTCATTTCTGTGTCAGTTTTGGTCCGAAACGTGGTCAAAAACAGGTGCAAAAACATGAGCAAAGTCTCTCAATCTTGAGCAATTTTCGTTCGTACTTTCACTTCCGCATTCTTTTTTTAAATTAACGTGTTGTTGATGCTACAAAAACTAAAACAGCGCGCTGCCACAAATAATACGAAAAAGGGTTATCATTTCGATTTTGTCTTTAAAATTGCTTTTATTCATCGTAACAATAATACTAATAAATGAAACCTAGATTATGTATGAGAAAATGAACTTAAAATATTCAAAATTGAATATTGTCAGGTTGTGATAATTAAATAAACATTAACCGCACGTTAGCGGCACGTGCGTGCTTGTAAACAAATCAATCGGGACTTCCCCAGCCATCAAACATCGATCGTTCGGAAAGCATGCAAAAAGTGCACGATTTCCTGACGTTGCATTTACAAATATTGCAGAATTTACTTCAATTCTCAGCAGGTGGGTCAAAATTTTGGGGCTTTTATTATCTTAAAAATATAAAAGAATAAAAATTTCTTATTTTTATCATCAATTAATGATAAAATTTCGAAGTTTTGTCTGCGTCCACATGCATGTGACATGGACGCAAAATACTTGATTAGCCATGTGAACTCCAAATTTGTAAAATACGCGTCTGGACGCAATGACGCACACTAACGGGAAGCCTGCTGACCGGGGGGGAATCAAATATGAATAAAAATGAGAGACTTTTGAGATAGAAATCTGTAAAAACATGCAGGCTTTTGGTGAGAAATCAACTTTTAGATCTAAATTATGGGGTACATGTAATTGGGTGAGAACATAATTTGACAAAAACAGGATTTCAAAAAGAGGAAGAGAAGTCTAGAAAGTATTGAATTTCTGAACTAAATATAGCCTCAAATGTCATGGCTCTTTGAAAAAATAAGGAGAATGGGGTGTGTGTGTAACCCGGCCGTATGGGTTAAGGTCCGTTCATACTCCGACGCAATTGTTGTGCGTTGCCGATATATCGATTACTTTTTGCCGCAACTCGACGCAACTCATTGCATTCCCAAGTTAAAATGTATTTAACTTTATTGCGATACCGCAGTGTTCAAGTCCGTTCATACTACGTCGCAATTGCGTTGTGATGCGGTGCGTAGCCGCACTACATCGTACTGCAAAACACTGCATTGCGATATCGCAATAAAGTTAAATACATTTTACTTGGAAATGCGACGAGTTGCGTACTTGAGTTGCGGCAAAAAATAATCGATATATCGGCATCGCAAAGCAACGCATCGCAAAAGCGGTGGTAGTATGAACGGACCTTTCTGCGGTAGGCCTACGATGCAGTGCGGCATCGCATCGCAATTGCGGCGTAGTATGAACAGACCTTAAGTTTTGTGGGGTTCATTATCGAACCCCAACGGTTTTAGCTTGTATTTATATTATTTATTAACATAGGCCTATTTGTTTGTGATATTTCAAGCGTTTTAAAATTTCAAAATAATCCCATTTACTTACACGGTTGACGATGGAAATTTACTGAATTTAGAACGCACATCATTCACCACCTGATAGAAAGTGTACACAAAATCCCTCACTTCAACTTTCAATTACTCGCTTTATATATCAGGGGAGCTTACAGTAGACTTATGTTTGAAAAAATATGATCTCTAAAGTATTGTGAAACTATCCATAGCTCTCAATATTTAAGCGATTCTTACATATGTTCTCAGTCTTTGGTTTGAAATAAAATGGGTCTTTGGTGTCAACGGTGCTGAAAATGGGGCCCTCCTCAGCCCAATTTAATACTTTTGCCCCCCCCCCCCCCCGATAGAAGGGGTGGCCTAGAGAGTATTAACAGGGTTGCCAAACCCTACGATTTGGTACAACTTTTGAAGATTTTCCCTGCATCTTTTGACCAATTCTGTCCCATAGAAACCAGTGGCTAAGAAAAAAATTGGCCGACTTTTCAACATTGGCTCCCATGACTTTCGGTAGTTTTCTGTTTCATAGAAACCATGTTAAGGTAAAAAAAATATGAGCGATTCTAGCTGAAATTTTTTTTGCAACCCTAAGTATTAAAAGGGCATTTCGTGATCTACAGCCTCACCCCCCCCACTTTTTTCAAAAAAGTTGAGTTTTTTATATCACTGGAAACCTCTGGGTAGTGGGTACATAATGTTTATGTACCAAAAATTTCTTGTAGATTAATTCGTTTAGCAAAAATATCGTCAAATTTGAATTTCGAAATTACAACACATTGTCTATGGAGCAGTGTAATAATCATAATCATGCGTAACTTCGCAAAACGCAAAAATCGGAATCAACTGAAATTTTGGGAATAAGGTTTTTGTGGATATCTAAAATGTCATAAAAAGAGGCTGCTAGGATCACGAAATACACCTTTAAGCCTAAAGAGAGTATTAAATTTCTTAACTAAAATAGTAAATAATAAATATGACTTCAAATTGATCTGTAAGATGAGTTTATGCCGAGGCTCTAGTTCTTTTAAAACATGGTGATACATAGAACTTAGAAGGCCTTTGAACTTTTAAATTGCCCTAAAATCAACCTTACATGTAAATGTGGGCTTGAAGGCTTTGCTTCTCAGAATTGATCAAATGTATGTTAATGTATGTGGGAGCTCTACATTAATTGTTGTGTGTGGGCATATACACATGTACACAAAACCTATCAGTAAGAAGATTTGGTAAACAATTATTGCTAGCTATACAACTGTACATGGCATGGACGCATGTAAATTTATTATTTTTATTCGGGTGTGCCGTGGGTTAATTCGAGGGCTGATGTTCACAATTGCACAAAATGAGCTCTTGTAAAAAATTGTTTGGATCAAAGTAGTTTGGTTGTATTTGGTGCCACTGCCAGCATCATGGTAGAAGCATCATGTACATGTACTCCATTGCATCACCGAAATGAAAAAGTTATAAGCCAATGAACTCAAAATGATAGGGTGTTAGAGCATGATGTGTTCTGGTGCTCTACTACATTCCAACATAGATCTCGGAAACAATTTTGTCAGCAAACTAGTCATTTTGCTTGATAGAATTGAAGAAATGGTTTATTTCACTCATGCAATCAGTGAGGAGTCCTATTTATTAACTATTTATTTTGTTGATATTTTTGTATAAATTTACTAATTTTGTGACGCTTTTTTAGATGAGGAGCGAAATTAACAAAGTAGTGTTGTACACAAAGTTTCTAATTCTATAATACGATTGAAACTCACTATCAAGCTCATTATCAAAAACACTGTGCATGTGTGCATTCCAAGTGATGCCATGACGCAATCAGCCCAAGTCATATACCCATGGAATCGCTGGCCGGGCCAGTGTAAACCCCGTGGATACAGGTCAGTGATCTTCTGCATGGCATGCATTGCGAGGGGTGGGAGGTTCAAAGTCCGGGGGTACCAAGTGACTTCTATGTTCATCTTTGATCCTTCCGATAGCAAAAAAAAACCATGGGTTGGCTAGTTAGGGTAAATAACCAAAAATGTTGGAACATGACAAACTTTATAATTATTATTTAGCCTAAAACGTAGCTCTATGAAATTGGTCAGAACCTTAAAATCAGGGGTTCTCAACAGGCAGCAGGAGGGAACCACTTTAGAAGTGACAGGGATGTGCGGACAGCAGGTCGAAACTAGGGGTCTTTCGGTGAGAGCCTAGACACTGAAAAAGGGGGGTCTTTCAGTGAGAAGGCCAAAAAAAAGGGGGTCTTTCTGTGCGACAGGGGAAAATCTCACCAAAAAAGGGGGTCATACAGTGAGACTGGGAAAATGTTTGGGTCAAAATATAAAAGTTGATAAAAAGGAAAAAAAAGAAAAAAAAAAAAAGGTCATTCAGTGAGAGATCAGAAATTTCCCAAAAATATTTGGAAAAAGGGGGTCTTTTGGTGACAGAAAAACAAAAAAAGGGGTCATTGGGTGAGCGGGAGTTCAGTAAAACATAAAAGGGGGTCATTGGGTTAGAGGGAGTTGAAAAATGGGGGTCAATGTGACCGCACATCCCCGTCATCCATTTTTAATGAGCAGCACTTGAACACTCTAAAATGTAAAATCATATGTGACCATCCAGCACAACTGAGCCCTGAAGTCGCCAATCATCATTTTTGAGATATTCAACCAAAATATTCTGCTTGAAATTAGCTTTAAAATGATGTATATCATGTCTATAGTACTTGACATTTAAGTACCGGTAGTGAAAAATCAATAAAACAGTCAATAAATCCTTTGTTTCCTATTGTTTATTGTTAAGTTCAATTGAGCATATCTCAATAGTGGCACTGGCGACATCCGGGCTCAGTTGTGGTGGATGGTCACATATATGTACCTGAAATAAGGAAGGTGATGGCACTGAAGCATGTGTGCTATCATCAGTGTTTGCACATCTCCATAGCATATTCATGCTTAAGTTCTTAAAAGAACTTAAAAATATGCAATAAGTAAATCAATATAAATCTGCTTACCAGAATGTTTGTGAGAATGGATTCCTGGAAATTCTAACCCTGGTGCTGGCAATGCAGAAATACAAATGCACTTTATTAAGGAGGATATCATTGGATGGGGAAAAATGAAATAGCCAGAAAATAATATGCTTACAATACAAAATGCCAGAGAAGAGGTGAAGCCCATTTTTAAAACCAACACAATATCCAATCATTATCTAATTCTATTTATGTGCCTTGCAATGCATTTGTATTAAAGCTTTCTTAGTATTTCCAACTTGTCCTTATATTATTCATTTAAGAATTGATAGGCATGGCAGTTTACTTGTACATTGTACTTGTAGCCTGATGAATGGTTTGACGACTCTGCACGACACAGACACAGGCGTAGTGCTATAGGGCACGTTCTTGATGGTAATCGTGATGAGCTTGCGAATTCCTGGAAAATCTGCCTGTTTTACACAAAAAATGTATAGGCTAGCTTCAATATCAAGGTAGCAGCTTGGCAGATGGTTTTCTTAAGGATAAAAAAGATGATGTGATAAGGCGCCAATTCCGTTGAAACATTGTGAACGAAAAGTTAAAACATCATGGGAATATCTATCAATATTCAGGTAAATCAGATAAATCAGGTAAATGTCCTTGTAAATGTCGCAGCTTCGTAGAAGAAGAAATTTTCCCGCAGGTGTGTTTTTTGTTGAGAAAATTCCTGAAACATATGCTGATGAATCTTGTTACAAATCAAGTGAACATGTTACAATCTGAGGTTTTTAAAAGTACTGTGGCTTTATCATGGATCAATGTGCAAACAGGCATTTCTTAAGATTTCTTTTAGTTGATTGGAAACCGATGGTTTGTACCAATATTAAATTTAAGTTTCTATGAAAGTGTTTCTGTGGTGTACCGAGGTTCACACTTAACATTTGTATCAAGTTGCTCATACATGTAATGTAGGTCAAGATAGGACCAGATCTTGCTATTTATAGCTATTAACCCTACCCAATCCATGGTAATTGTTTTGCTATCGGAAGGGAAAGAAGAAACGAAAAAGGAGAGAACGACGAACAAAGAAGTCACTTGGTACTCCTGGGATTCGAACCTCGGACCCCTCGTATGCCATGTAGAAGATCACCGACCTGTAGCCACATGGGTTTCGCTGGCCCAGCCAGTGATTCTGTGGGTATGACTTAACTGATTGCGTAATTGCATCACATGGAATGCATGAATGCGCAGCGTTTTTCATAGTGAACTTGAGTTTCAGTCGGGTTAGGGTTAACCCATGGTCAGCATTTTAACTTGCTTCAAGTTTACAATTGACTCAAAGTGGACAAGTAATAGCCATGTTTCAGCAATCGCTAGGAGCGTAGTATTTTTTGTGGCATAACTTCTATCATTTATCAGAAAATTGATTGTGAATATCTGATCGATAAGTCATTAGCATGCCATAGCGTCAAGTCACAAGCAGTTAACTTGAAGGCAACTTTGTTGCTACATCGTTAACCACAACTAGACGCTGGTAGCGATTGTGAAAATCCTACCAGTGTTTGATTCAGTACTTGTTTAAATCGCACACTGTGACTGCTATCATGATATGCCCTTAACCTTCCCACTCTCAGGGTGGTTTGGAGGGTGGTTTGGTCAGTGGTGCCTATACATACAAGCCCTCAGCCCTCATCTGCTGAAGTGGACGCCACACAGGCTGTATTGTTTTGTAGTACGCATGCAGATGGGTTTAAAATAGGGTTAATAAAATCAAATAGAGTGTGATAGTGGCATTTGGTCTTTTTAGCTCACTTACATGTAACATGTGTAAGTATTATAACGGTGTAAAGTGTTTTGTACATCAGAGCCAGTACTGTGAGCTGTTACAAGAAATTCCATTTGTATGTACCATAATACTTTGTAAGAATCAGGTCAGGTTTGCTGTTTGTATGAACTTGCATGGATTTAGAGGGAATCAACCATGGTTTCTGTCAATCTGTTTTCCAGGAAAAATAATATTCAAGAACTGAATCCTTGATTGTATAAAATTATAAGTATTGTACATAGGTTTAGATGCAGAGTTGTAGAATTCGCTGCCTGTGTAGACCTGGCAGGCTAAAAATCTGTTTTTTTCTATGCGTGTCCCAATGCACTGACCCACAGCAGACGAACACATCTTCCATCATGCTTTGCGAAAATTCTTTCAGTTGCATTGCAGCCACGATGGCGAACAGACCTCAGCACGGCTACAATGACCAACGCTGTAGGTCTATGCACGGTACATGGTACCCATTATGTCCCCCGTCCTTCCTGCGACCATCATCACCCATATTCGGCGCTGAGTTTTGGTGATCACAGATTCAAAATTTTATGAATTGAATAGACTGTAATATGAATTATCTGTGTTCAGCATAGACATAGTTGTTTTTGATGTGTTAATAGGGCAAGGATGTTGAAATAAATGAGGGGCAATTTTGATACGGTGACCTGCTTTATATTATATAATTCATGTAGTTAATGTGTGTGGGTACGTACGTGTACACCGGCAGTGATATCGACTTTAGATAAACAAGATACACACGATTTGTAATGAAACATGTTGGTGTTGACGAATTTCAAAGAAAATCTCAGTAAATTGATTGAGATTTACTCTATTGGCTGTTTCCATTTCACATTGATAGTGATATGCTGTGATACATGTATATATTCCGTATGTTATTCCAGCCAAACTTCCACAGCTAGCTGTCCAGCGTCGATGCCATAATAACATATTTAATTGCACATCCCATGTGCTTCGTAATTCCATCTCTTCTACTGCTGGCTTGATTCCGCTCACACCGCACAAACCACAGTGAGCAGATCAAACTGACTGCGGAAGAGACCGACATTGGAAAAACCCGTTATAATATTTAGCTGGTATCTGTGGACTTTGTTTTTGGTCTAATAATGCTTTAATATGGTGCTCTCTTACATTGAAAAGCGTTATGGTACCCAGTTTAATATGAGGATCAATAATGTGAAGAAAAAACTAAGTGAGCACGTTACAATACGAAGTACGCAGCCCTAAAATATGGGCAACTCGTGTAGGTCTTCAATGGCAGGTTCCATGCGGGATCTACGCACATAGGCTGCATGGGAAGGTACGTTTTTCTGCTGTGGCACTGACCAAAGAAATGATAAAACTTTCACAATCTGGTAGGAAATGTCTTAACAGTTAGGGCAGCAAGAATTTAACCAAGACCCAGTCCACATTAGTTGACTAGTATATTTTTGTGATTGTGTCGTAAATCATAAAATTACCCGATTATGACACGATTATGATAAATGAATGATGATCTATGAGAGCATATAATAAATTCTTGTTATACACATGCCACGGCAATGGCCTGGCAGCCTCATCAGTGTCATGTTTTAGACCATGATTCAGATTTACATGGGCAGTTAATGAACTGATATCAGTTTGCTTGTTGTAAAGTCACTGGGTGGGCATGGGCGGGAATAGTGGAACAAATACGGTACTACATTTAAAATACATTGGATACAATGATATATGAGAATGTTCACTAATTTGATTTCTTTTCCATCTTTTTTTAAACCTCTTTCCACAGAAAATTCGTGTAGCAAGCAGCGAGTATGAGTACACACACAGGGATGCGAAGAAGCCACAGAACAAGGCACTCAACAGATATAGAGATGTTAGTCCATGTAAGTTCAATGAAACAGTCATCCTATTTAGAGACAGAGCTTAATGTCTAGTCCCACGCACACCTTCAAGTTTGCATTGGTTAAAGGTAGTCTATGAATTGTGTTGTAAACATTAGTGTGTGGCATAGTCCGTATGCCTTCCTCGAGGTGGTAAAGTAAAATCAAATTTTGTGCTCAATTTTCTCAAAAACTGCTCTTTTTTTGTAGGAATCAGTTATGCTTGTTAGATTCCTTGCATTGCAACCTTTCTGAAAATATATTCTGTTAGTGTTACATACTTATATTCATTATGAAGATATACAATAAAAAACAATATCTAAATTACTGCCCTGAGGAATGCATAGACTTTTGACCGTAGCAATTCCTGGAAAAAGCACACTAAACCCCAAAAACTGCTATGAAATGAACCCAGTGCTCTACCCATGTGTAGACAGCTTAGAAGTTCAGTACTGTACACGTAAGGCAGGGATCGGAATAATGATTCTCAGAACTGGGGGGGACTTGTTTCTTAATTGAAAATTACCCTTGGTTCTTGTGTCTTTTTCTTGGATCAGGGGCAATTTAACATCAGCCTGGTGGAAATACAGAGCAACAATGAATACTGTTCTGGAGAATTTGCAATAATATAATCTGGGGTAATTCAATAAAAAATTGCCCCTATTTACCCCTGGTTGTGAATTACATGGGAAGCAAGTGGCCTTTGCCGGTTCAGCAGGGGCAACTTGCCCCTACATTGTAGCTCCTGAAGCCTGATGTACATTTGTAATGCATGGCTAATCATTCAACCAGGATGCGGTAAGTGACTTGCAAGTACCTCAATTTTTAATGTGTCCAAAGCCAAGGTCCAATTTTGGGTGGTTTTCACAAATTGGAAAGTGAAGTCTGAATAACTTGGTAAATAATGCAAATATAGCATGTCTTACCTGGCTGGCTTATTTTTAAATACTTTTTTTTTTCATTTAATTAAACACTACCCCTTATTATAGTCCTTACAAACAATTAGGTTCTCATTTATTTAGTGGACTAATGGTTTTCTTCTGATCTTCCCATGAGAAAATATTACAACTTTTGTTTTGCTTGGGTTATCAGCAAGATTCCATGTTTGACAATGACTGTAAAGAGAAATTTGGTGGGAACGACCACGGTAGCAAGACCAAAAAATGTCATGGTCATTTTGGGGTCATTCAGGGTCATCTGGGGTCAAATCATCATAGATTGTTGCAGGTTAATGAAATTTGGTGTGGATGACCACCATAGGGAGGCAAAAAATGTCAAGGTCATTTTGGGGTAATTCAGGGTAAAATCACCGTACATGTAGATTGTTGCAGGTTCATTTACTTCTGCTACCAAAAGTAATCAGGGAAAGCAGGCGGTCGCGAAAGCAAGCGAGATTCGTGGTTCGAGAACTGCCTCAAGTGCTTATTATTAAAATCTGTTGCCAACCAAGTTATCATAACTGACAGGCATAGTGTCGGCCCTGTGTGTGTAATGTGCACTAGGCCATGCGCACGTAAACAATGCAGAGCCACACATTTACGTACCAGAGACCAGTGGACATGATAATACCGAAAGGAAAAAGAAACATGGATAAAAAGGTACATCTATAGACATGCCTAATTTAGTATGTCATCACATTGAAACATATCACATGCCAGAACCCATATTTAAAGAAAACATAAGAAAATTTGTATGATGACCAAAATAGAGAAAATAATAAGAGATTATACTATAAATTGAAAATCAATGCTCTATCTAACATCATGACAAAATATAATGTAAGTTGCATAGGGTCTATTTGTCACGTAAAATCAATTCTCTACGTCCAACATCAAACATGTGGGAAGTGTCATTCTAAAGCAGTAAAAGTAGAACTTTCTTTAACTTTTTAAAGAAATCAAAAATCTCAATTTTCTAAAAAACTTGAGTTTTGATACATGTGATGGGTTATTGCAGTGCTCCTGAACTGATTATTACTTTTAAACAAATTGTTACAAGCCTTAGCATATCATCCTAAATTGAGTATGGAGTGGGCTGTGATTGGCATAGTAACCGTGGTCAAGTAGTGTGCGTCAAACCTGCAACAAAAGTTTTATACTTTGATCGGTTCTAAACAGGCAGAAATTACAAAATACTGCTAGATTTAAAATCTCAACATCCTGGAACTAATTTTAGGTTTTAAAAAAATTGACCTTTAAAACCCCCAATGTTTGGGACTGGAGGTATTGTAGAGAAAGTACATGTTATGGTGAATCCAACTGTACAAAGAAACATTATTTTTTAGACACCAAATTTATTTCAGACAGCCTATTTCAGTGAGACAACCTATCCGGCTAACGTCCGAGACTGTTCCTTCCAACTCCTCCTCCAAGGACATTTATAAATTTGTTTTTAAATTGAAAGAATTGATACGATATGAATTTTGAAATTTATGGTAGAATACCCACTTTCAAATTGAACTAAAAAAACAAAAACATTCAACTTATGAACAACTACTGATTTTTATTTGGGCCTGATGTTAGATTGAGCCAAAGGTTGTTGAGCTACAAATGTAGAGGACAGACAATGTCATAAAGAAAAAAAATTAAGCAAATGCACAAGTGAAACAAGCAAGAAATTCCGGCAATCCGAGAGATGTGGGCGATCCACTTAGTCTATTTCTAAGATTTCTTAGATTTGATATTTCTAAGACGTAGTAGAAAATCTAGCCTTCCCAGATTGCTTTGTGGCAGGGTCTCTTTATTACCAGCGCATCTTACTATAAATAGGGGAATGTTGTGTGTTTGTGGGTGTGTATGTCGACGAACCAGCTCCGTCAGTTTCAATCCAAATGTCGCCAAATTCACACGGGAGATCGAGGAATATACGACAATGTGTTTAAAGTTTATTTTGTTGAAAACGGTCAAGTATTGGCCTCAAAATCAGTAAAAAAGTGATTTTTTCGGGCAAATTTATAGACCCCCCTAGCGGCTGTTTGTTTACGGGCTATGCCAACCAACGCGTCCACTTGCTAGCAGAAATCGCTCCGTTGTTAGCGGGTCGGCGTACCGTCCGCGCACGTGACTCGCACGCGGGTGCGCATAGCCAACTTGCACACGGGTACGGTTTATGGTATACGGGATGGGATAACGTGATTAGGCCTACTAAATAAGGCCATGTGCCTATAAATAGTCTCTATCATCATATAATCTGTTCAGCAATTCTTCTCGTTTTAGTAATCGCTCCCGTTAACTCAACTAGCGGAGGCCCGCGCGGAGCATCCGCTAGTCATTTGTAATTTTGACAGATTTTAAAAGAGAATTATTTATTTTCAGGATTTTTTGTCGCTAAAATTTATTTATCCCTGGGCCCAAACATTCACTTTGTTAGTAGCACTGCTTTTGGGCTCTGTCGCAGTGACACTTACTACCGTATTGTTTCCAATAAGCGCCCATACCCCAATAAGCGCCCACCCAGGGTATGTTCAATTTGCTAAAGGGTACCAATAATTAGAGAATAAACGATAGGAATTTTTATTTTGCCTATCCTTTACCGTGTGATAGATTTGACAGGCAGGTCCAATATTTTGAGTAGTGGATGCCGGCGCAGCCGTATCCACTACGATAAAAATATTGGACCTGCCTGTCGCCTCATCATAGGTAGAGGATAGGCAAAAAAAAATTCTATCGCTTATTCTCATTCTTAATCAGTTAAATATTATTTTAATAACTGTAAACAATTTTTTAAACAAAAACTAAGTTACCGTCATAAAAACTCCCTCATTATAAAATGAACGAAACTTGTTTACAACTTCATGTATTCTGTTGCGTGTACTGCTAGCGCGTTCGCGTATTCCGCACTAGTCTACGCATACAGCGCAACACATACTCGCACCTCTACAAGCGTGTTACGCATTATCAAGATGCATGATGGCGTGGGTCGCGTCTACGGCCTGATAGACGGCACACGAAATCATGCGATTGTCCAATCAGAAATGTGTCTACGAACTAGACCACTCCCACTGACTAAGAATGTTGAAGTGACTGATAGACATTGATACAGTGAAATAGGTTGAGGATTTGAAGTCCTGTGTAAACTTGCAATACATTTACTGCAACAGAAAAGCTACTAGTATGTCTCTGGCCCGGTGGGTTCAGTCTTCACTGACAATGTGTACGCATGATGGTTCCAATTAGGGGTACTTTTCAAGAAATGTCCGCGGAATTTTCGAGGACAAAATTGTTCGCGATTGTCCAAATTAGGGGTGTTTTGGAGCAAAATTGTCCTTGATATGAAAAAAAGGGTGTATTTCTAGGACTTTCGTCCGCGTTTTACCGCTACAGTTTTCGTTATTGTCCTCATTTCCCCGTGAAATAGGGGGGAAAATTCAAAAGCGTCCTTAAAATGGTAAAAATAGGGGTATTTATTTCGGAAAAATGTCCTCGATTCCTCGTGATAAGGGTGAAATGAAAATCGTCCTCAAAATGATAAAAATAGGGGAGGTATTTGGGGCAAATTTTCCTTGATTTCTGGCAAAATAGGGGATAAACTTGCTGTATATGCGTCGATTCCCCGTGAAATAGGGGTCATTTTAAAATCCTGGAACGGTCATACGTCCTACCTTTAAATACAAACTGAACCCACCGGGGTCTCTGGACCCTATTGTAACATAGGTAAATTTGTCTCTATTAAATGTCCCTTACGAAAGAAATTAGGTAACCGAGGTAAAAAATAAGCGCCCACCCGAAATGACTTTTTAAAGCGCCCTGGGCACTTATTGGAATGAATACGCGTATCTAGAGAAGGAGTCAAGTGGACCTGACTCTTGCTACATGCTCGCCAAATTTGAGAGGGTCACAGAAGTGTGTTGGATCACAGACTGGGGCTACATTCATTCATGAACAATAAATCCTATTTGGTGTAGAAGTTACATAAAGCTACCATAGCAATAGATGAATACAATTTTTGACTATATTGCCCTGCACTACAACATTCACACGGTACCTGCATTGAACCATTGCTGATCACTCGCACCTAAAGATTAGTATCTTTGAAAAGAGCGGTATTGTATTTAATCTATGATTACACTGGTGATGAGTGCAACTTGCTTGTAGTGCAGGGCGATATAGTCAAAAATTGTATTCATCTATTGCTATGGTAGTTAATCCGATTATGATGTCACTTCTACAGCGAATAGTTATATAAAGCAAGGATCTATGCATGCTCTATAAAATAGCACTATTTCTTAGAAAGCACTATGGGAAGCCATAATTTTCAGCCATACTGGCGCAATATTCCCTGCAGCTGATAATAAGAATTGGAATCAAAGTGATTACACCTGTCACTAGGTTTTCTTCATAATTCCACAATTTCTCTGTCATCCTCTAAATCATACAAAGTCTATACTAGGTGTGAGTGAGTAATCAGAGTAAGAGGCACTGACTCCAGGGGGGATTTTACCATTTAATTAAGTTTCTTTGACGGATTTTCTCTTCAAAATTCGAACATGTGTTTGAGACATGTTATCAAAAATTGAAAGTATCATTATTTGCTGAGTTTAGGACTGAATTGCATGTACATGTCTGTCCTGCTCACACAAAATGAGCATTTTAATAGTCGCCAGGCCACTGTAGAAGATACAGTCCATTAAACATGACAAAATTTAATAGAAACAAAATAAATCCTCTAGGAAATACTGATTTTGAAGACCAAAGTAAAGAGCAATCCTAACATGTTATGATTTTAAAGGGTATAAAATAAGAATTTATTTTGTCAACTTTAAGCTCATTTTGTGAGAGCAGGTCATTATGTTGTAATATAAAATTGATAAAATTTCAGATATTTCTTGTGTGTTTGTTTGTTAAAGGAGTATTTCGTGATCCTAGCATCCTCTTTTTATGACATTTTTCAGTACATGTCCACGAAAAAAGCATATTCCCAAAATTTCAGTTGATTCCGATATTGCGTTGCGAGTTATGCATGATTATGTGTATTACACTGCTCCATAGACAATACGTTGTAATTTCGTTCTGGTGCACCAGAACAAAATTCAAATTTCACGATATCTTGGCTAAACGAATTAATCTGCAAGAGATATTTTGTACATAAACATTATGTAGCCAGAGGTTTCAGTGATATAAAAATCTCAACTTTTTTTGAGAAAAGTGGGGGATGAGGCTGTGGATCACGAAATGCCCCTTTAATTGTTGTTTAATTTTTGGGGGGAGGGGGTACAGTACACATACATAGAAATCAACCAAATCCACATTTGTAAATAGAGCTCAAAATATATGATCAAGGGGAATGTGTCACATGTCGACCCTGGTCTAGAATGAATTTTACATATTTATGTTTCTAAGAGGATATTTTAGAGCTTTCAGAAACTGAAAACCCGGTGTTGATATGACTTTTCATTGCAAAGTTACGTCAATTTATCAATTGCTGTAAACAATATAAAACCAAAGAATTATAACACTTTCTTTGCCAATATCTTAATATCGATATTAGGGACATCCGACTCGTTTCCCTTGATTGTGTCACATGAAAAGTAGCCCCTCTTGTGTACTCTTTGCTACATATGTAAATGTTGACAAATATTTTTATGGGATTTATTTTGTGAAATTTAGGGGCAAAGTTGCAAGTCTGATCTTCCTAAAAAGTAACAAAATGTTTTTGGGACATCTATAGTCATAATGTCCTCCTCACTTAAGGGGGCTATCATTTTCTTCGGAAGGGGGGTCCCAAATATACGGGGGTGGGGTCATAAAATTTAGGAAAGAAAAATAGGGGGTCATAAAATTTTTGATGGCCAAAATGTTGGCAGTCACAAGATGACCACAGATAGTATGTTTATTTTATTCAAAAAGACTGATTTCAATACAATTTTAGCCTGTTTAGGGGGTAAGGTGTATAGGTGAGGGGGGGGGTCATACAATTGTTTTTGCTGAAATAGGGGGTTTGCAATTTTATTGACACCAACTTTTTGTAAATTTGAGACCCCCCTCTTCAGAAGAAAATGATAGCCACCTAATAGCACCTTGCATATTAAATTACAAGCACAAGAGAAGTGATAACAATGCCTTGTCCACAGAGTAAGCAAAAATATTATTGATATAGGTATTGCTGGAGCATTGAACAAACACAACATAATGCCAGAGACATCCACATGAAATCCGCTATTTTTATTAGCAAAATCTTGAAATGACAATTTATATATTTTCTGGCAGGTTGGAAATGATTTTGTTAATAGTCCAGTGTGAATCATAATAAAGCAGACTTCCTATGTAGTCACCCTTAGGTAGCACATAAATTATTTGACATTTTCATATTTTCCCAGTTTTTCTTAACATAATGCAAGGCAAATAATTTGTTGCTAGGATCAGTTTTTGAGATACATGGTGGAAAGAAGCATTGAAACTCCCTTGAATATTTTTATCCTCCAAATCCAACAAAATCTAACAGCACAAGGCGACTGCATGCCCAAACATCCCACCTGATGGAATTGCGCAATAATTTGATGTACCGTATTCGTTCCAATAAGCGCCCATACCCCAATAAGCGCCAACCCAGGGTATTTTCAATTTGCTAAAGGGTACCAATTAATGTTGAAGTGACTGATAGACATTGATACAGTAAAATACATAGGTCACAGGTCACAGCATAAGCTAAGGCACGTATGCGAAATCAGTGGCAAAATTACAGTATTTTATTGGTATTTAGCGAAATATATTTGGATATTAGCTTTAACCGAAGGAATATTAACATCATAGTGATCATCAAGGTAGACATTTTTGTGCAGAATATTCTCTAATAACTGCCAGAATGGAGGAAAATGACAGCTACGCGGGGGCTTTAAACGCTAGTTCTGCTAACATGGCGAATCAACCAACGCATAAGCGGTACAAGGTCACAGCCTGTTACACGGCCCGCTGAACCACGGCATAATCACCCGGTAGTGTTCTTTAAGAATAGGGACGTGGTTACGGACATTGAATGGAAAGAAAACAAGTATCTAACAAATGAGGAGGTGTACATAGCTATAAGTAAATCAATCAGACAAGAGTACATTGAAGGCGTCCAACGCATTGGTAGTTTATGGCGTCTATATATCAGTGACTTAACATCAAGATGCAAGCTGATGGCAGAGGGTCTGAATATCAGAAGTAAGAACGTTACAATTCATGAAAACAATCCATACGTAATACAACCAGATTCCACGACGGTCCGTGTATGTGACGTTCCTCTGTCAGTGAGTGACAGTTGCATACTCGGTGCTTTGAGAATGGTAGGAGCTGAAATCAGAGGAGAATGTAAGAAAGAACAATTGCGAGTTGGAGGTAAACTAGTCAAGTGCTTAACAGGGAATAGAAGAGTAGAAATAAAGAAACCTAAAGAACCGTTACCCAGATATGTTGCTATACTCGGCTTCAAAGCCAAGTTATACCATCAGGGGCAACCCAAGACAAGCGATGTGACATGTAGTCATTGTCTGCAAAAAGGACACTATGTTGGCACATGTAAGAATGAAATAAAGTGTGCAATATGCCACAAAGAGGGACATGCAAAAGGAACTTGCCCGGATAAAGTATGCAATATACCAGATGTATACATTAGCGCCTACACCAACAGAATCAGAACAAGAAACACAGTTATCACCTTCTGTGTTAAAGACGGCAGAGAACGTGTCAGTTCGTCCAAAGCAACAACAAGGACTTTTAAAACTAAGAGCTGGAAAACTGGAGTTTACTAAGAACCCTAGCATTAGAGACGAGTCTGACTCTTCAGATGATTCGCAGTCAGATGAATCTGTATATGAAGACACAAGTATGAGCGCAGTGACTCCGTCGCCTACCCAGATAGGAGAGAAGAGAAAGCAGAAAAGCAAAAGTAACCATCAAAAGAGAAGGAACAGAGGATCAAGATCAAAAGGAAGAAGAAAGTAGTTGTGTTAAAAGATGTAATGTTGATCAAATGTGAATAAACTCTAATACCTATGAATAGAAATTACGTACACTTTGTATCCCTAAATGTAAGGGGTTACTGAAATAAAGAAAAAACGTAACATTTTATATAATTGGTTAAAAATCAAGATACCGATATTTGCTTCCTTCAGGAAACATATCTTGATAAAAACTTGGAAAATATTATATCCAAAGAATGGAACATGGAAATAATCAGTTCTTTTGGAACCAATAGAAGCAAAGGTGTTACAATACTATATAAAAGTAAGCTTGATATTACAATAGAAAAAATATGTGTAACAGATGATGGTAGAAGAATTTTAGTTAATATGTCTATAGAAAATAAGAAATTCACACTGGTTAATTTGTATGCGCCAACAAAAAAGATGTATAAAGATATGTTTTTCAAAAAGACATTTCACTGGATTAGAAGACATGCAAAATATGCTTTGATTGTAGGAGGCGCTTTTAATTGCGTTCAAAATAAAATTACAGATACTAAAGGTGTCAAAGGAAACTATGAACAATGTAAATACTTGCAAAAAATGATTAAGCGTTTGAAGCTTTTGGATATATGGAGAAAAATATGGCCTGAAAAAAGGCAATTTACCTGGCGTCAGTTATCACTAGGTATAGCTTCAAGATTAGATTGACTCAGTACACCGGTCGATCTTACCGTTTCCGATGTTGATTAAGATACTTCTTGCATCGATCCCGAGATGCGGAAAAACCAATAGTCATTTTGTCCCACATAAATGAATAAATAACAAAACCCCGATCCCCGGTGGACTCACCCAAAAGGTGACGTCACACCATATGATCGTCCCTTATCCTCCTTGGTCTCCGACTGACACAGACGCGTGCCTATCGATTGTTCATAGCACTGTGTATCAATTTCTCGACCAAAGGCGAGATATACGGTTGTAGTTTCACACCTTAGGTAAAACCAAACCGGTATTGTTCGGCTGAGGATAGTTTTGACGGCATTTTCTGGCGAAAAAGTGACAAAAAACGATCCAAAACTTAGCTACATATCGTGCCTCCGTTTGTATACGGGACACACGAGCAATTCAAAATGGCCGCTCGTTGACGCCATTCATTTTGTTTCCCACGTAAAACAACCATTGCAGCCTGTAAGTTACAATAGATGTTTGTACATACACATTGTATTTCATGTACGGTAGGTTATTGTTGCTATGTTAGGGTGATTACTCTATCGTTATGTCTTCATTACCGTCCAATAAAGACGAGTTAATCAGATATTCATACGGTGGGGATTGGTAGGGACCGTCTGACATTTTAGTAATAAAGTTAGCCAGTCCTTACTTTACCACTAACGTTAGCGACCAGCCTCCGTGCTCAGGTTTGCTTTCTGGGCTTGAGTCGCGTGTTGGGGGGTAGTGCCCCCTCCCTTTCTCCTCGCCGCCTCGGCCCTGTCGGGCTTGCCCTTCCCTGGTGACGGAGCGGGACCCACTCCCGCTCTGTTTCACCCACAGGGAGTGCTCACGATCTTCTAGATGTCTTTCTTTTGCTTAGGACTCTCCGAGTTCCAGCTTGACGATTGGGATAGGCTCCGTCATCGCCATAAGACGAAGAAGAAATCTACCAAGGGCACTGGTAAGGTCGATACGGTGGATTCTGCTGTGACAGCCCCTATGGGTCATGGCAGGTCTGCTTAAGGGGCTCCGGTCCCGGACAAGCAGGCGGTTCCTTCGGGACTGCTAAGCGCGTCCAAAGGCTCAGCAGCCAGCGAAAGCACTGACTATACGTCGGAGCAAAGTAGCAGGCAGCAGAGCGGTAACCACCAGCGAAAACCCTAGCGGGTTTTGCAGCAGGAGGATACCAGTCGACACGGTAGATTCTGCTGTGACAGCCCCTATGGGTCATGGCAGGTCTGCTTAAGGGGCTCCGGTCCCCGGACAAGCAGGCGGTTCCTTCGGGACTGCTAAGCGCTGGCCCAAAGGCTCAGCAGCCAGCGAAAGCACTGACTATACGTCCGGAGCAAAGTAGCAGGCAGCAGAGCGGTAACCACCAGCGAAAACCCTAGCGGGTTTTGTAGCAGGAGGATACCAGCCCTCTAGCGAAAATCCTCACGGGTTTTAGCAGGAGGACACCCGTCTGTTGCAGGCATGTCTACGGGCTCAAACAGCCACAGTAGTAGCCAGCGACGGGCAGCATGCAAGGGTACCCGGGCTTGCCTGGGTTGAACCCTAGCATGCATGGGTTCAGCAGAGACGATACCGCTGCTAACGCTGTGGGTGTAGTCTTAGCAGAACCAACTGGGGTTGTCACACGGCAGCGTTCCATGGCGGGACCGCCGAAAGTGATACCCTGGGCCCTAGAATAGCTGCTGGCTGTCCACAGGGACTGGCTGGCGATTATTCAGGGGTTGGGCTCGCAGTCTCTCACGGGACAGCGACCCAGGTGCATTCGGTGGCAGCTACAAAGACGAGCTACGGCTTGACTTCAGTGGTAGCCGCTATGCACCCGCCCATAGCTGCCGTGAGTGGTCCGCCACACACAGCGACCTTGGGCGAAGCTCTAGAGGGTACAGTGAGTAGCTTGAACAGCCTAGCTGATCAACAACCCACTTATGTCCTCGAGAGCCAGCGGAGCGTGGGTGATCCATTACCGTCAATGGGTCAATTACCCTCTCTTGATCGATCACTGTCAAATCAACAGGGCATAGCTCCATTGATTGGCGCTGCCTATTCAGGGGGCGAGGTGATTGATCGGGGGGATGCGCGCTCGGCGACCCGGGGTACTAGGCAATCTCCCTCTAGCCAAGGGACAGCCGGTATAGCGGGTACCCATACACGGCTTGATCCTCCCTTGCGGGGAACGCAGTGAGGCATGGGTACAGTGGTACACAGCCGGAGCCCTCACGGGCACCTACGCTAGTACCGCGCCCGGTACCACGCCAGCACACAGCTTGATCCCCCAAACAGGGAACGCAGTGTGGCGAGGGTACAGCGGTCCACAGTTGGGAACCCTCACGGGTACCCACGCTGATACCGCACCGGTACCGCAGCACCATGGCTTTAGTCGCCACAGTCTCTGTGGCAACAAGGGGGAGGCGGTGCTGGTACTGCAGTACCATGGGGTTACCCGGGTGGCGGATCCTTTCAGGGTCAGCTGCCGGCGGGGTATGCCCCGTGGTACCCGCCGCAGGGTGTTTCTTCCACGGCCTAGCACCGTGGCAAGTGTCGCCTAGCGATGGCCACGCAGTACCAACATCAGCGGTTGACCAGGCCAGCCGGCATGGGGCTAACCCAGATCTTGATCAGGGTAGGCCCCGTGCTGCTAGCGCTAGGACGACGGCTGCGAGAGCACGCGGACCCAGTGGTGCCATGGCGGATACCTCAGGGTCTTGCGGGAGTACTCCCTCTTCTGCTGGCAGGTAGTCGGCGAGCCACACAGTGGTTATGCCTTCTTACCCGCTTTCAGATGCCCGTCCTCAGTTACCGTCATCATCGGAGCATGATACGGATACTGTGGGCGAGGGGAAGGAGTCGGAAGCTGAGTCCGGTAGTGACATCACTACAGTCTCCTTCCCCCGCTGCCCCGCGAGGGGAGCAACAGCACTGATCTTCCTCCGGACACCCCTAAGGGGAGTCCATGGAGGAGGACCAGGGGATCCTTTCAGTAGGATGCTCAGCTGCTGCTTCCTCACAGGGGACGCCTGCACTCTCATTCCCGGCAAACCTCACGGGTAGATATCGTGGGGCTGTCGAGCTCAGTAGAGCTATGGCGCCGCGCGCTTGCACGCTTCCTCTGCGTGTAACGCGGAGGACCACGGACCTACCTGAGGGGATCCGAGAGGGACCCAGATGTCGCAAGCGTATCACGCTCAGACAACATCTGAGCTCTTCCGCGAGGTGAGCCTATTAGCGGTGCTAACAGCTAGCCTCAACGAGAGCTCCATGGGCCTAGCCCATAGGGTGTCCACTCAGCGCCGGGGGGGTGGGGCCTGCCACTCCAATCGCTCGACGCGATGGAAAGGCAGGGTCCTTTTTCTCTGTGGATGCTTCTGCGCTACGGTGGAGGACCGTGCAAAGAAGCTACCAACGGGAGCACTCTGAAGAGGTCGGAAACTGCCCTTACCATGGGTAGGAGCTCCGACTTCAGCAGGCCGTGCACCACCAACAGTACCCGAGCCCACTACCTCTGCAGCACCCATTTCTGGGAGGCGCAAGGGTAGCACAGGAACAGCTGGCAAGCCCGAAGAAGAGCAAGCGCTCTTCCAAGGGAAGCTAGGCAGAGCATTCCTGGGGGCTCAGCGGTTTTTCCACAGGGGATCTCCCAGTGGACGACCGCTTATGGCTTTCACCCAGAGGTGGGAAACCATCTCTTTGAGCGCCTGGGTATGGTCAGTGGTGAGTGGGGGTTACAGACTGGCAACCCAGTCTCCCCACATTCATCTGCACATTTCAGAGGTCCACAGTAGTGCCGTCAGACGGCCCCCAGCGTCGGACACTACTGACAGGGATCACACAGCTTCTCACGCAGCGGGCGATTGTCCCGGTCTACCCCCCGTTCTTCGGGTGATCTTGGAGCCATTGGCTCCAAGGAAGACCGGCGACGGGAGCCCCATCCGGAACCGCAGGCTGTTGAACACGTTCTTCAGGCCCAAGAGGTTCAGAATGGGGACTCTCGCCTCGGTGCTAGCCTGCTCCATTAGGGGCATGGGAACAGCATCGCTAGATCTCTCGGACGCCTATCTGCATATGCCAATCGCCTCTCAAGATCGGAGGCATCTGCGCTTCTAGGTACAGGATCAAAATTACCAGTTTTGATACCGCCATCCGCCTGTCCATCTCTCCCAGGGTGTTTAACACTCTTGGTCAGAGCGGTGGCAGCGTACCTGAAGCACAGGGGTGTCAACATCAGTTGCTACCTGGACGTTTGGCTCATATACGGACGCACTCCACTGAAGACTACGGGTCTCATGGGGTTGATAGTCCGTGGGGTGCGGGACCCTGGATTTTTGATCAGCTCAAAAAGTCCAGCGTGGTCCCGACGCAGACACCACTATTTGTAGGGGCCCAGATCACCCTCACGGAGGGGTTCGCGGTGCTCTCACCCGGCGGGTGATTTAACATGGTGCGGTGTGCCTGACTCTTGGCGAGTCTCGGGCAAAACCCGCTGTGGCATGGATGAAGGTGGTAGGCCTAATGGCCAGTATGGTAGACCTCGTACTGTACTGCCGTTTCTCGTTAGGCTTACCCAACTACACCTTCTAGCCTGCTTGCAGGCCCAGTCGTCACCCAATCTCCCTCGCGGTTCCGTTGTCGGAGATCGCGCGAGAGGAACTCTGGTGGTGGACCCATCAGCCCAATTTGACCCAGGGTGTCAGGTTTCCTGCACCCCCGGTATGTCACGTAGTGACGACCATAGCGTCAAAACGGAGCTGGGGGTCCACATCCACGGAGACTCCGTCTCGGGCCTATGGGGGCCATAGAGACAGAGTTTCACATCAACCTCCCTCGCTTACGAGGAGGTGATCGTGGAATCACATACCGTTGTCCTGACGGATAACACAACCGTGGTAGCCTACCCCAACAGGCAAGGGGACTCCGGGCCACCACGATTGAGCCTGCATGCACGACACCTGATAGGGTGGTGCAAGTTCAGGCAGATTACGATGAGAGCGATACACATCGCGGGCGTCACCAGCATCCTCGCGCACAATCTGTCACGAGGAAGGGTGTCGGGACCAGCAGAATGGTCCCTTGCTCCGCAGGTCGCTCAGACGATCTTCAAGGGGATGTACCACCCCTCGAAAGATCTGTTCGCATCTCATCGCAATCATCCACTGCCGGTGTACTGCTCAAGGGTCGCGGACCCCAAGCATTCACCGTGGGCGCTCTGTCCGTGAGACTGGGGAGGGATGACAGCTTATGCAGTCCCTCCGACCTCACTCCTCATGAGGGTGGTGGCCAAGCTCGGGTGGGAAGACTGCATTGTCATTCTGCTAGCGGCAAGGCCGCTGGCACTCCCAGTACCAGATCTACTCCGGATGCCGGAGCGGAGGTACCAGTCTATCACTAGAGCACCTGCAGTTAGCTGCATGGCCCTTACCAGGAACACGCAGCGGAGGGATACTTTTCATCAGAAGCTGTTTTTCTCATCGCCGGGCTAGACGGAAGTCTACCCTCCGTGCGTATAGCCAGAGTCTGGCTCCATACTACGCTTGGTGCAATGAGACAAATAGCTCTCCCGCTAGAGCCTCTGTGCTGCTAGTTCCGGAGTTTCTGACAGAAAAGTTCCAAGCAAGACTTCAGCGGGCCACTGGGGCCAGCTATAAGTCAGCTGTCCTCTCCATTCACCGAGGTTTCGAGACGGGTCAACTATCATAGCCGATGGTTACCTTATTAGTCTACGCCTCGACGGTATGTTCAACGAGTGTCTACCAAAAAGGAAAGTGATCCTCTTAAGGGATCCCAACACAGTCTTAGATTACTTTAAGGGTCACCTTTTGACCTTCCGTCAAAAGCGGCGCTTAAATCGTAACTCTCAAGATGGCTTTCCGGTTTGGCGTTGGCTTCGGACGGCGGTGCTGAGTTGCACACGGTCTCGAGGTTAGCTTCCGTGTTCACAAACACTGGAGCGACACTGTTTCGGCGCTCTGTTCTCGTGATTACGAACGGCGCGGTGCATACCGACATTCGTCCCTCTCCAATCCCCAGGGTTGGGCAAGGTTCGCTGAAGCCAAAGATAGGCTGGGGTGTCCGATAAGGCGCTACAGCACTATTTCTTCCGAACACAAGCCTTGCGAGGACTCACGACCGCATTCATCACCCTTACAGAGCCTTTCGGTCCAGCCGCTGTCGCAATGGCTGGTCCAGGTGTTGGTGGGGTCCGGGGATCGCGAAGGTTTCGCGTCCCACGACCCACTCGACACGAGCTATCTCATCATCTTGGGTATACCGTTCGGTTGTCCCGTGGGGAGATCTAGCAGGCGGTGTCCCGGAAGCCACCTTCGCCCTTCTCTCACGATACTTCCGCTTACGTTAGTAATCAGAGGCGGGCGGGAGGTTTACCGGGACATTGTTCGGCGATCATAATACGGTGGTGTACGGGTACCAGGTTTTCAGACTATACAGAATACTCAGCATGGTAAGAACCAGTGTCGCTATTCTTAACCACCAAACTTATTAAGTAAGGAGGTTTATGTCTGTGATCGCGTGGTCTTTTTGTTTCCCGACCGTTGGGGAAAATATTTCTGACCTCGCGAAAACCATCGTTCCCCGCTCCCGATCCCTGATCAGATGCTGACCAATCTTGTACCTCCATCCGTCGGTTACTTGCTAGATCGATCTTTCAGATGTTGATGCAAGAAGTATCTTAATCAACATCGAAGCGGTAAGATCGACCGGTACTGAGTCTAGTCCCAAACAAAATGTTTGGTAGACTCATAACCGGTGCGATCTTACCTTTCCGATGTTGATTATCCCGACCCCGCCACCCCTACAAGTTTGGTCCGAGTAGGGGATCCCAAGTCGGATAAGGGATTTATCATATGGTGTGGCGTCACCTTTTGGGTGAGTCCACCGGGGATCGGGGTTTTTGTTATTTATTCATTTATGTGGGACAAAATGACTATTGGTTTTTCCGCATCTCGGGATCGATGCAAGAAGTATCTTAATCAACATCGGAAAGGTAAGATCGCACCGGTTATGAGTCTACCAAACATTTTTGTTTGGGACTAATTGGTTAATTTCTACAAGATTACAAGAATATGTTGAGAAAACTGATATTAGACCCTCCATAAAATCAGATCATAACGCAATTTCATTGAAATTGAAAATTAAAACAATAAAATCAGGTCCTGGTTACTGGAAATTCAATTCATCACTCACTGAAGACCAAAATTACAAACAAGATCTAAGACAGGTAATAAGTAAATGCCAGAAGGACGGTGAACGACAGCAATTGTCCAAACAACTAATATGGGAGTTGTGTAAAAGAAAAATAAGAGATTTCACTATTGATTATTGTAAGAAAAAGTCCAAATGTAAAAGCAATCTTTTGGAAAACTTAGAAAAAGATGTTCAACTATTCAAAATAAAATGGACAAAGATGCTAATTTATACAAAAATGAATATATTGAAGCCAAAGCAAAAATAGAAAAAAGATATAAAGAAATTACAAAAGGGGCAATTATTAGAGCTAGAGTAAAATGGTATGAAGAGGGTGAAACCAATTCAAAATACTTTATGGGCCTAGAAAAACATAAAGTAGTCAAAAATTCAATTACGGAGCTTAAGTCGAAAAAATGGTAAAAGTATTACGAATATAGATGATATACTCAATGAAACAGTAGAATATTACAGTAATTTGTATAAGTCAAAGGAAATTAAAGATGAAGATATTGACTCAGTATGTCAATAATATTCGTAGAAACATTGACAAATGTAGAATCAGATATATGTGAAGGTATGATAACTGTAAATGAGTGTACAAAAGCTGTCCAACAGTTGAAAATAAACCGGTCTCCTGGAAGTGACGGTTTAACTTCAGAATTCTACAAGTGTTTCTGGGAGGATATTAAAGAAATGGTAACTGATTCATTAAATGAAGGTTTTGACAATGGTGAAATGTCTTTTTCTCAAAGAAGGGGGATAATCAATTTACTTTACAAAAAGGGTGATAAAAATAATTTAGATAATTTTCGTCCAATATCTCTGTTAAATTATGACTATAAAATATGTACTAAAGTATTGGCATCACGTGTTCAAAATGTCCTGAACAAAATAATTAGTGTTGATCAATGTGGTTATGTTAAGGGTAGATTTATTGGTCAAAACATAAGAATGATTGAAGATGTTATTGAATATTGTAATGAAATGGATAATGAAAGTGCTGTTCTCTTTATTGATTTTCAAAAAGCTTTCGATTCGTTAGAAATTAACTTCTTGTTAACGTGTCTTAAAAAGTTTGGTTTTGGGGTACAATTTTCAAACTGGGTTAAAACCATATATGCCAATATAAATAGTTGCATTTCTATGAATGGGTGGCTATCAAAGTCGTTTAAACTATACAGAGGTATTCGTCAAGGATGTCCTCTTTCAGCTTTGTTATTTATTATGGCTGCTGAATATATGTCAACATGCATTAGAAATAACGATAATATAAAAGGTGTCACATTTAATAATGATCTTGAATTGCAAATTAAAATTGTCCAGTTAGCTGACGACACTACGGTTTTTGTTAATGACATGGTTTCTGCAAACAATGTCATTAAAGAAATAGAAAGATTTAGTTCTGTATCTGGTGTAATAATGAACAAGGAAAAAACAGAAGCTATATGGCTAGGCAAAAACAAACCACCTGGTTTAAATAAAGAGATCAAATGGACGGAAGATCCAGTAAAATGCCTTGGAATATATTTTGGTAAAAAAAAAAAAAAAAAATCGAGGAACTCAATTGGGAACCAAAAATGAAAAAATTAGAAAAATTACTGAATTGTTGGAAAGCCAGAAAGTTGACATATTACGGTAAAGTCAATATTATTAAATCAGTAGGTATTTCACAAATATTGTTATGCTAGTTGTATACATGTCCCTGATTACGTTTTTAAAACTGTTAATAAACACATATTTACCTTCCTTTGGGGTTCAAGTACAGAAAAAGTAAAGAGAAAAACTATTACTGGTTACATGGAGCAAGGTGGGATGAAAATGATCAATCTTGAACATCAAGTACAGGCACTTAAAATAAAATGGGTATCTAGAATGTTAGATGGAAATGACAATGCGATTTGGAAAAGAATATCGAAATACTGGTTTGAACCACTTGGTGGGCTATCGTTAATACTTGAATTTAATTGTAAGAGTGCTGATGTAAAAAACATGGTGTACAAGGATTTTCCACTTTTCTACAAAGATGTATTGGAAGCTTGGTATTATATGCAGGGAAACAAGATGAAAGATTCTAATGTTAATACAAGCACAATTTTGTGGGGAAATAGCCATGTGAAATGTAAAGGTAAAATATTATTATTCAAAGAGTGGATTAATGCCGGTATTATTTATTTGAAAGATATTATAGTAGAAGATAGATTTCTAAATTTAAAAGAGTTATCACGAATGGTTGTAAGCCCTATGAATATATTTAACCTTCACAAAATAATTGAGGCAATCCCAAGAACTTGGAAGTTACAAATTAAGGAAAAAAGGTTACATTCTTGTGAGAGAATTCCCAGTTCATTAGTTGAGTTAAAAAACAAGAAAGTTAAACATATTTCCTTACTCAAAACAAAAGAAATATATAATATTTTAAGTACATGTTTCGAGAAACCAGTTTGCATCCAATACTGGGATAAACAATTAAAAGTTGTAGACAAGCCGTGGAATAAAATCTTTTATTTAAAATCCGAAATAGACTGATTAATAAATTAGGGCATTTTCAATTCAATGTTCTTTATAATCTCATTCCATGTAGAAGAAATCTCCACAAATGGAAACTTAATGACATTGATATTTGTGACTTTTGTAATTGTACTGACAACTATGAACATTTCTTTATAACATGTTCAAAAAATAAATTGTTTTGGAAGCAATTTTCAGCCTTTATATGCCACATTCAAAATATTAGCGTGTTTAATATATGTTTAGAAAAAGTTATTTGTGGATGGCATATTGACAAATCTGAATACAATTTATCAAATATTTTGATTATTTTAGGCGCTTATTCAATATATAAATCAAAAATCATATATAATGATACGAAAAAAATCATTCCAATTTCGAGTTTATTTATTCAAGAAATTAAAAACATTGACCAAATAATTTCAAACACGAAAAGAAAGTTAAGAATCGACATTGATTCAAATGGTTGGGAGTACGGTAAAGTGTACTGGAATGTTATGTAATCTGGTCTTAAACTATGAGGTTCTAATATGTAGAGACCTGTAAAATGATAATAAGATGTATTGAACATGTAATCCCAATCAAAAATATTGTATGCCCATTATGTAAGATGATAACATGATGTATTGAACATGAAATCCCAATCAAAAAATATTGTATGATAATAATACATGTAGGCCCAATATAGGCCTGTAAGATTATTGAACATGAAATCCCAATCAAAAAGATTGTATGATAATAATACATGTAGGCCCAATATGTAGAGGCCTGTAAAATGATAACATAATGTATTGAACATGAAATCCCAATCAAAAAATATTGTATGATAATAATACATATAGGCCAATATGTATAGGCCTGTAAAATGATAACATGATGTATTGAATATGAAATCCCAAATCAAAAATATTGTATGATAATATGAAAAGAGATAAGAACAAAGAAATAAAGGCAATTTGCCTCACCTCTTTGAGGTTAAAGATAAAAAAAAAGTAAAATACATTTAGCTTGAGGATTTGAAGTCCTGTGTAAACTTGCAATACAATTACTGCATCAGAAAAGCTACTAGAACGTCTCAGGACCCCTTTACAATGTAGGTAAATTTGTCTCTAATAAACGGCCGGTTACGGCCATTACGAAAAAACTGGGTAAACCAGGTAAAAAATAAGCGCCCACCCAAAATGACTTTGTAAAGCTCCTGAAGCGCTTATTGGAATGAATCTGATACATTATAATACACAAAATCACTGTCTGGGCAGTGTTAACACTCATGGCTGGCTAATTGGAAGGGTTATTGGTTAAAAACTACACAGGTGAAAACAAATTGTCTCTTCATCTTTCTTCCTTCCTTCCTTCCTTTCTCCATCCCTCATATCCTTCCTTAATTCCTTCCTTCCTTCCTTCCTTCCTTCCTTCCTTTCCATTAGGCAAAAAACAGAAAGAGAGTTAGATTAAGGGTAGATGAGGTGTTGTTGGTCGAAGCAACCAACAAAATCGATTTTCATTCTCTAGATCAATAAATTATTGACAAATAACACATTGATGTTTTGCAAAAGTTCATTCTACAAATTATATAATTTGAAAACTTGCTTAATTTATTGTTGTTAATGAGTTATGTACATTTTACAAAAGTGTTGTTGTTTCAGCCCTCTTTACAACATAACTCAAGAACCACAGGACCTACAAAATTATTTATGTGATATTTGAATTCTTCTACACGCTCGCAAGGAAATGAGCAATGCAATTTTTGCCAAAACTCATTACCATTCGCAAGATGTTGTGAACTACCAAATCGCAACACTTTAAAATAGTGTATTACCTTAATGCTTGTAAGCATTAAAAATGTATACGTAAAGATGATCTTTAAAAAGATCATCTTTACAGACATTTTGCAACAGGTTGATATATTTGGGTTTGTTTTGATTAAAAAAATTGAGATGGAAATAATTACAAATCATTTGCAGTTTTGGTAGTCAACAGGAACATGAGGAATCCTTAAAGTTTCATTATTGACTACATCCTGTACTGCTACAACTAAGACAATCTGCTGACATTTTGACATTTGTAATTATTTCCATCTCAATTTTCAGATAATTGACTTTTTCATGTAAATTTCGGTCAAAATAATAAAGTCATGCGAGAGACCGACAGGAAACTTTCATTAGCCTATTATATAAAACAACAATATAATAAGTACAATGTGTAAGTTACCAGTTCAGATTTCTTTTTCATTTGCTAATTTCTTGTGGTGTTGTTTTTCTTTGTGCAGATGACCACACTAGAGTGAAGCTACAAGGAGGCATCAGTGACTATATTAATGCTAGTCTAGTCCAATTACCTAATGTTAATAGGAGATATATCCTAACTCAGGTTAGTAGTAAACTAGTATCCTAACTCAGGTTAGTAGTATCCTAACTCAGGTTTGTAGTATCCTAACTCAGGTTTGTATTTGTCTAATCAAGGTATAGGATTACTAAATTTCTGTAAATAGTATCCTTCAGATTAAAAGGTTTTATAACATCTCCGTGGTTATGATGGAAAAAGCTTTTTCTGAACAAAACCAGTGTATACTATGATCAGCTTGTAATAGGCAGGACTCGTAACATTGTGGATTGATTTAGAATTGCGTACACACAATTGGGTACAGCACCTAAGCGAAATACACTTTGCGTATAGCGTGATTGATGTACGCTTTTGTTAATTTATGTGAGCATAAGTTTGGACTTTATTGATGTGTGCAGTAACAAAAACCGATTAATTCTTGCCTATAAAAAAAAATACGAGCTGATCATAGTAAATGTTGGATAAGAAGTGTACTAACTTAGTAGTGAGTATCATCTTATTCCAGGTTAGTTTCCTCCTAACCAAGGTTAATATTTCAACTCATCAAAGCACTTACAGATGTGCCGCTATAGATAGTCGGTGTATCACACGCAGACGCTACTCTCTCAAGGAATCTAACTGGACTATAGTTCGAGGGGGCAGTGACACAAAGACGTAACTCCATATTTTGCGAAAATGAGATTTTAATATCAAAATTTTCAGAAACATGAGTGCTTTCCAAGAAACAAATTGAAGTAACTCCATTAAGCACCCCATTGAAATCAATGGCCAGTGAAACATAGTCAATGTGGACCATTATCTTTAAACTCATTTTTCTCAGAATGGCCAAAATGGAGTTACATCTTTGTGTCACTGACCTTTTGAGTTGTTGTTACCCAAGAATCTTCTAACCAAGAAGCAAAAATGACTGGTAGTAATTACAGGTCTTTTGGTGCAAGCTGGCAAAAAGTACCAAACATGTTAAATTAAGGTGCTTGTACATTTGGGCAGAGCTAAAAAAAGTACAAGCGTGCGAAGTGTTCTGCCTGGGCCAAGTATTACACATTGTACTTGAAATATCTAGGAGAGGAGTGTTTTGGGTGACATCATTTAAAAATGGAAAAATAGGAAGAGTATTCATGGGGGGTCTTTGGGTGAGAGTAATATTGGATCTCAAAGGGTCATTTTGTGATCCACAGTCTCATCCTCCCACTTTTCTGAAGAAAAAAAGTTGAGATTTTTATACCACTAGAATTAAAAATGGAAAAATAAGAATCTTGAGTTCATGGGGGGGGGGCGCTTTGGGTGAGAGTAATATTGGATCTCAAAGGGTCATTTTGTGATCAACAGTCTCATCCTCCCACTTTTCTGAAGAAAAAAAGTTGAGATTTTTATACCACTAGAATTAAAAATGGAAAAATAAGAATCTGGAGTTCATGGGCGGGTCTTTGGGTGAGAGTAATATTGGATCTTAAAGGGGCATTTTGTGATCCACAGTCTCATCCTCCCACTTTTCTGAAAAAAAAAGTTGAGATTTTTTATACCACCAGAAACCTCTGGCTACATAATTATATTCAGTCATTTAATAAAAATATTGTCAAATTTGTATGCGTTCTGTCAACAGAACAACAGCAGGGTATATCCGCATGGAGCAATTTACTAATATACTTAATCATGCATATCACGCAAGTTTACGCAAAATCAAAATTAACTGCCGCAAACTTTTGGAATAAGCTTTTTTGCGGATATCTGCTAGTCTACAACATACCATAAAGAGAGGATGCTACAATTACAAAATACTCCTTTAAAATTGCTCTTTGTAAACAAATGGAGAAACATGTCTGTGACTTAAGTGAGGAATTGTATCGAGTAACATATCATCATAATCTTGTATGGAGCTTGAAACAGCTTTGCCTGAAATGCAATGTTCGGTACATCTCCTCCCACAAGAAGCTTGGATGACTTGGCTGGTTTATGTTTTGTGTAACTGAAGCCATGCACATGACTGGTCATAAGTAAACCTAGGGACACTCAATTTGGCTACCCAGAGGTAAAAATAGACATATTTTGCTTTAATTTTGAACAGAAAAGGCACTTGTGGTTGGTGGTGGTTAGCCACAAGATTAATGCCACTGGCTGCATGTGATGCAATTGAAGTGTCTTCATTTCTGTGGAACTACAGGCAGCTTTGTCATGGGTGAAATGTTGGTATGTCTCTGTGGTTATAGCCAGAAAGGATGTTTGTCAATCATTTGCCTGTGACCTCCCAGAATTTCAACACATTTTTAGATCATTTGGAAATGTGATTTTATAAATTTATATTTTGGGATGATACATATTGTACACAGAAAGATATCTGACACTTCCCATTATGCATTTCTTCCATTTCAATTTTCTGTACTGATTTTGATATAAATGCAACATGGGTTGATACTTGATAGTGACAAAAAGTACCTCAATGAACAGAGCACATCCAGATCTTTCAAAATATGTTTATTTTTTGACTAGTGACCCATGTTTAACCAGTCAATTCTCAACATGAAAACAAAAGGAACATGTACAAAGTAATTGGAAGTGTTATTTGATGTAGTGAGGTAATGCATCATGTTGCAAAGGATTCTGGGAAGGGTATTAAAGATATCTTCTCTGGATACATATTGTTTTACTAGAAATTTCTCTTGCATTATTATTATGATTTTGCCATCTAGACACTTGAACATTGTCTCATTGATAGATCAATGCAAGAAGGATCATACACATTAAGGTCGTATAAAATTAATGTTTTGGTTCTCATCCACTCCCGCCTCAATTTCTGGGATTTGTCCGATTTTTTTTCAGATTTTTCAAAACTTGTTAGACTTTGGAATACTTTAGGAAAACTTCATACATATAAAATGTAAGTTTATTAGAGAGAACATGGATCACTTACAAGACTTTCTGTAGTACTCTAAGGGGTTTATCCCTTCGAACTCACATTAAAAAAAGGACCTCCTCCTTTCCTCGAGCACTGTTGGAAAAGACCAAAAACTACTAACAATGCTAATTTTACATTGAAAAAAAACTCCCTCCCTCATCAATTTTATGGAAATCATCTGGACAAGAACCAAAACATTAATTTTATACAGCCTAACAGAAGCAATTACACTCTTACATCAAACAGTCAATATGTTATGAAGAGATTTTGAAGGCTTTCGCTTTCATAAATATGACTTAAAAGGAAACTCAGCAGTAAAAAATTATACATTTTATTTATTATTTTGAGAAAAAGACTGATAGAAAGAAGGAAGGGTGGAGAGGGGCTGAGAGAGAGAGAGAAAGAGAGAAAGAAATGGGGGAAAGTCAGCAAATGGTAGGCCTATATAGTATAAGAATGACTATATCTATAAAAGAATGACTATTGGCCATTAAAATAGTTATACACATCAATTTATTTGTATAGAAGGTAGGGCCTGTTATTTTCCTGATTTAAATCGGGTTTCCTGATATTTTAGGAAATTGTAAAAAAAAATTGTAAAAAAAGAATTTTTTTTTTAAAGTTCTTTATGTTTTTGGATTTTTGAGTGTCCTTACAACATTTGGCTACAGGATTTAGCTTGAGTTTAGATGCACTGGCCATATAGGGAAAAAAACCCACAAAATTGTGCCTCAGAAACCCAATTTTTACCCTCTGATAGATCTAAAACCCTGGATCTCCCGGCCATGAGGGGCGAGACTCTGGTCGCTTCACTCTCTCCATTCACCAAAAACAGATATTTTTTCAAAGACACACTCTCAGGCCTGATAGAAGGTATCCCACCTGCTTTTGTGGCTGACCTCTGTCCAAAGAGTGATGAGCAGGGTTCGAAATTTTGGTTGTCCGGTTGCCCGGGACAACTAAAAAAGTCGCCGGACAACCAAAAATACTGATTCGGTTGTCCGCCGGACAACCATAAATCTAGCAAAAAGTCACATTTGTAGGCCTACGGACAACCAAAAACTTAGACGGACAACCAGAAATTGTAATCTGGTTGTCCGTGGGACAACCATTTATTTTTCCTAAATTCGATCACTGGTGATGAGCCTCTATAATTAGAACTTGAATGGACAAATGCATTCATGTTATCTTGGAAATTCGTAGAATGACACACTTGAACTGATGTGAACTCAAGATAGGGGTGTGTTTGCTTGTGTCAGACAAACCTGTATAATGTCACAAAATATGCAGGTGGTGAACGCTGTGCATTCTCTAAATTCAGTAAATTTCCTTTGTCAGCTGTGTAATTGAATGGGATTATTTTGAAATTTAAAAACACTTAAAATATCACAAACAAGTAGGCCTATATGTTAATAAATAATATTAATACAAGCTAAAACCTTTGGGGTTCGATAATGAACCCCACAAAACTAACCTTCAAATTAATTAAATACTGTAAAATTTGATTATTACTGGGTGAGAGTCACTCTGACGGTTTTAAATTCGCTGTGTTGGTTAGGCTCCGATCACTCAGTGATCACGGCAGCTGCGAAATTCAGTCCCGATTTACTTCCGTGTTCCGATTGTGTGGAAAGTGCCATACGGCTGAGCAGTTTTCACGTCTCTCTCTATCATGTCATCTGCCGCCTGAAAAAAATGTAAAAGATGATTGCATGGTATCAGTCAATTATTGAAAAAAAAAATGCTTTAAACCAGTGATACGCTTGAACCATTTTTGTCCAGGGGTTTTGTCTCTTTTGGAGATTTAGGTTTGAAGGTTATTAATTGAAGGAAGCAGCTTTTCTCTTTGGCCACAGCTGTCACTGTCCTTGCACAGATGGTTAGACCGTACATGCATAGCCAGTTTAGCTATATATTACTTGCTGGGGAAAACAATTCTTTTTCATAGCAACTTCCTCTCTTCAAAACAAACATGTCTGCTTTGGAGGAGTAGGTCATTTTCTACCTCAACATGTCTGCCATGAAACCATATTCGATAGCCGCAAAATTAAAAGGAAAAGTATTTTTTCACACATTGAGTCGGACACTGAGTCTTTCTAAGAACATGCAAAATTGTGAAAATGACAACTAAGCAGTTGTTGAACAATAATTGTGTATTTTTTTTCAAATATTTTGTCATTTTATTTTGTTAAGAGGAAAGATGGTTTATTCGTTGTCTGCCAGGTGTGGTTTAGAACATGAGCCACTCAGCTTTGCAGAGTAAAACACATGCATGCATTAGCTCTGATTTGAAATATCAGATTACATGAAGAATATCAGATTTTGGTAATAATAAAGATGTTTCTTCAACACAACATAACCTTTGTGTAAATCCCTTAAACTTAATGTTCCTGAGTGGAGCAACTTGCTTTAAATATCAATCTATTATTTATGCAGAACAATCATGCTAGGAAAATTAGGCATGATTCGAACAGGTGTATTAATGGCAATGATATCCTTGTAGCCTGTACCAAAATTAAGGTCTGTGATATTTCCATTTCTACTACATTTATTCTGGTTTGTTTAATGGAAAAATGACTTTATAGGGTCTGTAACATATCAAGTTTCAAGAGATCTTACAGATCTGGTATATAAGGACTATGCTGAACTTCACTAATGATCCCTGCTCTTATCAAATTTGTTGACAAATTCTTATACACCCTGTGTTTTCAATGTTTTACACAAATATTTTAATGTTATTCCTAAGGCCATAAAAAATAAATTGTTGTGTTGCCCTTCAATGAGAAAAAAATCGGATTGGGCAGTCTATTTTTTTCCTTTGAAGATGGTAACATCCCTGAAAAATATAGTGCATCTACAGCCAAATGTCATCATGAGTAGTGTTATTTCACTGCATTGGAATAGGAATAGAATTTGATTTCGGCCATTTTTCATTTCAATCAGTGAATTGAATCGAAATGTTTTTATTCTTTCATTTCAATTCAATGCATTGAACAGGGTTCGCAGGTTTTTGCCGCAGGTGGAAAAAACCGCGGTTTAAACCATGGTTTTAACCGCTTGGCAAAAACAGTTTTTGCCGGCAAAAATGGCAAAAACTAATAAAGTGATTTAAAGTTCAGATTTTTGATCTCAAAATGAATTATTAAATTAAAAAAATTAATTTCCTGAGTGTTACAAGGCCAGATTTTGTAATTATAAGTAACATATTAAGAAATTAAAGGCATGCGTTTTCATTGCTCAATGACGCATAACTGAAATGTGGCACATCAAATTCAAAACTTTTTCATTTTAAGGACTTGATGAGACAAAAAGAATGTGAAATGATTCATTAAAAGTTGTTTGTTTACTGTTTATGAGCTTTCTGTGTACTTGTTAATATTTGAGTGACTATATATGAGTTTTTACCAGTTTTTGCCATTTTTGCCGGTTTAAACCAGGCAAAAACTGGCAAAAACAGGTTTTTGCCAGTTATTGCCACTTTGCCGGCAAAAACCGAACCCTGGCATTGAATCGAAATGTGTTTTTTGTTCATTTCAATTCAATTCATTGAATCGAAAATGCATACATGTGTTTTGATTCTGCCATTTCACCTGTATTTTCAGCTTATCAGTTACAATAAACTTTCTCCCTGAACTGCTTTTAGGCAAATGTCCGGTAAAATCTAGCAGTGTTGGTAATAAGAATTGAATTCAAATGCTATGAATTCGAATTGAAATTGGTTAGCAATTAATTTCAATGCATTGAATTGGAATTGAATCAAAATGAAAAACCAGAGAAAAATTGAATTGAAATTGCATCAAAATGATTTTATAAAATAAGAATTGAATTTGAATTGAATTGAAATTCATTTTCTGAATCGAAATAACACTAATCATGAGTTTGATAATTGGCACTTTAATACTGTGTACAAAATGTATATACCATTGGACAGGAGCTTTACGACAATTCTTTCAATAAAATTTTGAGTTTTCAGTGGAAAGCAGCAAGATTTTGACAACTTCTAAAAAGTTACAAAGTTACAAAACAGCAACACCTCCACAACCAACATTTGCAAGTTTTTAGAGTTGGTTGCTGAGGGCACTACAGCAATTGTTTTTGGCCTAACATTCTTTTTATCCCCATGGCTTTGCGATGGTGTATTCCTTCTGCGTTCGCTGAGCCATTCAAAGCGAGGACAAGCTATCGTTTCCTACATTCAAAGCGAGGACAAGCTATCGTTTCCCACATTCAAAGTGAGGACATTTTGACAAAATGAGGTCAAAATCTGAGTCCTTGCTTTGTGAGTATATGTGCATTGGATAACACTCTTCCTATAGGGGGTATGGGGGTATAGGCTATTATCTCACTTTGTATACGTGTTTACAGACAAAGCGAGGTGACCTCACTTTGAATGTGTTGTTCGTAAAAATGTCCTCACTTTGAATGCCATTTCAAACCCCATTTACACACAGGTCTGTGTATCACAAGTCCATGCTTTGAATGCCCGCGCACATGGGGTGTGTGTGTTGGTGTGTATATGATGGATGTACAGGGGTGTAGGTGTAAACAGCGGACCTCTCTGAAACAGGGGACCCTCCTTGGTTCAAGGAGGTCTGTGATCGTCCACAATTGCTTGTAATACATAATTGCAAGGTATGTCCTCTATTGTATGTTAGATACATGTATACCAGGTAAAATTTCATATTTATACACATGCACACAAAATTACAGAAAACATCCTTAGTATGTTTATATAATGTATATTTTATTGTGTGCCTAATGTTTGTCATTCTGTTTGTTTGTTTTCAGGGACCTCTACCTCATACTATTAGTCATTTCTGGCAGATGGTATGGGAACAAAACAGCAAGGCAGTTATTATGCTCAACAATGTCATTGAAAAAGGAACAGTAAGTGCATTCATTGATTGTCTAACAAGGAATTAATCTGAGTAGAAGGCATACTGCCATGTTTTCATGTTGCTCATTGGTTTCAAGCAAGCAATTAATCTGAGTAGAAGGCAGACTGCCATGTTTTGATGTTGCTCATTGGTTTCAAGCAAGCAATTAATCTGAGTAGAAGGCATACCCCGGGAGGCATACTGCCATGTTTTCATGTTGCTCATTGATTTCAAGCAATGAATTAATCTGAGTAGAAGGCAGACTGCCATGTTTTCATGTTGCTTATTGGTTTCAAGCAAGGAATTAAGCTGAGTAGAAGGTAGACTGCCATATTTTCTTTGTTATGTTGCTCAGCCCTCAAATTAAGGATCTGAAGGGGTACAGCAACTTTTTAGGCAAGTTGATAATTGCCCTGGATTTCCATTGGAAAGGCGAGGCGACACAGCAATTTGTAATATAATATTCAAAAGGGCATTCACAGCAACTGTTCAAAATTTGAGAAGGGCACCAAGGCAGTTTCTCAAAAGTGAAGAAAACTCACACTCTTCAGAGGGCACGGCAAGTGACTGCCATCGGTAAAGGCCATATTTTTAGGGTATTACGGCAGTGGGGGAGGGCACCGACGGCATTATGGTGCCGTGGATTAATTTGAGGGCTGATGTTGCTCATTCGTTTCAAGCAAGGAATTAAGCTGAGTAGAAGGCAGACTGCTATGTTTTCATACCTATAGATTTAAATTTGTTCATCCTATCAACCCATAACCAAGTATTTTAATACTTATTAAAATAGGTTTCAATACGGTAGCTTATTGTTAGATTGTTGTTTTTTTTAGGTACCTTTCATTGAACTGGTTACTAATTAAACTTTTTTCTCATCCCTGAAATCAATGGGCTAGAAGCAATATATCAAGTTTAAAAGAATAACAAATCTAGGAACTTGTTTGACATCCTGGCACCAGTAATGATATGTCTAATAACAAGTCAATACAGGACATACAAGAAGATATAAAGAATCGTTTTCAACAGACATCCTTACCATTCTAGATTGAGCACTGGATAAACACAGTCATGAAATTGATAATAAAATGAAGCTACTATTAAAGTGACCCTTTAGAAGTATTCTAGCAAATGAAATCAGGGCTTGAAGGAACTGCAATATTAATATTAATAATTGGGCTTAATTTACTTCAAGTTGATCAAGTTTGATTGACACTGTTACTGTTCTCAACAAATTTTCAGCATAGTTACTGCTAAATGCATTCATTTATTTATTCATTCATGCATTTTCACACAATGGAAAGGCAAACGTGTGTAGATTTCAATTTTGGATTTTGGCTTGGTGCCTGAAAACGTACCCTACAAATATATACCAATTTTCTGGAGTTCTTTAAAAAATATTTATATGAACTTGCCAAATTATGGAATTTTTGTAAAAAAAGGAATGAAAAATTGGCTCTTTTTCCTGAGTTTTGCAGGAAATTTTGAAAATTATAAAACACTTACTTGAAAATCTACACGGATTTGAACTAAATTTGAGAATGACGATCAAGTACCCACATTTCCAAAAATTACAGATGACCACATAAAGATTTAAATCATTCAGTAATTTCCTGCAACCAACTGCTTAGACATGCAGAGTGGGAAGTAAAAGTATTTAAATTCAAAACCACTACTGATTATGTATGTGGTTCTTCAGACTGCTTACATATGCACAAGATTAGCAACCAAATTGAAATGTCTATATGAACTGTTAGTGCCAACTTCCTTGTTTTCAAGAAACTATTGCATGAAAACATCACATGAAGCTTATTCTTGAATTATATTGTATAAATCAGAAATGTGTTTGTTATTCTTTACTCCGAAAAAGAAGATGCGAAATGAGTTGATTTCATTTGATTTATTTACTTTATTATAATATATGCAGTGACTGCACCTCAGAGGGTAGACCCTCCCTCGGGTCCATGGAGAACGACTGGTAATGTAGATTACATAGCATTAAAAATCAACACAATACATGGACCCTCCCAGTCTGTAAGCAATTTGCCTTCCAGCTCCCACAAAATGCTGGGAGTTCACTTTTACGGATTTGGAGTCACGCAATCTTTCTATATACCACGTCCATGTTTTCACTACATTAACGTTTGTGTAGCGACTAAACAATGATATTGTATCCGACCAATCAACGCAGCTTGGCAGCGCGGGATATTTGAAAAGGCTTCCTAGCTAAATAATGTGCAAACATTTGCAAACCGCACGCGATAATATACGCAATATGGACAATAGGCCTAAGTCCGAGTCGAGTGGTTGCCTTTTATTATTGAGCGTACCATGGGTCTATCAGACGCGTGCCACTTGAGCTCAATACCTCTCAGTTGTTGACAAGTGTCCCATCCGATCTTCGCGTCACATCCCGCGCATAGCTTTGTGCTACCATATTTGAATTGAAACTGGGGCGGGGCTTTCGTAATTGACATCAGAAACAACGTGCTTCGTTGAACGAATATTTGGAAGGGAGATCTCTAACACATTGGACCAGTCTCGGAATCAGCGTTCAATGGACTTTCGCGTTCACTTATAATACGAGTATATTTCTATATTGCTGCATGGTTGACTGTGGTGGGTGTAATTAGTGGCGTCGATTTGTGGATGAAGAGGAATGGGTTTTTGGCATTGAAGAAAATAAGGGGGGGGGTATTACAGGACTTTGGCATTTTTTTCATAGGGCATTATGTAATTATTTATTGTTACATTATCCAGAGATGGAACCGAACCGAGACTGGGGGCCAGTCTACTCAGAGGGATGCATGGGGGCATTTTCACTCAGTTGGGACAAAAAATCATCAGAAATTCCACTATCTTGTCAATCTTTGTCAAAGACTACTTGTGATTGAGGGGGAACGAGCGGCAGCGCCAAAGGTGCAACCGCGACATCGAGCTGTGAAGCGGTCCAAGAGTGTGTGGTTCCTAGTAGTTTCTCTCCCTATGGGTACCTGTGCACTGCACAGTGTGCAGTCTTTTCGCAAAAATGGTAAATTATAGATTTGTTTGGATATATTGGGGGGAAACTGGTTGGAGGCAGTGGCGTAGCTGCCGGGGGGGGGGGCAGCCTGTTTGGGCCTGGGCCCTAGCGCAAGGAAAAAAGAGGAAAAAGAAGAGAGAGAGAGGAAAAAATGTGAGAGGAGGGGAAAAATGGTACTATATAATCAAAATGTGTCGCTTTTAGGGTGCTAGCGCCTATAATCCTTTTTTTTTTTTTTTTTTTTTTCTTCACTTTTTCAAACCATCGGAAAAAAAATTGGGGCTGTTGAGGAAGGGGCGGCAAAATTTTTGTTTGATGGATTTGGCCCCCGCCCCATACAGGCTTGCGACCCCACCCTGGAAAAAATCCCAGCTACGCCACTGGTGGGAGGGGCAAGATTTCTGAATAGAGCCAGGGGATATACCTGCCACTGTATGTATCTTGAGGGCAAGATGCCAAATTTTGAGCAAAACACCCCCGTCCCAGCAAAAAATCCTGGTGCAGCAACTGTTTTATATAATATGTAGTATACTTTTGTTCACCAATGCAGTATCATAAATTAGCTGTGCAAATTTGCCCCACTTCACACTTACTGAGGTTGGCTTGAAATTTCTTGCACAGTATTTTGTGGGGTTTATTACCCAATGAAACAGAGGTGAAAATGTTTTGAATATTGCACTTATTGTCGTCAGTAATGAGGCCTCTGCTGCCAATTTCAATACAAAATAACTTGGCGTCATAACTCTGTCCCTGGAGATCCATGATTAAACTTGAGTATTTGTTTACCTTGCGGTCGTGAGAATTTCTGATGTTTTGTTCGAACGGAATAGTTAGCTCGAAGACAATGATCTTTTTTGAGTCGCGGTTGACGAGGACCAGGTCTGGTCTCTGTTGAGTTGCCAAAATATCAGGAGGGATAGTGGTCCCCGCAACTTTGGTTGTACCAGCTAGGTCACAATAGAAGGTCCATGATGGGGCAGCAATTTCCTGAAGAGTGTCATGGATGATACGAAGGACAGAGTCATGGCGCCAAGTTGAATTCATTTAACATTTAAAGTATATTTGCTCATATTAGGTTGGATAGTGTGCTTGAGTAACCTAAATTGGAATATACTGTGATAACTATCATTAAAGTATTATTTTTAATTACCATTATTCAAGTCGTGGTTTCTGTATAATATTCATCATAGTCACATTGTGCTATTTTAAGAAACAGCTCTCTTTCAAGTAAAACAGAAAGCTATTACTTGTATTATTGTGTCAAGTGTAGTATTCCTGGTACATGCTTGCTTACCCTGTATTGTAATGACAGTCACTCATTATGCACTATGGGTTTTGCATTTCCGAGAATTTCTCAAGATGTAATAAGGTCTGTCCAAATACCTGACACGGCCTCAGTCGGTGCACAAGAGCGGAATAATTTTTCATTTGGATATATTTGTTTTCATCCTTTATTGCGTTAATGACACTGATATACTTTATAAACTTGATCAAAATAATGTTTTTGTATGCTTTAGAATATGAGTGGCAAACTCAGGATAGCATCAAAACGAAATGCAAAGAAAAAAAAATTACAAATCTAATTTACAAATCTTGAAATATTGACATGGCCAAAAAATATCTGACATCACATGTCAGCATTGTATGGTCATGTGGGCAGTATTCGCAATACAAAAATTATCTGATAAAAGTCATCTGATATTTATAAGGCTTTTCAAAGAATTTCTTCTGCTTGTTCACAAAGTGAGCGATGACGACACTTGCCAACATATCCGCTTGAAAAGGCTATCTTTTAGAATATTTGCATAATTCTGCAAAATGATTAATGATCCGTGGGTTTGTCTGAATAATTTGCCCTATCAACGTCATTTTAACACATTTTCAAATACTGTTTGAATACTGCTTTACCTTGCTCTGAGCTTTAGCGCTAGGATATGTAGACGTCATATTTTTTTTCTATCTTGTCTTTTAACAAATTCTTTATATAACATTGACCTCAGATTGTGACTTCTTTTTTGTGCAGCTTGCCCTGTTGGCCATTTACAGCTTGGGATATCTTTACAGTAGTAATAATAGTAAATGTTAACAGTATTTGTCATCAGAAAAATATACGGGCATCTGTGGAATCAATACGAAAAATATATAACTATTCGGATATCTGTAATTCTGTGGAGCAATATAAAAAAATGTAAATAGCTTGGAAGTTTAAAGGCACTCTACAAAATTAAAATGTGTATTTATAGGAGTAGCTTAAAGTGAAGTACTATAAGTCAATAAAATTGTCATTAGGTAATTCTTTCATAAAAGGAAGAAAACAGCAGTGTTGATAATAGCTCCATTCAATTGCATGAAGCTGCATTCATTCAATTGCATGTAGTTACAAGTGCTACATGTGTCAAACTCCCCAAACATTGCCAAAATGTGATATTTTGCTCATATAATTTATAATTAATACGGCCACTTGCAGGATAGGTGAGCAAACCCATTCACTTTAATACAAAAATGCACACATATCGAATTGCATTCTGAATATGAAGAATGTCTTTCTGATATCAAATAATTTTCATTTTTTGAAATTCACGATATAATACAAATTTTATGACAAATTATTAAAATTTGATATTTGTTACATTTTTGATATATAACAGTCCTCGAAGTAAATTTTATAAATCCAATGATATATTCTTAAAGTGTATGTAGCTGGGAGGAAAAGCCGATGATCAATTGAAAATTTTGACCTTTCATATTGAAGATATGGATTTTTTTTTTAAAAAGACCTAATTTTATTTGGTGTTTTGGGAAAAAAATCCATATCTTCAATACGAAAGGTCAAAATTTTCAATTGATCGTCGGCTTTTCATCCCACCTACATACACTTTAAGTATAAATCATCAGATTTATAAAGTTTATCTCGAGTACTGTTAAATATCAAAAATATCAATTTTTAATCATTACATTGCGAATTTCAAAAAATCAAAATTATTTGATATCAGAAGGTCATTCTTCGTATTCAGAATGCAATTCGATATGTCTGATGTGCTCTAATGTCCCACAATAAATACTGTCCAAACGTTCATACCCCATCCCTTAAGATTGTCTGATTTTGCACATCACTGACACTGCCTTTTTTAGGTATTTCAAAAGTAAGGTTTACTTTAAGGGCTCGGATAGTGATGTTTGCACAGTGTGAAACTGAGAACACATGAGACACACCAAATTGCATTCTGAATATGATTAATAATCCATCTGATATCAAATATTTTGTTTTGAAATGCACGATATAATACAAATTTTATGACAAATTATTAAAAATTGATATTTTTGACATTTAACAGTCCTTGCAGTAAACTTTATAAATCTAATGATATGTACTTAATTAAAGAAGGAAGGAGGAAAAGCCGACCATCATTTGAACATTTTGAATTTTCATAATGAAGGTATATACATTTTTTCCCAAAACACCTAAAATTATTAGGTCTTTGGGGAAAAAATGTACATCTTCAATACGAAAGGTCAAATTTTTCAAATGATGGTCGGCTTTTCCCCCATGAATGCGAACAAAACTTTTGACTACACCTGCTTTTAATAATACATGTCATTCCTTCTGCCTTCAGGGATGCCAGTGGTCTGAAGTGACTTTGCAGGAAAAATCATGAAAAAGTGCGCAAATTTGAGGTATAAAGCCTCAAAACAGAAAATAAGTCAAAGTGCAGAAATTTGGAGTTACAAAAAGTAGGAAATTAGGGCAAGTTGCGAAAAATTGTTTCAGTTAGCGTGCACTGTAAATGTTGAATTATCAATGATTAAGTTTGTGTTGTTAACCCACTCACCCAAACTAAATACCACGAAACTATGCAAATGTAGCAATGAATGGAAAACGAAAGCAAATCGGTAACTAGTTTTCTTGGCTCTTTAGGCATAATTCACTGACAAATATTTTATAGAGTTAATTTGTACGTAGACCAGGGCATGAGTTACATGTACATTTCTAAAACTTGGAAACAGTGTATGCATGCATGTCAGGAAGAGTCAAATAGGTGTTGATGAACTTTCGCCTTGGGAATGAGAATGTTTGGACTTATTTGAAATAAGTGTTAGCCTAAGTTAAGTATCAAGAATTGAAATGGACCTTTTCAATGCTCAAGCATACCTGTATATTTTGTATAATTAACAATTTAAATGGTATTTGTGCAAAATCCCAACAAAACAAGGATTTTGCATTTTTGTACATATAAGAAGATTTTATATGATTAATTCGTTTGACATTTCTGCCAAATTAAGTGTTTCTAGCAATGTTCAGACATTTTCAATATATAGCTAATTATGACAGAGTACGGTGACGTAGTATTGACAAAATGTATTGTTCTAACAAATTAATATGAATGTTTCCTGTAGTGAAGACGTCAATAAAAAGGAAGCAAAATCAAAATAGATTGATAGTAAGAACATCAACATCCTCATAAAACAATTTCTTTTTGATTGAGATGGATGTGTAGCCTGTACTTTATAGTAATTGTGAGCGTCATTGGATTGTTATAAAGGAGACACTATACGTTGCTAAGGTCGTGAAAACAAGGTCAAACAACACAATGACGTGGGTGTGATGACAATTTCCGGTTCTCCCCTGCATGTGCGGTCTCTCGGAACGATGTCAGTTTCTATTGGGGTTACCTGGATAATTTCTCCGCCATTATCCTACCAAAAGAAGGATAAATTCCCCGGAAAACTCTCGCTGCTATTATCCGGAGAATAGCGGAGAAGGCCAGTTTCTATTGGGCACAATTTATCTCTTCGCCGGTATTATCCGGATAATGGACCTCAATAGAAACACACTATTAGTGACCAATCTGCTCCGGGGCAAATTAAACAAGGAATTATTGGCTCCCATAACAATGTGTTGTGTGGGGCTAACGTTATGTTACAGATGGTTGGTTGTTCGGCTGTCCGGGCGGAAACAAAATCATAGGATTCATAAAGTAATGATGTTTTTCTGATTATTTTTCATCAATTTCAGGTAAAATGTGCACAGTACTTCCCAAAGGGCGAGGATAGTGGCGGGGATGATGTGTTAAATTGTGAAGAAAGCAATCTTCATGTAAATTTGCTGAAAGAAGAAGACTTTGGTTATTACCTAGTACGGACATTGGTAGTTGAAGATGTTAAGGTAAGTCAGGATAGGGTGCAGATTTGGTTGATGCTGCAGGAATGGTGATACATACCAAAGGCTATTTTTGTAGTCATATAAGCTTTTAAATAACGACATACAGTTCTCGAAAAATTTCTGACATTTGCTTGTTATACCATTTTTCACCCTGATGTGGCAGTGAAGTCAGTGCGCATTTCATTGGGAACAGCTTTAAATTGCTAGCGTTCGTTCATAGCATTGGCGTACACACACACACATGCTTAAAGACGCAGCATAGATGTGCGAGCGAAATAGCTGCTTCAACGCGTTGATGTCACTGTTACATCAGGATGAAAAATGGTATAGTACCAGAAAGGCATAATTGTTGCTATGACCTGCAGCCCTGCGTCAGACTAATATTAACCCCATGAGAACTACCTGCCGAAAAAAAGGTTTTCATTATCAATTGACCCAATCAGCAGGATTGTTAGATTAATTTCACCATGGAAAAAAATTGGGGTGAATTATTTGCAAAGCTCCATTCTGATCGGAGATTAAAGTGAAAATATCATGTAATTGACCAATCAGAGGCAATGTTAGATGGATTTCTGTTGATTTTTGCATTACAGTCTGGTGAAGCCAAGGAAGTGTTACAATTCCATTACAACAGGTGGTCAGATTTCAGTGTGCCCAAATCTCCCGATGCATTCCTCAGATTCCTACATCACATCCGAAAGTCAGGGTCATTAGACGACAATGTGGGACCACCGGTTATACACTGTAGCGCTGGCATCGGCAGGTCTGGTACTCTGTGCTTAGTCGACACATGTTTATTAATGGTAAGTCAAGGTGATTATAGGAGGCCGGTCGAGTGCAGATCCGTCGGAACACGCTTTTCAATATGGAATAAATGCTAACCTCATTGTGACAGCATCCAAGCAGCAAAGTTCATTTCCCATTGAAAAAGCGTTATCTGACGAATCTGCAGTTGACTATTCTGATAGGCAAAATATCTAATTCTCGATCATGAGAGCCAACTTGGGTACGCACAGATATTTGCGTCGAGCGTACTACGTAAAGCCGCACGCTTACGCCGCAAGCACATGTTTTGAGAATTTACCAATCATGGTCTTTGGTTGCATGATTGTATTGTTCTACGAATAGTACGCCAGATGCTACAGTACGCAGAAGGTACATCCTCTCATGATCGAGAATTGAATATTTTGCCTATAGTTGAGAAGGACACCCTTAATGTTTTTCAAATTCTGATTTTTACACGATTGTAATGTAATTTAGTTAACTAACATACCCTGAAAAAAATCAAGACTCTAGATGCTGTAGTTGTGATCAAATCTGAGATTTTGAATAAAATGACAAGTGTATGTGGTTTTAATAACTACAATAGAAATATCAAATGAGTATGTTATGCCCATAACAATGTGGTAAAGCACATCAAAAGAACTGAAGTCAGTCACATATTACGTCTGGTATTAAATAGCGATTTTCTTTGTTTTGCCTAAATCTGGTTGTGTCAAAATTAAAAGGGGGCATATAATGACAATGAAAGCTAAAATTTTGTGGAGAAGAAATACAAATCTATTCTTTATGGAAATGTTACAACATGGCTTTAACTCCTGCAATGAATACCCTACTCTGATTTTAATGTGGACAAGAAACAGGACCTCTCTCGCCACCCGTAAGAAAACTAAATATCTTCCCTCAAAACCCCTAAAGGCATAGGAAGAGGACACAAATCAAATAAATAGGATCTTGTGAAGGTGATCAAAGAGGAAATCTTGGTAGGAACCTAATTTGTGGGAATTCTTGAAATTTTTTTTCTCCATTTTTAATGTGATGGAGTACATACAGCTGTAGGATGACATTACAAATGTATAATAAGTATAATTACTCACAATTATCATTATTATTTTATAGATTGAGAAACAAGGCAGCACAGACGGTGTGAACGTACATCAAGTGTTACTTGAGATGAGGCGGTGTCGTATGGGTTTAATACAGACGCCAGACCAGCTACGATTCTCATATCTTGCCATTATGGAGGGCGCTAAAGCTGTCCTAGATGGCAAGGGTTTGGAATCCTTCCATGTTGAGGTAAAAACTGTAACTATTCTATAGATTTATGGTGACCTCATGTGCTGTATAGTTTTGTGTCAGGTTTTTTTTTGCATATTTCTGAATATTAATTACCTTATTTTGCATATTTTACCTAAATGCCATTACTCCAGTCTGATGCTTACATTTGTGATATTAATGACTTCAATTGTATATTATATGCAGGGTTGTAGCTACAGTGGGCGGTGGTGGACGGTAGAGCCCACCATTCAGTATTAGATCCATCACTCAGCTACAATTTTAGCATTGGATCCCACCACTCACGAGTCCACAATTGCACAATTTTATTGAATTAGTCAAGAATTCTCTCAATTTTGACAACAAATTGCCAAATATACAATATTTTCATCAAATGCCACCAAGCACTAAAAATATCCTAGCTACAACCCTTATGTGTATATACAAAACTTTGTTATTTACAATTCTTTATTGTGTGGGCAACCATAATTACGAACCACATGTTCTAGTTTTCTCATGGCAGCACAATGTTCCAACCAAATGATATTGGGATCAGAGAAACAATGTGTGTGAACCACACCTGCATGTAACGTTAGGCACGTAATATGCGCTGACTGCAGCCGTGTCAGTACTGTTTGTTTTCTTCATGGTCTTACCTACTTTCACTTTAGTTTTCACACCACTGTGGTTAAAGCTTGAATTGTTTTGCTCTCATCCTACAAAATACGAAAGAATGAAGGAAAATATGCAATTGGAAAGTTAATCCTCATCATGTTTGCAATGGACTGTTCCATATGAAATCCTTCACCCCCTGTGGAAGACATAACCTTGATCTTACACACAGAGGGCATGAATTTCAAATGGGTGACTCTGTTTGAAATCTACCTCCCTCTGTGTAAGGTCGTAAGGGGTGTATGGATTTCAAATTGAATTGCCCAATTGGCGACTACACACTGTGTCAAAGCAACAGTGATTGCCTTCATTGGCATGGTATTTTGCATTCACATATGAAGTACTTCCATCCCAATCTCAACATTATTTGATGAGCGATGTCGGGGGGGGGGGGGATAAAGAAATATTTCTTCTTCTAAGAAAGTTCAGTCTGCCACTGCAATAGAAGACACGGTTGCAATGTAGGCACACGTAGTAAAAGTTAAATAAGTAAGGTTCCAAGTAAGTGTCGGAGATGTACGACCTATAATTATAGCCTACCACTATAATTATATAGCCTGCCACCGGCATGTTGTCCTACTTGGCATGGTGGGTACAGGAAAAATTACAGTCCTGAACTAAGAAAAATTCAATTGTAGAAAAAGTGGCGACAGTCTAGCAAAGCTTGATGTACTGATTACCAAAGCTCATACAATCAGAATAAAAAAATTTGTCTTGAACCTTGTTCATGAAACAACATTTTGTATAGATGAATCCAATTTCACACATTCCTACACCTCAATGACAGCCATAGCTGGGTCCCCGTCGAGTCCATCCCACCTAAAATGTGAAATGATGCGGCCTTGGCGGGGCTTTTATACTGCATTCCATCACCCTTGTTATACGTAGTCAATAGAAGGATGAAAGTTTGCAACACAATACAATATAACATTGATTTTTTAAGCGGTTTTAATCCACCCAATTGGGCGGGGACCCAGTAATAGCCAAATGAATTTTGACCATCACTTGGCTCATTGGATTTATCTATAGTATTGTATTTAGCAAATGTTCAAAGTTCCAAACATTGTTCAAATTGGTGGACTTGAGAAGTGAAATCTACCTAAACAAGACATTTTGAAAAAAAAAAAACTCACAATAAAATGCTGTTTCTGGCAGCCTGAACAAGATTATTTCCTAACATGCAATTTCCATATATGATTTTCCATTCAGCAAGTAGAAACCATCCCAGAGAACCCTCCACCATTACCGCCAAGGCAAATCAAGCGCCCTCACTCACCAGATGACGAAGTAGAAGGACACATTAAGCATCCGAAGGAAGATGACGGAAGTGGAGATGGGGAAACGATATGTCAAGAAAACAGGTGGGTGCAGTGTGCGATGGTGTCTGCCCAGTTTGGCGGCCAGGATGGACAGTGTTGTGTTTTTTGTTTGTTTTGTCAAATGTCAAATTAGACATACTTTACAGGTAAAGTAGGTAATTCTTGGCCGAGCTTGAACACTCAGAATGCTAATGGCTCCGCGATAAACACACACGCACATAGCGTGGTACAGAAGAAAGCATACATGTGCCTTACCTTGCGTATACGTTTAGTACGCTACATGGACGCAACAGGTATGTTCGAGCTTGGCCAAGAAATACTTAATTTACTGCAGTTGTCAGACATTATTCAGTATAACCATGGTTTATGGATGGGGTCTTGTTCCGCCTTTATACTGGACACTATAGTGTTGGTAATTGGGTTTTGAATTCAAAATGGTGATTATGTTTCTCGGTTACTCCTAAAACACCTTTATTAATCTGATGTGCTTCAGTTCAGGTTTTCATTATGGGGACATGATCAGTTTTATAATTAAACCCATTTTAAAGGGCTCTAATTATGGTTTGTTCTCTTATAATTGATAGAGTTTAAAAAGGTTTGCGTTGGTTGGCAGTTTTTGTTAAGGTTGCATGAGTTTTTTGTAGTGCACTACTTAACACCATGTTTGCAGCTACAACTATCTATCATGGTGGCTATTAAAGGTGGAAATTAGAAGAGGAAGTTCAATCAAATTAATTTTATTGTCTAAATTGTTACACAGGAAAAGTTCATGTTCATAATTGTCTCATTGTCCGTAAGATAATCACATGAATTGCACATTGAACACAAGTGCATGTTAGGTGACTGCTATAATCAAGTATATACCCCAGTCGTAAAATTATCCCACCATATGGCCTAATATTGAACACAGTTAAGCCTCAACAAATAAATAGTTTGATTGGCGTAACATAAAAAAAATAGGGTAGGTTGGTCAGGATTTTTTTTGTACTTTTTAAGCTGTAAATTGCATTCGATTTAGGCATTGGAACTTTTTTTCTTTTTTTTTAATTTATTTTAATTTTTTAAATTTTTCTTTTATTATTTTTTTTGAAAAAAAAAAGAAAGTCTAGGAGCGGGTCTACTTTTAGGGTCGGTCAGGTTACTCAAACTATTTTTTTTGAGACCTTATTTAATTGACCAATGAGATGTTATCCTTACATAGGCATTGCTTCCACACTCAACCACAGGTTGACTGCCAATTACCCTTGGCATTCTATTGTTCCGAACATTAGAAATCAGGCCCAACCAGTGGTTCTACCATGGCGTTGGTGGTTGACCTGTGGTTGGCTTTTGAAGTCATCCCTTAAATTAATAAATATTTATGATGTTGTATAGTGAATATTAATGTTTCTTTTAACAGATCATAGTCATCACTACCTCTAATACATGTAGTCCCTAGACCTTATAGCCTAAAGTTTGTTTGGCTTATAATTGGCAATGGTTATTTGGTTTTTGTTAATGCGCACATCAGTAAAGTTCAAATTTATGCTTGTGTAAACTTGCATAAGCGAGTGCCAGCCACACAGTACAGATTGCACAACTATCGCAAGTGCTACGCCCAACTGTGTGCAGACCATTTTATATCAATGCACAGTAGTATGACTTTTTTGCCAAATATAAGCCGAACAAACTTATTATAGCCTAGTATTGTTATCAACAATGATTTTTTTTTTCAACGTTAATGTGCACTGGCTACTCCGGGGAAAGATTAAAATTTGTTCATCCTATTAACCCAGAGAACTAAGTATAATAACTTTCAATGAATATTTCCTCTTTATCATTTAAAACTTTCCGATTGCTCCACAGTAGCAGCACAAACGACTCAAGCGAGCAGGCGGAACTACGACGGAGGAAACGACAAGAGAAGAACAAAGCCTTGGCTGATAAGGTAGCTGAAATGAAGAAGAAGCAGCGCGATAGCGAAGATTGGAATGACAAAAAGTCCATGTATCAGTATCTGGGTATAGGTGTAGGCCTGTGTGTGGGTGCCTTCTTGTTATATCGCTGGTTTATCGGGGGTGGCGGGGGCATGGAACCTAGCTTAGCACAGTGAGCTCTTTCTACAATTTATAATCTTTGTTTATTTACACTGTACAGGGAATATTTGTTAAATGTGATGAGAGCAGGTTTCGGATTGGTTGTTAGTTGTATGTTAAGGTGACTGCACCTTATGTTATCGGTGTCTGTTCCACTTGTGATCGGTGAGGTGATCATGTGATGGTGAGAGTGTGAATCCTGTCCAGAAGGTGTGTGTCCAATTGTCATCTAATTCATCCACAGATTACAATATTTTTATGAGTGTTTGGTTACAGATGACCAAAACATCATATTGTTTCAGGACAATTAGTTATAAATATGGAGTAAAAGTCCTACATATCACACTGATTTGACATGCGCAACTGTGATCACATGTGACACAGGAATGTCATGTGATTTCGTCATACGTGAACACACCAACTATCTGTCCATGCTAGTAACCAGATAGATCCCTAATACAAACATGACAAGTGCGTTTTGCATGCATCAGTTTACACATTAGGTCCAACCATCAAGCAGTGACGTAAGGCAAGGTTCTGCACTGTGATCGGAGTGACGAAATGAGTCGGTATTCTGGTGAGAGCAATGTGTATGGCAGTGTTGCTCTGCATCCCAGACCATGCCACAAGGTGGTCCAGGGAATTGTCACAGTCATGTGTTATTGATCAGGCGATCAAGTGATCATCTCCACAAATGAACTATTCCATTTGAAATTCACATCCCCCTGTAGAAGATGATATTACTACTCAGTTCCAGTTGAACTGTACATACAAACAAGGGAAGGGGCTTACGCATCGTACACAAAATACACTGTTGTGTTGTTTGTATTGTTTACCATGACTGCTTATATTCCATAAATACCAGACTTGAGCCCTGTATATCAGGGACAGTCTGTGTGTGTAGCTCAGTGGATAGAGCGTTCACCCGGCAAGTGAAAGGTCTTCAGGATCTAGTGCCCGCAAAGGCAGGTATATCCAGAGTTTTTTATCTGGTGTATCTGCCTATGCATGTTATGTTTCCAGTGTAATTTCATGTTAAATTGTGCTAGTGTGCGATGCGTGGTCCTTCTTTCCCTTGTGAACTGTACCTAATTAATCCAGGTGGAAAGTTTGCACATTTCATGTTGAAATCAAGCTGAAAAGATGGAAAATAATGAAATGCAGTTGGATTTCGAGAAAATTTGTTTGGAATTCCAAAATGGTCACACAGCTTTCACAGTGTTGGAATGGCAGAAACTGTTGAATTGGGCTATTCCATTAAAACCCACACTACCCCTGTGGAAGATTTTGGAAATATCTGCCACAGAGGGAGTATGAATTTCAAATGGAATGAGCATATTAGCAACTGCATTTGAAACTCACCCTCCTGCTGTGGAAGATTCAGGTTGAATCTTTCTCACGAGGGGTATGAAATTCAAATAGAGCTGCCTAACATGTTCCTTCCATTTGAAATTCATACCCCCTGTGGCAGATATTTCCAAAATCTTCCACAGGGGGAGTGTGAATTTTAAATGGAACAGCCCATTTGTTTGGAATTCTAAAATCTTACTCAAGGGATTAAGGCCGTGGTTTTCAAATAGAATACCCTAACATGCGAGTGTATTGTGTCTGTGTCATTTCAGACTTGCCTGGGTTGGGTATATTTTTAAAACATAATATAAAATGAATTGAACCTTGCCAGTATTTTATGTAATCATATTCTTTCTTTCGTACTCTGAAAGGACTATTTAATTATGGAATACACCTTGTACATGTACAGCAATTGTTGATGTTTAACATATTCAGCCAAGTATTGCACCACGCATCTTTCATACACCCAAGCATCTCTTGTAAGAACTGTGGTCACTGTTCCCTATCTACAGGATAGCTTAAGAGTGAGAAGTGCTTTGCTGGACTGCTCGGCGCCCCGCTCTCACTCTGGGTTCACTATCCGGGCTTTGCGTGGATTTGCGTTCGAAGGAACCAAGCAAGCTCTAACACCCAAGTAATATGGTCTCTACAGGATAGCTTAAGAGTGAGAAGTGCTTTGCTGGACTGCTCGGCGCCCCGCTCTCACTCTGGGTTCACTATCCGGGCTTTGCGTGGATTTGCGTTCGAAGGAACCAAGCAAGCTCTAACACCCAAGTAATATGGTCTCTACACCTTATATATTGACTGCTCGCTGCCAGAAGTGGGTAAGTACAATAGCTGCCCTGTGAACATATGGCAATTTACACACAGTATATTGTACTCATCTACACATGGCAGCGATTACTCACTTCTGGCACTGAGCAGTCGATATGTGTTGATAACCCCATGACTACCACCTGCTGATTGGTTACAACTTGAATAATGTGATTTATTGAGCCAATCAGCAGCATGCTAAGAGTGGTGGTAGGGTTGATGAGAATTGAGCTTAAATATTCAGAAGCTGTCTTTTAATTAGTTACTCAGATGAATATATCGCATAATTAACCAATTAGAAATCCTGTAGGAAAGGCAATAGTTCTCAGAGAAGTGGTGGCTCAGAAAAGAGCTGTTTAAATTTATTTGACCCTTTCCTTATAAAACTCTGAACAAGTCATGTGTTATTTGCTTTATACCAAATTTTGCCTCCAAAACATCTTTAAAATAGACAAAAGGAAATGCAAATTTTTATACCGATTTGCATATTTTATGAATATTACACTTAACAAGTTCAACTTGTTACACTTGCCAAGTTGAAATTGAAAAGATCCATTCTATTTTCACATTTTTTATACTGTGCTCAAGATCACCTCTGGAACTGTATCTGTTGTAAAAATTTCATTTGACTGAATGCAACTGACAAAAGCGTGACACATGTCTGCGTACACTGTAATGAATGCCCATGTTAGTGAATCCAACTCATTTGTGATTGGATAGTATTTCATTAAGTATTCAAGATTGTGCGTTTGTGTTGTATTTGAAATACAATCGCAGTCCGATCATGTGATGCAGCTGTTGTTGCCAGCTGTGTTTATTTAAATGAAATTTGTACTACAGTTTGCCACTCCAAAGATGATAGCTCAATAACATCAACAAATTATTCTTTGAGACGAGCCAGAAATAAGACAGGAAAACTGTCTTGATTCAAGTCTGAAAATATATCAGTTCAACTTTTTGATTTACCCCTGGTGTGTACGGGACAGTTCAGCTATTTGATATGGATGATGTCGAAATGGGTAACTAATCTATGGTAAGCACCTTTGAGGACATAGTTATATTATTTGTAGATGACAGTAGCAGCACCAGGAATTTTTTTCGGGGTGGTTAAGGGGTAAAGGGAATTTCAGGTGGGGGCAAAATCAACCAATTTTGCGCAAAATTGCCGCAAAAAGTGGAAATTTTTGTTATTTTGGGTTTTCACTGGGGGCAATTACAGGAGGGGCAAGAGTTCTGACTGGGGGCATTTTCCCCCCATGGCCTGTGGCCGCCATTGTGGATGACACCATATTGTATGTAATCACCTTCTATCCCAATGCTCTGTGGCGATTTACTGTACGATATTTATTATTGTTGTAAAAATATGTTTTGTTTTTTTACCTAATGCAGTAATGTTACCTGTGTACAAATCCTGCTCTTAAAAAGGGTAAAGAATATTGTGAGTGGAAGGTGACTTTTTTAGCACAAAATTGAATGAAATGTAAATGAAATGTGCATAATGGTTCTGCCTTTGCTGTTTTGAACTTTTTAGTAAGATTTTTCATTGCACTGATCCACTAGTGGGCTGCATCGCATAGGGAATAATGCCAATTTCGCTGCATACAGAGTGCTTTGTGGTCATCATGCACACAACATGGTTGTTCCAGGTTGAGTGGGCTTTAATCCAATTGGTTTAATCAATGGCATTCTGTGCATGACAAGCACCCATATCCCTTCGCATTCACCATTTACCTACAAATCCTTCCAGACATCCTTATGTGTTGAAGTCTGCAACATCAAAAGTTTGACTAGCTGATTAATACAATTTGCAATGGTACAAAGTGCTGGGGTATGAATGCATTTGGATTGTGAACTACTATAAAAAGGTCTTCTGTGAAGATCTTGCACTTGCCTACTCAGTTATGAAGTGGAAGCCACAGAATTGGAGAAGGAAAACCAGGACTCAACCGCTATCTTGATACAGGCATGGAGCAAAAATTGGGAGTATTCCTCAATGCAGTCGTTGTCGTGCCAGCGCGACATGGATGATTGGCGCATTCGAGAGACGCACTTGATGCAACCTGCACGCGATACTAAGATGCTTCAGATGAGATGCAAAATTTTTTTTTTTCATCAGCAAGGACCCAAATACCCCTAATTTTCTCCCCATAGCTGACGGCGCTAAATTGTATGTGGCAGTATAGCGGGTCCGGGTTCTCCTTCTCTAATTCTGTGGTGAAAGCCCATCTACCTGTACAGTAGTCCTTCCTTGATATTTGATGCAGCCTGATATTAACATTCCAAAGCTACTTGACTTGGCTCAAGTCCTTAGTGATTTGCCCTATTAAAATATCAACAGCTTTTCGTAAAAGCGAGTTGTCAATAAATTTAAGCATTAAGCTTTAACATAACATTAAGCCCAGGTTTATCCATAATATATTAACTGTAATTTAAAATCGGACCTCTTCTCTTATCCCAGTCCCAGTCCCATCATATTCTGTTGGTATCAATTTAATTTAGTAGCTGTGAGCTCAATTGGGCTTTGCCTGGCTTCAGCCGAATGTTATAAACAAACGAACAAACAAACAAACAAAATATTCTGTTTTTCACAACTGAGACGTTTGATGCATCCAAGCACTTCAGTGGGACCTGTCTAGCAATTCTGGAACCTAACAGGAATAACAAAATCTGACAATTTGAATTTCTTGAACTTACTTTTACAACTTGCTACATTACGACTGATACCATCAGACGTCATCAGGCAACTGACCATGTGACAACTAAGGATCTTCTTGATGGTCCAGTCCCATGCGTGATATAAGTTGTGTCTCAGTCCCCCTCTTGTTTAGTGACGGTTGCTCCACTATCTCTCAGGTGGCTTCTTTGACACCTCCTATGCTGCTGCTGCACTTCATCGAGAATCACTACATCCTTGGTGACAATGTTTTGACCTGTGGCATTACACAGCAGATTCTGAGACTCCTTTGAACTAGAAGATTCCTAGTCGTCATCAAGTGTCACATGATCAGCCCAGCTGGTCAGTTGACTGATGAATTCTGATGGTACCAGATGCAACGTAACAAGTTGTAATTTCCAATTAAAGATTTTAATTCAAATCTTTGGGATTTTAATGACTGGATGACAAAGAATATTCACTATCTTAATAATAAAATCTTTTACAAAAACCTATGAAAAACATATGAAATAGAAAATATTTAAACAACAGTGTGGCAAGATGAATTGAAAATGCAAATATGATTTCTTAGCAAATAAATTACATGAGCACCAGTAAGGGAGTAGAAATCCAATTATTTTGACTCTACGTTCTTCAATACGGGCTTAATGTTACTTGGTTCAATTCGGTTGTATAAACAGTCTGTCCGGCAAACACAGCAATGTTTTTAAACATTTTTTAAATCATTTGTCAAAATTGGTAAATTTTTTTTAATAATATATAAATGTCTGGTTATATAACGGTCATGGAAAAGTTTAAAACGTTTTGTTTGAAAAACACCAGCATTTTTGGTTTAAATGTCGCAATTTTTTTTTTTTTTTTTAAAGAAAAAAATTTGTCAGCACCTACTGTAATAACGTTTATATGTTACAATGTTTTGGAGCATCTGTAAAAAATGTTTTTGAAATGTTACAAAACGTTTTATAGCCTTTATATAACTTGACATTTCAAAGGTTTACTGGCAACGTTTTCCGCGCTTTAAGAAAACATTTTGTGTTTGATAGGATGGTGCTGGATGAGTAACATGCAATAAATGTAATCATAATCAGTCACTTACCTTGGAATTCACTCCTTGCACAGTCATCAACTTTTGAGAGTAAAGCCTCGAACCAACGGCATACATGAATGGGAATTGAACCAATCATAATGTTGTGTATAATTAAATAATTCTTCCTTTCATGGCTGTTGCTATATAGTTCACAGGTTCTATCCAATATAGGGGAAACCATGCAAAGGGTGACTACTTCAAAATCACCTTGTTATATGAGTAGAAATAGGAACACCAGAGCAATGCTGACAGCAAACTTTGATGATGGTATCTCAGGGCTCAAAGTACATGGTGACTAAGGGTAATTTACCCTCAAATCTTACAAAATAAACCCTATTTCAGTGCTCAAATTGGCACAAAACGCACTTTAACGTAGCAATCAAATGCATGTGTTATGAATTGATAGGATGTATGTGGAGCTCCAGGTTGAATTTCAAGCGCATATGTGTATATTTTTTATGTAATAATGTAATGACAGTGTGATCAAGAAGGCACCCCACACTAAATCATGTAAGATTTTAAGAGTGCAGCGCTATTGGGAGCACAAATTATATGTTGTGTATAAACTTTCTTATAAGCAAAGGAAGAGTGTGTTTCTATTTCGATCCAATCCAGTGTTTTTATTATCATGGTTTCCCGTCATAATTTGGCCAGCTATCGTAACATTGCATCACTGCATTATATCAAAGACTGGTAGTAAACAAATATGAGCTGTGATTTATTTTCATAGGAAAAGTTCACATCCCACCTTGAAAATGTCATTGTAAGATACCTTACCCTTCCCAGAATCCTTTGCAACAGGATGTATCACCTCATTCTCATTACAGCAAATTTATGACACTCCTATTACTTAGTACAGGTTCCCTTTGTTTTCATGTTGAGAATAGACTGGCCAAACATGGATCGACAGTCACTGAGAACAGAAAGGATAACATGAAACTTATTATTTCACAAGGTATTTTCATTGAGGTACTTTTTGTCACTATCGATCCATGTTGCACTAGATATCAAGTCGGCACAGAAAATTGAAATGGAAGAAATGCATTGTGGGAAGTGCAAGGTATCTTTTCTGATGTGTAGCCCTCTCGTAACACTCTGTAGCTCCTGGAAAGAACCTTATTAAAAAGCACCCCTTCTTGGAATATTTTGATTTGCGACAAAATTATCTGATAATTGTCTAATAAAAAGTCTAATACTGTATTTTGAATGTGTACAGCCAACATCACTGCACCTTGACCAAACTTGAACCACTTATTTTTGGATATTTTTTTCGATCAGATCGTAGTTTTCAATTACCATAAACGCATTCAAACTTTTAAGCATTAAAAAATTCACCACCTCTTGAAATACCACACCAGTTGCACTATTTCTTTAATCCCCATTCCAGAAAAATACAGCACTAATTTTTTGAGATTAAAAAATATTAACCTCTGCCAAATGAAACGCTGCTCAATCCTAATTATTCATTTAGTACTAACGGGCACTAAAAGTTCAATTTCACTATTTGGTCAAATTTATGCATGTGTTGTGCTCCTTTTTAGTATAATAGTGAACTTTTTCTCCAGTTCGTACTAATTGAATGATTTATAGGATTGAGCTATGTTTCATTTGGCAAAACTTGGTAATATTTTTTTAAATCCCAACAAATTAGCGCTGTATTTTTCTTGAATGGGAAGTATTCCCTCACAGTGCACTAACATGTGACAACAGCATGGTAATAGTATGGAGACAGAGAGGGCAGTATTGTGGCAATCAGGAGGCCACTTCAAAACATGACATTTTTTCATTACCACATTTTCTACATGTAGCCTTGTAATAAAAAAAACTTGTTTACCAAATTTCAAAAGCTCATGCAATGACTGTGTTACCATAGTTACAGACAGAAATATTTTGCTTACTTTTAAAGAAGAGCAGCTGACACACAGAACAGTCTATAGGCGAGAAATAAACAGTATTAATTTGACCAACTCAATAATACTGAGTTGAGTGGTGTAAATGTATGCGTAGGTATTCATTGAAATACCTGCAAGCGCCCTCTGTTGGTTTTCAAGGCCCTAAATTCAGTTTGAAATCCAAATTCTTAAAAGAATAAAAAGTATTTGTACAGATGAATCAATTATGTTCTTCTCGTATCTTGTTATATGAAGTGTTACAATGTAAATATGAATCCATCCACTTGTTACGGCCATAGTCCTCTGTCCTTTCCTAGGTTTATTGAAAGTTTCACATTTTATTTAACTTAAAGCTTAAGTTTTAAGGCAAGTATAACGAAAGCTCTGTGCAACACTCATGTCCATTAGATCCCCTATGCAATGCTGTGTATAAAGGCAATGGTGCTTATGAATAACATTATTCAGGGCAGCTATTGGACATAAGGCAGTGTTGCACTGAGCCCTCAATATTCGCCGATTGCACAGTCATCTTAAAACAAGATTCTCCCCCCAAAGTGTGAGTTGCGTGTGCGTACACCTGTCAAACGTGTGCTTTAATTGCTGCATGCGCTTTGCAAAAGCCTTCTGGCACGTTGCTAAAAAAGCGTGAGAAACAAAAATGCACTTTGTGCGTTTGCAGGGAGAACCTTGTTTTGGTAGCAAGATGGCGGATCTGTGCATAGGGCGAAGAGTACTAGTCTTGAAGCCCTTTTTCTGTTGCTACAGACGCAGTGATTACCACAGAGTCTTTCGCTGCAGAAAATTTGAGGAAGAAAACACAAAGTCCTGAATGAAGCATATTATCAGCAGAGATGCAAAGCTGGCAGTAGAGAAACAAAAATTTCTGTGGAGAACAGAAAGCACAGCATGACTAAGCCACAGTCTGTGGCACTAAAGGACTTACTGAGCATGTAGCTTTGAGGCTAGTTGCTCTGGATAATATACTAAAGCAGCAGAGGCCGAAAGTAGTGCTAAACATGACTAGACTGTCAAAATGCCCTTGAATGCATTTATGTGAATAATGATTTAGCATCAAATTTCCTCTGAAACTAATTTTCAAATTATTTTTCAAAGACAGAGTACTATGGCCTTAACCCTGTAAAAAATGGCCCAAATATAAATTCTGTATATAGCATTTGTAAACAACACTGGCAGTGGTTGGTAGAAATGACTTAATTACAGCATGCAGGTGATCTCATGCCATAAATTTTTACATAATTTTTTCAAATTTTAAGCGTCATACCATGCTTCACTGCATTGTCGGCCTTGACTTGTCCGACTTTGTCAGATTCTGGTAATGTTTTGTTATTCATGAAATCTAATCTTGTATGGAATGCAATGGGCCCACAAATAAAGTCAGAAGCATAAAAGTATGAAAGTTTGGAATAATTCTGGTAATATTATGATACCACATTGTATGAAAGTCACATACACAAGTTTGTATAGAAAAAAACATTGTCTCGTTTGACGGTAACAATGAATGGTTTGCATTGTTCATAGTTGGTGTCATATTTTGGAGATCATACTTAGTGAAAATTTATGGCAAGAGTTCTGAACAAAAAAGTTTGTTGTGTGGAAATTGCAAGCATGAACCAATCAGTGATTTTGTTTTTTATTTATTTTTTTTGTTTCTGTTTCTCCCATGCGCAGGGTGCTAGGAATACAAACAATAGTGAAAAGCAAGATCAACAAGCCCCTTCTAAATTGTAGACAAATCCAATTGGGATCCTACATGTGCATGAGGCTTTAAAAAACAATTGCCCAAATCCGGCCGGCCTTGCAAGCTAGATATCTTGTGTCTCTAGATTAGGTCCAGTTATTCAGTAATGTGTGTGCATTTATTGGTATAACTTTTTTTATCAAACATGTCTATATAGTTACAAAAATTGACAATATATGGTATCAGGATATTGGTGTCATTGTGTATACTTGTCGTGATTTGCACCACCAGTCGGTGTTACCGCAACGGTAGTTGGGAGATGTGATATGTGGGCACTACCATGGCAACTCATAAGTTTTAAAACATTTAGCTTTACTGTTTTAAAATGATTTTGCTCATTCATATTGGCAATGGGTCAAATTGCAGTGCCTCTCAATTTGTTGATGATCTTGTTGATTATGTGCGAAGATCTTGGCATCATGGAGATCATCTAATGAGCTTACTGCTACTATTTCAACCATATGTGGCTCAAATGGAATTGACACAAATATGTTGTCATGGTACACAAATCGGTGCTGGTATTTTTGGTGCAAAACAAAAGTATATCACAAAGCTGTCAAATGCATTCGTTTTACAATGTACATTTACATTTGTATCTCGAAGAAATTGGACAATTTAATTTATTTTCAAAAAAAATATTGTTAAAAATATGTTTTATAAGCATTTGTTGGAAGAATGTTTGACTAAAACTTAAATTAGTGACAATATATCATTATAGTTTTGAAAATTCCAAGCATCTCAAGCGTATTTTGACCGAGTTTGAGGTGGAGGAAAAGAGGGGGGGGGGGGACCACATGCCACATTGGATATGAAAATCTGGAATTGAATGTCAAAAAGCTTTGAGAGAAACTTCTTTAAATGTGTTTTACAGGCAGGTGATCAAAGTTAGCAAGAAATTTAGAGAAATTGTTTAGAGGCATTGAAAATGACATTGTGTTTGATATTGTAATATATGGAAAAATTCATGTATGAAATGTAATTCATGTGAGATATGCAATGCATTTTATTGTTTTACTTACTCAACATGCACACACATCACTGAGTGTTAGACATATGCAACTCGTGTCTTGTAGATGCTGCAAAAATTTTGCCAAAGCTTAAAAAAAATTTCGATGTTTTCATTCTAGCTGTAAAGCTGTTTCTTTTATTCTATCCATTTAAATAGACATCTACATTGGGCTATTCCATTTAAAATCCACACTGCCCCTGTGGAAGATTTAGCTAATGTCTTCCACAGAGGGAGTATGAGTTTGAAATAGAAGAGACAATTGGGTAACTTCCATCTGAAATACTCACTCCAGTTGTGGAAGATATAGGTAAAGCCATAATACAGGGGGAGTATTGGTTTCAAAATGATTAACCCTGACCAATTACATTTCAAAAACATACTCCCCTGTGGAAGATATTTCTATAATTTTCCACAGGGGTAGTGTTGATTTTAATTGGAATAGCCCATTGCTAAAAAATGCTCTTGATTTAAAAAAAAAAATAGCATAATGCATGGGGGAAACACTACTTTGCGCTGTAAGTGCATGCCCTGCAGGCCACTACCATATTGTTTACATGCTTATACTATCAGCACTACCTTTTCATGCACGCCATGCATTTCACATTTAAAAAGGACACAATTAATCAAATGTTTTATTTTGAAAAGTTTAGTGCAAACTCTTTCTAAGCCTCATGCACAGTAGCTGTGCGTTGGCACAGGTCCAGCCAGCCTGCTAGTACGGATCCAAGGGATGGCCATGTAGCCTGCTAGTAAGGATACCGTGGAAGGTCATCTAGCCTGCTAGTACGGATCCAAGGGATGACCATCTAGCCTGCTAGTACGGATCCACGGGATGGATGGATGGATACACCTGAAGACCAGGAGGATGTGATTTGCTGTGGATGTGGAACCAGCTTCTTGATGAGCCTATTATTAATTAACCACCTTGAACAATATATCTAGTTGTTGTGTCATTGTTGTGAGTGTTTGACACAAAATTGTAAGGAATATGTGAAATTTTATCAGTGTTTGTTTTTATTTCTTGAGTTTTATTAGCTTCTCTGTTTGTTTTAAGGGCTCAGATAGCCACATTTTCAAGTTTTTTTGTGGGACCTGAGAGCACATCAGATATATTGAATTGGATTTTGAATACGATTATTGTCCTGATATCAAATAATTGTGATTTTTTGAAATACGAGATATAATACACATGTTATGGCAAATGGTTAAAAATTGATATTTTTTTTAATTTAACAGTTCTCAAAGTAAATTATATAAATCTAATGATATGTACTTAAAGTGTATGTAGCTGGGATGAAAAGCTGTCCATTATATTAAAATTTTGACCTTTTGTATTGAAGTTATACATTTTTTTCCAAAAATACCAAAAAAAATGTAGGTCTTTTGGGGAAAACAATGTATATCTTCAATATGAAGATCAAATTTTAATAATTTGCCATACAATTTGTATTACAGTGGAAACTCATTATAACAAAGTTGTCAGGGACAGAGAAATTAGTTCTTTATAATATCCAAATGTTGTTATATCAGGGTTGTAAAAGCAATAAATAACAAAAGAATTTTGTATCTTGGTTCTGGAAAAATACTTTATAACAGGGTTTTTCTTGTATCAGATTTCGTTATAATGAGGTTTTACTGTATACCGCCAATTTCAAAAAATCAATTTGATATGTCTGATGTGCTTTTAGGTCCCACAAAAAATGCTTTGCAAATGTTGATATTCGATTCCTGAATGTTATAGTACCTAAAATTTGAGTTTTAAAGGGGTATGCACATGCAGTCATTTTTTCGGGTACATGAATTTGAATGTTGCTATATTCAAATGAAATGCAAACTATTTCACAACAAAAGTTTTACAAGTTGAGTAGGCTATTCCAGTTGAAATTCATACACCCCCTGTGGAAAACATGACCTCGATCTTCCACACGTGCACACAGGGAGTGTGAATTACAAATGTGGTTACTTGATACTCATTTTAAAGCTTACATCCACTGTATGGGGGGATGTTTTCCATAGGGGGTGTATGGATTTCAACAGGAATAGCCCTTCTCAAAAAGAAAGGTAAATAGAGTTTCCTTTGTATAATGGCAGCCCTAAAGCAGTGTTTGAAATAAGCCCCGGAAAATACATGTAAAATTGCGATACCACATTATACTGACTTTATGTGTTGATTGTCTAAAGACTACACCACAAATTGCTCTGCATCAGATGAAATTGCACCATTTGAAGACTGTCCTAAACTATATGACTGAATAAATGGCACTCTATTTTACTTTTGAATACATGAAAGAAACAGTTTGAGTTCTATTCAGTTGGGGTGTTTAGCAATCACAACATAATACATACTTTTTCAAGATATTTTAAGTTGGTATATGTTTTGGCTGTCTGAATTAAATGACTAACCAGCAAACATAAAAATGTTTGTAAAACGTTATAAACATGTTATAAACGTAATAATAGAATTTTCTTATTTCTAGTCCAATAAACTCACTGTGGACGTTTCGATGTCTACCAGACATCTTTTTCTACACTATTGTTGTTGTGACGAACTTCTGTGTACCACTGATGCTGATGGTTGCTTAGCAACATGGTTGCCAGTTCTCTTTCCAAGAAGATCGTCAAACACATTACTGTATTGCCCCAACAATAGTGTAGAAAAAGATGTCTGGTAGACATCGAAACGTCCACAGTGAGTACTGTTTATTGGACTAGAAATAAGAAAATTCTACTATTATGTTTCATAACAGTCCTGATGAACATGATCAGTAATGATATAAACATGTTCTGGTTTTGGTCAAAATGTTTTAATTACATGTAAATGTCAGATAATAACTAATATAAGGTTCATGAAAACAATTTGAAACATTTTATTTGAAAAAACACCAAATGTCAAATGTTAGTGCAAAATATATTTGCAAAATATTTCAACATTAAATAATATTTTGTTAGTTTTCATGTTTTCTGAATATTATCAAAACTTATATACCTTTTATATAATTTGACATTGAAATGCTTTCTGCAAATCATTTTTGTGTTTGCTGGGTATCACTTGGAGAAAAAAAGAAGGAAAGTGTGTGCAACTTTCTCTAAAAACATTCAAGTTAAAAAAGGAACTCTGCAGGAGTTAAAAGAGGTGTGTTAAAATAAGGATATTTTGTGAATGAAGAGATTTATACGTGTTGGGAATAGACATCAAAGGTAGATTTAAAACTGGTCAACAACACTTACTTTTCCCGGGCAGAGAACTTTCTAGAAAATATGATTCTATTCAAGAAACACCATCATAAAGGACAAAAAGGACATTGTCAACATCTAAAAACACTGGAGAATCATCAGTAAGTCTACCAACAGCATTACACTGCTGAGGACGGGAAATGGTTTCTCTGAAATATTCGGTTCAAAAAGTTAGTGTTGCTGACCAGTTTTAAATCTACCTTTGAAGGATATTTTGATTTTATGTTAGTATAAAAAGTCATTTAATTTTTATATTCTTTTTAGTGAGTTACAAGCAAAGTTATTGTTGGTTCTTGCATTGTTTGAAACTTCTGAAAATGTGAAAAACCACAGTTTCAACAACCAGGGGGCGCCCACTATTGATAAAGAGAGTAACTTGCCCTCTTCGAGTCACAATTACGGTGACAATCAAGTATCAAGCAAGAGTGTGGCAGTGTTTAAGGTCATTGACTCTTGTACATGAAGACCCTGGTTTGATCCCTGGTGGAGACAAAAATGAGTAAAGCTGAATTTATACTTGATCACTTTTGCAGAAAATCAATCTTCATGCATGCTCTTTGTTTACATTTGTTTTTAGGGCATCTAGCATCAATCAAATGATACAGGTCGCTGAAGAAATTTCAACTCCCAAGTGTTGTCGTTTGTCACATGAACTGCAGTGATCAGTCATTGTGTACCGCCGGGTTTAATTATTTTTCTAATTAATTAAATGTTCTTGATTATTATGAACTTTTGTAAATGCTTTATTTCAAGGCAACAATTATCAACACATATGTTTTTAGAAATTAATTTGTTTGATTTTGAACAAATAAAGTTGTCTGCAATAATTGCTGCAATTTGTGTGCTAGTATAAATGCAAAAGCGACAGGCGATGCATCACAATATCTTGCGATTGCCCATCACTTTTCAAAAGTGATGCATCGCAATCACTCGGCGATCGAGTATAAATTCAGCTTAACTGCAACCATAATCTCACTGCTTTACTACATTTGAATTGTGGGGCAAATGCAATGGATGAAAACTAGTCACAACCAGGCAGTTCATTCAGAGCAAACGCCTGACCCTTGACATCATGGGAGAACGCTGAATGAATCATTCACCCAGGTACTTCAATGCAATTTGAAAAATAAGTGTGTAGCATGTACTTTGCATGAACATCCACTACTCAAAGAATTAGAGGTTCAGACTTTTGCCCTGAAACTTTTAACCCTGTGTAAGAGATATGGTAGACACAGTAGGATGGCGCTTCACGAAGTGGGTAAAGTCTTTTCAATTTGCCAGGTTTTACCCAGATTGAAGCCTGCCTTCCTTGATGATTGTACACTGCATGGTATCTTCATGCTTGGTTAAACACCAAACAATAAGAGCTTTTGCAATTGTCAAGGGCAAAAGTCTTGAGTTGTGTTTAATGTAAAATGTCTAAATTCGTCGGTCGAAACACATAGTGGCGTACGTGAAGGACAAACATTTTTGAAGGATATGCTACTAGTAACGGAGTTGATACTCGTCCACTGTTATATCTCAGTGGCCCGATTCTATTTGAAATTGAAGTTTAAAGTTCAAACTATTACACTGTATCTTTAATAGTTAACAAGAAATAACTATTATAGGATAAAAGCTAGCTTGAAACCTATACGCCACTATGTGAAACGGAAAGTTTGAAAAATCACTCTACACCACTATGTGTTGCGACCGACGAATTATAAGTACTTTTTGGACTTGTACAACATCATTTTGCCAATTTTTTACCCTTGTACCAGTCCTGATGAGCCTATTCCAAAAATTACCTTCTTATTTTCCCAATAATGATGTAAATACTCCTTATTTTTTGCATGGATTTGTCACCAAAACAGAGGACCAGATCCAGCCTGCCAACTATTGATATTTGCCCTAAAATAAATCAGAAGATATTGGAGTGTATGGCCATCAAGCATGTTTGTAAAACATTGCCCCCCCCCCCTTGTGGCCCTCAAACAAGTACAAGTTGTGAACCCTTTGTCCATTTAGGAATAGCTCCGGTGCACCCAGTGTGCAGCCCTTTGAATGTGTATCCAGTGTGCCCTTAGTACAAATGAATTGACTATCTGTTTAAAAAAAATCAAAGTTGAATCATGTTGATTCATCTGAAAGCCATTATACATGTTTGCCAACCATGATGATGATCTATGACTGGGAGGGGGGGGTCTTGATTTTGGATTGGGTAGGGATGTAAGACTGGGATTTCAGAAACACCCCTAAATATCAAATTTGACAAACAAGAGACCCAAATATATTATAATGAAAGACAGAGATAAAAAGACTATCGCGTCTGACGTCATCAAACTCGAGCAGGGTTTGTTTACAATTGCTGTGATGACGACTTGTTGAACGCGGCGGTATAACCGGTTGCCTTATTGTTAATTTTGCACCTTCAAACATACAAACCATCTCAAAAGTTCGGTCTTTATAGTACTAGTAGGAAACTTTCAACAATGCCCAGAAAAGTTGCTTTTTGCCTTGAAAAAGTACGTAATTTTTCACCATTTTCTGCTATTCCTTTTCTCCAAGCGGTACCAGAAAATCGGCCTTCCTTTTACGCGCCATTAACCAATCAAGGATCATAGGGAACTTGATTGACAGTGACATCAGACGCGATAGAGGTTTTTTTTTATCTCTATTTTTTTATCTCTATCTTTCATTACAATTTTGTATTATTTCTGTTCAAAATTTTGTAAATTCTGGTGGAAAATTTCCCAAATTTTGCTATAAAGCAATGATGAATTTGCTCTTCTCCCAGATCTCTGAACCGATTTTTCTGAAAATCGCAACCGAATGTGACACCTGTAAGCCTGAAAACGCACCCCATCTCTGTAGCACATCCCATACCCACCTTTACACCAGGCTACATGTATGAACATTTATACAGTTCTAAAGGAAAGCACATTTTTGAAGATGAATTTTGAATGATGTGCCTCCAATAGTCCCTGGTTTTTTATAGTGTTAATGTAATATTAGTGAAGTATAAATTTTGGTATTTTAACTTTACATAGCCCCAAAATTTCCCCTGTGTGTGTTTTACAAATATTTATAATGGTTGCCCATAGTTTTCCACCCAGCAATGAATAACTGGAAACAATTACGTTTTTGCTAACACAACCTAAAATTTACTCATTTAGTCACTTTCTAGTTACCTGTAAAGACATTTTACTTAAAAAGTGAAATATAGGGTCCACAACTTCCCCCCTAATACTTTTTAAGTCGTAAAATAGTTTACAAAATGTAAGAATGTAAAAAGATAAGTATAACTCGATTTGTTTTACTCCTGTGTACCAATTTATAGCGTCACACATCATTGCGTTCAGTGACAATGTTAATTGTGTAAAAAAGAGGCCGTTTTAAAAGTCCATAGCAGTCAGGTTTTCTTTAACAAACACATGAATAAGTCTGGCCTTCTGTATTGTTTGAGAGTTGACTCCTATGGACTCAGATGCAACTTTTAACACTGTTTAAAATGGTGTCTTTTTTTACATAATGAACCATTGTGACTGAACGCAATGACGTGTGACGCTATAATTTGAGTCCATATGTGTAAAACAAATAGGGCTACACATCTTTTTACACATTTGCATTTCATCAAACATTTTTCGATTTATTTAAAAAAGTATTTGGGGGAGGGGGAAGTTGTGAACCCTATAGTTATTAACCTGGCAAAAATAACTACTTTATGTGTCAAACTTCTATATCCCCAGCAACTTATGCTCATATCTTTGTGATTGCAGCATATTGCCGAATAGACATCCAGCCATAAACCTGTTGTTTTATTTTGTCAACAGAGGGTGATGTTACCAATTTTTTTACAGTGAAAAGCTGTGTTTGCCTTGGTCAATACTCATGCTCAGTGAATCATGTAAAGCATTTCACGTTTTTATATAAACTGTTATTTGGCATTGGGATATTCCACTTGAAATCCATACACCTATGGAAGATATTACCTTAATTTCCTTCCCAGGGGGTGCAGATTTCAATGGAGTTACCCATTCAGGTAACCCTGTTTGGAATTTACACTGTATGTATGGTAATGTCTATGTCTTCCATAGGGGGTATAATAGATTTCAAGTGGAATATCCCATTCAACAAAAATCACAATATATGCAGAGTTGTAGCAACATTGGGTAGCCCCATTTAAGGAGACGCACTACAATGCCCAGCACACCGCTTCATTGGGTAGCGGTGGGCTGCAGAGCCCAACACCCACCCACCCACTAAATATTAATTTCAGTGCTGTCATTTGGTACTCGTATCTAGCTTATGTCAAAAGAACACATTGATATTACTGAAGTGGCCAAACAATTAATGCACATTTTAGGTAAATGGGGAATGAGACTCATGTCGACCCTGATCGAAAATTAGTTTTACATATTTATGTTTCTAAAGAGGACATTTAGAGCTTTCAGAAACTGAAAACCCCATGTTGATACGACTTTGCAAAGTGATGTCACTTTATCAAGCGCTGACAAAAAAATAATGCAAAAGAATTTTAACAATTTCTTTGCCAATATCTCAAAATCAATATAAGGGACATCCAACTTATTTCCCTTGATCATGTCACATATGAATTTTCCACCAAACACCACCCAGCACTAATAAAGGCTGGAACAAAGTACATAATAAGCACCCTCCCCCTTAAAATGATGTGCTTATACACCCCAGGTGCTAATTAGGGCAAATTATTTCACCTGGCTTGGTTGAATTCGCTGTAGAAGTAATGATGTAATTACCATAGCGATAGGTGAAAACAGTTTTTGAATGTATTGCCCTGCACTAGAAGTACATGTATGTACGCTGTAACTCTGCATCGCACCATTGATTATCAAAGAATAGGCATAAAGACCAGGATATCGTAATTGTATGGAAATTTCACATTATTCAGAGTCCATGTACTTTTCACTCGCACATGTACGATTAGTGTCTTTGAAAAGAGTGGCACTTAATTCAATCTACATGATTGTACACATAAACAAACATGATATGTGATGAGTGCAGCCTACTTAGCAATACATTCAAAAATTGTTTTCATCTATTGGTACGGTAATTAATCCTATTACATCACTAAGTTCTACAGTTAACAGCATTCTGTATCAATTTTTGTATTTTAATGTCATTTATGGAATTTTTTGTATAAAGAATGTGACAAGATGAGACAAATTAATGGTATAATAATAAAATAAACATTGTGTACATAAATGATGTGTAGCTATTCATATATGATTTCATGTGTGCACTCACTTCATATCAGGTGCTTGGAGCACACAAATGTTAACTGCTTTTCAAACATTAGCTTGCCCTTGACTATGGATTGTCATGTGTAAGGCTAAAAGGACATGGTATATTTCAGAACACTTATTACTTATTCCCCATTCCAGAAAAATACTGCACTATAAACTTTTGAGATTAAAAAGATCATTATCAACTTCTGTCAAATGAAACAGCTCATTCATTATTCAGTTCAGTTTCACTATTTAGTCAAATTTATTATAATTGAGGGTCAAAAACGTGCAATTTTAGAGTAAAAAATTATGAGAGTTTCCACTTTTTTCAGCAATTTTGTGCAAAATTTGTTGATTTTTCCCCACCATGAAATTCACGTTGCTCCCCCTCCCATGCCAACCACTGTCTTCTACACAAGGAGTGTAAATTTCAAATTGGATTACCCCAATGAGTGATTCCATATGAAATCTACACCCCTATGCAAGATATTAAGGTCATGTCTTCCATAGGGGTGTATGAATTTCAACTGGAATAGCCCATATTATGTACAAGTATGGGATTGAAACCAAATCCAAGAACCCCCCCATCTTTAGCTAAGATTAGTGCCACTGACATTCCAACCCATCACCGTGATAGAGAACTGATATGGCCAAGCTCATCACAGTTTAGTGTAACTTGTAGTTCTAAGTTAAAGGTCAGAGTGTGCCCAGTTCAATGTTTTTCATTGTTTGACACATACGTCAGGAATCACAAGACTTGTAATGTATATTTGTGCTCATCGAAATTTCAATCTACATAGTATGAGATGCAATCAAGGTTGTTGAGTTATAAGAGGGGTGATTGATAAGTTCACAGCCTGGAAGTAGGAGGAGATGAGCTATACAGTATTGACTGATACCTTGTGCAGTTCGACTTTGTGTTCCAATATCTGTGATTACACATTATCTTTTCTTCTGTTTGAGCACATGTGGTTTGAGATAATTATATATATTCCTGGCAATTGTAAATTTAGTCTCATGTGTGGTGACGGTGACTGGCCTTCCCGGACAGGTCGTCTTCAGGCTGCCTTTGCCATGTTTGACCTCAGCAGACCACTTCTTACCAAGTTGTAGGAAGGGACATCCTCCCCAAATGTGCTAAAAAATGTTAAAAGCCATTGATCTTGAGCCCAAAGCAGCAAAGTTTTATTTAATTCTCAGAAACAGCTCAGTGAATGCCAAGGTTTTTATGTATCTCAAACAGAAAAACATGAAAATATAATTACTTGAAACTTTCTGCGTCATCAATTAATCATACAATTAGTTGAACTGCACAGAATATTAGTCAAAACTGTATAGCTTATCTACCTTAGGCTATGAACTTTCAATATCAATCACCCCTTGTATGCTGGAAACTTGATTTCTAAGATACTAAATATCAACACCTGGGATGAGCACAAGTTTACACAATGATCCCTCCACAGAGAAGGTATCTTACCCTTCCCAGAATCCTTTGCAACATGAGGTTAAATACCACTAATAGGCCTGGGCGATACATTGAAATACGACGAGTAACTATTTGTTTTCCTGGCATCTGAAGACTGCATTAAAATTGCTGAAATTGATCAAGTTAAATATAGCCTAAAAAGTACTTTTTAGGGTTTGATGCTTCAAAATGGTACATTTTCTCTCATTATATGACATTTTTGTTGTAATAATACCAAAATTCATACGCACGGCTTTGGTTTTTAGTAAATATACGCCCTACCATATTGTAACTTTCAGCTTCGAGGGCGCACTGTCATTTTAAGGTGTTTACGGTTCAGTGCGTTAAAACAAGAAAAGTCTCGGGTCAACCTATGTTGAATTTTTGATAATTTGGCATCTAAATCATATAGTTTCACCTGATATTAGTGGCATTTAACTGTGAGAGTTCTGAATATGAGAAAATTCCACCCGAAATTAGCCATTTTCCCATTGAAACCTGTGTAACACATAATTAGTGGTATTTAACCATGATGCATCACCTCACTACATCAGCAAATGCAGGGATCAAATGACACTCCTATTACTTTGTACGGGTTCCCTTTGTTCTCATGTTGAGAATAGACTGGCTAAACATGAGTCAATAGTCATGAAATAAACACATTTCCGAGATCTGGAGCCGGGATCTTGATGTGCTCTGCTCATTGAGTTACTTTTGTCACTAATAGTCTATAGACCCATGTTGCACTAGATTCAAATCAGTACAGAAAATTGAAATGGAAGACATGTATTATGAGATCCCCTCCATATATATGAATGAACTAGAGCGATAACCGCACTATAGCTGAACCATGTGGCTTCGGCAGTATATTGTGGTAGGCCTATACCACTGTCACCCGGAGTCTGTAATGGACATAATCTCGAAATGCTACGAAGGTATGACCACCCGAGTGGTGTTAATGAAAGAGGAAAAGTAAAGAATATAAAATAAACTAGAGCAACTGTGCCCTTTGCAAGGGCACGAGGTAAGTTAGGCGGATGACTGTGACGATCTGATCAAGCAGCAATACTGTGCAGGATAGTATTAATTTTAATAAGACTGTTTCATTAATTGCCGTTTTAATATACCTTGATCGTGAGAAGCTGGCATTTTGAAAACTTGATTTTTGACCTCTGTATGACCCCCTTAATGACCTTAAATGAATTTTAAAATATTTTCAACATGTTTAGAATGTCATAAGGATCATTGCGTTTAAATTTCAGCTCAATCGGAGCATTTTGGAAAACTTGACCTTTGACCCCTTTATGACCCCTTAATGACCTTAAATGAATCTTAAAATATTTTTTAAATGTTTAGAATGTCATAAGGATCATTGCATTTAAATTTCAGCTCAATTGGAGCATTTTGAGAACCTTGACCGTTGACCCCTTTATGACCCCTTAATGACCTTAAATAAATTTTTGATCTACAATTCTATAGTCATGCACAGGGGTGGAAATTACACCCCTTATATCAAGTCTGGGGATTTGCTTTTATAGAACCTATATCATTCCTCTTGTGTCAGTGTGTCAGCTTTACTTGTCTCAATATTTGAGTGCAAATACCACTAGGTCATGCTCTCTCCGAGCTGCCAGATATATAACTTCTGTCTTTATTTATATATTCAGGAATATTTAAAATACAATGTAAACAATAAATTCAATAAGCATCATAATCAATGAGCTGTTTTATACCATTTGTACGAGTTCCGGACCAGGTTTATTGGATGTTGCAGGTGTCACTTCTCTACAAACTATTGATGTTAAAAAATCCAGTTAGGCTATGGCTCTTATAAGAGATTGGTAAGTCTTTAGGGGGCTGGCATTTTCTTCGGAAGCGGGGTCCCAAATATACTTAGGGGCATAAATTTTTGGAAAGAAAAATAAGAGGGATCATAAAATTTTTGATGACCAAAATGTAGGGAGTCACAAGATGACCACAGATAGTGTGTTTATTTTGTTCAAAAAGACTGATTTCAATACAAATTTTAGCCTGTTTAAGGGGTAAGGTGTATCAGTGGTGGTGGGGGTGGGTGTCATACAATTTTTGTTGCCGAAAGGGGGTGCAATTTTATTGACTCTGACTTTATGTAAATTTGGGACCCCCTCTTCCCAAGAAAATGCCAGCCCCCTTAATTGTTTATTGATTCCATGGGCAAAAACTTTTGATCATTCTTGGCTCAAGGTATACATGTAGTTTAATGCAGCACAATGGTGTGGGTTCGAATCTTAAAGTTTTTGGGAATGACAATACTGGTTTAGACAGGCACTTTGTATTTGGTGGGGGAGAATTGCTCTGAACAAAGTTAAAATTAGGGTTTGAGTCATTTCAGGATTAGTGTTGGCATTTTGAGACTTTTTTTAAAGCCTTACATGTGATATTTATGATTTACACTTAGCATTGGAGAAATACAAAGTAAAGTTCCAATCATGATGTCATAAAAACTACTGACTATGCAATCAAATACCAACTTTAACTTCCTGTCACTACATCTTGCTGTCATCCTCACATGATTGAGTAGGATGATTGACTCAGGATTCCAGGTTTTGCCATCTTCTATTTTCCAAGATTTAGATTTATAGAGCAATGATGTCTTGGTAACATAAAGCGTAACTTTAAATAACTAACAAAAGTAGGATGTCTGGATAAGGATTATAATTATTACATCACTTGAGCCCAGGAATCCAGGTTGATGTCATAATAATCTCTTTCCAAGAATTGACCCAAAGGACAAGAAATGTCATCACTTGGAGTATATGCCACTGAATTATGCCAGTTTGGTCACAGTTGTATGCTGTCATAATTAAAGGTATTTGGTCAGATTTTTTGTATGGTGTTTTGTACCTCATAATGAGGTCTGTACCGAAATAATTCAATTGCCAAATTTTGAGGTAAATGGCCAAATATGAGGTTAATTTGGTAAAAAAAACCAGGTACGTCATAGGCATCAACATTGGGGGACGATTGTGTGGACCATCCCTCATCAAAATATTGAAGGAGGTACACATTTGGTGAGAACATTTTAAAACTTTATTGTCTTTCTATCTTAAAAAGTAACCAAGACCACTGGTGTGTCCAGGATCTGTTCCTCTTGGGGTGGGGGTGCGGGGGTGCGGGGGGGCTCAGAGTTTATGCTTATATTTCTAAAATAATAAAAATTACAGTAATCTAGAGACAAAAAATCGACTGTTTATATTGGTCAAAAATAGGTAAAAATTGAAAATAATGCCACTATTAATTTGTCCATAATTATATTTAAGAATAATCATAATTGCACAAATTTAAGGGGGGTACTACACCCCTGTGGTAAATTTCTGACTATTTTTGCATTTTTCTCAAAAATTAATAACACTCTGGTAATAAATTTTATGAATATTATTGGGGCAAGGAATCCAATTACTACACTGAAATTTCAGTGACTCGAAACAAGCGGTTCAGTAAATATGATAGGAAATGAGGTACATCATAGCGGTAGCTCATTTTCTATCATAAGTATCGAACCGCTTGTCTTGGGTCACTTTGAAATTCCAGTTTAGTAATTGGATTCCTTGCCCCTATAATATACATAACTTTTATTACCAGTGTGTTATTAGTTTTTGAGAAAAATGCAAAAATAGTCACACATTTATTGAGGGGTGTAGTACCCCCTTACGAAAGCAGTAACTATGTTTTTGACCATACTAGTATATAAATATGCATTTTTTTTTTCATTTCGAAGTGCCGTGGAATCACAAGGTAAATTTGCAAATGAGGAATTTTATTATACGTTTCTCTTGACATTCATGATGCAAATATTTATTCAAAAATTATCATGATTATACAAGCAACACACATTTCAAGTGCATATACCAGCTGAGTACAGCTGACATACATTTGATTACGTCATGCATAGTTTAGGTGGGCGTAATGGGGGTGTGTCACAGGTGTGGTGAAATCTGATGCAATCATTGGTTGATATGTCATGCACTACCGAGCATGCAGAATTGTGTTGAAGATGTACGTACGGTACATACATGTACCGTACATGCAATCATAATTTGCAAGTCACAGATTTAATTCATTAATAATTGCTATAATCTCATCGGATATCAGCTGGTAGACCTATTTATGAATCAGTTTATGCATATAGTTTGCCATGATGCAATGATGTTATTTTGCAATTTCAGTTTAGTAGGCCTTGCTTGGTTCTTTTTGATTATCTGTTTGTTTTTTGTTTTTTTTTGTTTTTTAGGCCTATATAGGCCTATTGATTTAGATTTATGTTCAGATTTTTGTTCTTTTTTTGTTTGTTTGTTTTTCTTCCTCTGCTTTTAGTTGTTTTATTTGTCTTTGCTATTTATTCTGTTTTACACCTTTTTTTCTCTTTTTCTCAAACCTTTCACTCTTGTTTCTTTCCTTTCTTACTTTTAAAACAAACAAAACGTAAATGAAACTTCATTTCTTTCTTCCGTATGGAATTTCTTTTATTCTTTTTACTTTCCTTTTCTTTCATGATTATTTCTCTCTCTTACTTGATTAACAAGCAAAACGTTCATCTAATTCAAGAAATAAAACAGCATTTATTTGCAATTTTCTTGATCCAAATACGGGCCTACACTCATATTTCTCCAATGTAAGTTTCCACCATTACACAATACCACGCAATCTATAAACTTTCCACGAAAATGAATGAAAAAAACTGCCCATTCAAAAAAATGAAACTACTGGAAAACTCCAGTCTGACCTATGACTATGACTCTCACAACAGTGAAACATTAATTTTCTACCAGTCACGCATGTGTAAGGGGCTGTGCAATAAATTATAGGCCCGGGGATCGGGAGGGTTACAATGTTTCCAAATGCCCTGCCAAAAATTTTTCTCCCCTCACCAAGATCTCGGTGTGCCAAAAATTGCCCCCCTCGGAGCTGTCAAAAAATCTTGTCTCCACTTTGCAAATGCCATTTTTTGTGGAACCTTGCGTCGGGAACGCAATGTGCCCCTCCCCCTTTCTTTTCGCTTGTCAAAAATAGGATTGCCTACCCCCGCAGGCCCACACACAAACATTTTACCCTCCCCAGGGCTCATTTTTTTTTTTGGCCCCTTCCCCGATCTCCCTCATGACTCATAGTTATTGAACAGCTCCTAAATATGGTGCCACTTAATTACTTGTAAGTTGTGAGTATAAAAACGAGAGTTTCCATGAATTGGTGTCATGTCATAAAGGATCTCATCTCAAGGAATCAGACTGGACCACACCGAGCACCGTATCAGATCATCATTTATTGAGTATAGTGAAACGATTTTTAAGGACTATATTTCAGGGAAATAAACTATATCATCAATCAAAATGCCTCCAACACCAAATAGTGAAAAGATGCTGACAGGAGTTGCAGATGAATTGATCAGGTACGTTGCCATTAATCTCTTTTTAGGCCTACTTTAAATGATAAATTTCTACTTTTTTTTTTTTTTTTTTTTTTAGGCCACAAGTTGAATTTATTGGAGCGTAGCCAGCTTTCTTGGGTGGGGGGGGATAATTCGGGGAGGGGGGGAGACGAAAAAAATCCCTGATTGCAACATTTTGGTCCGGTATTAGCTGGTATTAGGCCTACTGGTAAGATAGACCTGCCCTACATACAGCCTACCGTTTTTTAAAAGAGAGACTAAACTGCATGTAGGCCTAGGCCTTAAGGGGGTACTACACCCCTGCCCAATTTTGTGCCTATTTTTTTTTCTCAAATATCTATAGCGCATTGGTGACAAGTAAGATATGTATATTATAGGGGCAAGGACAACTACTGCACTGGAAATATTATTTCAGCACAGACAACAGTTGTGGAGTTACAGTCAAAAATGAGGGAAAAACAATATTTGATCAATAAATCAATAACTACTTGCCTTGAGTTGCTGAATTTTCAGTGCAGTAGTTGTAGTCCTTGCCCCTATAATAGGCCTATACATATCTTACTTGTCACCAATGTGCTATAATTTTTGAGAAAAATGCAAAAATAGGCACAAAATTGGGTATGGGTGTAGTACCCCCTGAAGTCTTTGAGTTTTCAAAAAAAAAATACAGGAGGGGGCAGTGATGGTATAAAAAAGGCCTAATACTAGCCGTGTTTTGTTTTGTTTTATTTGTTTGCTTGCAGCTAGCGAGTACCCTAATACCGGTAAGGCCATATAAAATTAATGTTTTGGTTCTCGTCCAGAGGATTTTCATGAATTGATGAGGGAGGGAGGTGTTTTTTTTTTTTTTTTTTTTTTTCAATGTAAAATTAGCATTGTCAGTAGTTTTTGGTCTTCTCCAACAGTGCTCGAGGAAACGATGAGGCCCTTTTTTTTTTTTTTTTTTTTTTTCAAATTTGGTTTTTATTCTTTTTTTTTCCATAAAAAGACTTGGAAGTGATGCTTGTTCTCTAATAAACTTATTCATATGTATGAAGATTTCATAAATCATTCCAAAGTCTAAAAAATTGAAAAATCTAAAAAAAAAAAAAAAATCTGACAAATCCCAGAAATTGAGGAGGGAGGGACGAGAACCAAAATATTAATTTTACACGGCCTAATGTTATTATTTTTTTTTTTTCTGTAGGCCTAAATATATAAAGTTCTTCAGCATTGTCAATGATGGCCTATATCATTTTGTAGCTAGGCCTATTTGTACAATAATATTTCTTCAACAAGTAAATATTGGGTAATGTTGTTATAAGCAAAGGACTTTCTCAAAGTTTGTTTACTTTTGTTTGCAAACATGGTAAAATTTTCAACAGAGAAAAATATTCGGAAAATGCAAATTAAAGTCAATCAGATATCATACACAGGAGTTCTTTAAATTTTACTCCTTTGATTCCTTGCTTCAAAACTCGCTTCAACTCATATGGGTGCGGCGAGGCAGGTTTATTTCGGATAATAACTTTTACTTTTCAGGGAAAAATAGTGACATCAAAAATTTGTGGTGTTTGGGATTGCGTCATTCTGATCGTGCCTCCAGTCGATGAACCAATCAGCGTTTCAGAAAACCACCACACCCCTCTATGGAAATTTTTTTCTACCAGCTGATAAAAATATGACCATGATATGACTCTGCAGAAAATGTTTAAAAACGCAGGTGTCAAATTTCTATAAACAAAGTAATTTACTTTGAGCTGTTATTTTATTTTTATTTTGTTTAGTAAAGAAGATATTTCTAAATTTTGATCATTTTTTTAATGGAAAAAACCGAAAATCCAGTTTAGCATCCGTTAATTTTATGCAAATGTGAAAAAGGTCAAGCGCGGGTCGGTGGTCCAGAGGTCACTGAATAATTTTTCTTGTTTCACGATCGCTACGTGCAGACAGAATCAGCTGATATTCGGGCATGCATTTTCTGAACTTTCAAGAATTTGAAAGAAGGAAAAGTATCAAACAATTTTGAGGATTTTTGTTGAATGAAGTGGGGCAACAAAGAAGCGAAACACCATGTCATCTTTAATAAGCTTACGTAATATATTTACGCGGTGAGTAGTACAACTCATGAACTTGTCAATGTGACAATGATCATGAACACCACCTGGCAATGCCGGCATGAACATGAAGTTGAACATGATCATGAATGATTTTGACAACTGCCGATTGTACTGGGCCGGTGGCGGTAATGCCGGTGGTTTCAGCATACAGCACAGACCATGGACGTACTAAATTATTATTTATCTTCTCTATCTATTCTTAGACTTAGTCAGTTAGTACCAGTGTTCGAATTAAGGAAAAATAATTGGTTGTCCCACGGACAACCAGGTTACAATTTCTGGTTGTCCGCCTAAGTTTTTGGTTGTCCGTACTTGGAATATTACCATCGGCTTAAAGATACACATACAAAGGTGAGTTTTGGCTACAGATTTATGGTTGTCCGGCGGACAACCGAATCAGTATTTTTGGTTGTCCAGCGACTTTTTTAGTTGTCCCGGGCAACCGGACAACCAAAATTTCGAACACTGGTTAGTACAATGAGTATGTACGTCCATGCAGACTAAATTTAATTATTAAACTCTATAAAACTGTTGTAGTTTAAACATGTAAAAGTACAGACTATTTAAACCAACAGTCATGACAGTGAAAGTCCTAGTGCATTGTATGCTGTGAATTCTCGCATATATTTGTGATGATGAGAGCGGATCGTTCGTGTCTAACAATCATGGCAGCGTCGGCGTTGCAGTGCCTTCGCATACACGATCATGACGATTATGATGATAGAGCATTCCTACAACCATGGCAACAGACCAATGTGCCTGTCGCATTTTCATGGAACAATTGGCCCTCATTATCATGTTTAACAAGTGATGCTGAGTCTGAGACTTTGATTGTAAACTCAAACTGTTTGTATTATTTGTCTGTATCTCTTTAATCCATGGGAACGACATTCTCTTGGTCGGACCTGTTCCATCAATTCATGAATTGCACTTGGTTTGTACAGGGCCTTTCAGTTCAAGTCAATTTTCTCAGCACAGAAAATACCAATTTGCATTGCCTTATTTTTACATGTACCGGGTATTTAAAGTTGATTTTCCTGATCAAGATTTAGAAATAGAAATCAAACTTTTGGAATTGTTTCATCAAGAGGTTTATGGCATGTTTTGTGATTTCCCCCATTGAGTGCAATGCCAGTAAAAGTGTCCCCTTCGTGTCGGCGGGGGCCAGATGGAACAGCAAAATTTTGACGAAGTAGCCATCTATCGCAAACAGAATGAGTATGAAAGCCAAGTTGCTGCCGGCGCTGTTTTTGTTCTCAAAAGAGCAGCGCCGCTCCTGAGTTGACTTGAATTCACTCCTAGGCAATCGGCTGCTTTGGGTAAAGGCGTTGGAGTGATCGATATATATCGTCTTGCCACTGGTCCACCGCTAGCGTTTCTGGTGGGACTGCACAGTGAAACAAAAACGCTTGTTGTCAAAGTGGCAAGCCGCAGGAAAATTTAAAACCAGCATTTTGTTTTGAGCTTAAAAATTATTATTACACTCGATTTCTGAGAACAGCAGTCCCTTGCTCAGATTGACACAAGTTAATGAGCGACATTCAAAGTCAAGAGCTTTGTGTGCGCCGACCAACGTTTTGATGCGTAAATCCGCCATCAGATTATCGGTCTGTTGTCAGGCAATTGAATCAGCCAGTCAGAACCCCACTTCTGTGTTTACGATATGCACGCTCTCAAAATGAAAACAACTGCCTAGAGTCTTAGCCAGAAATCAGAAACCACCCGTCCAAGCAGATACCAAAATTTGACCCTCAAATATAAAACAACTTGTCTATACCCATGGAGGGGTCACTGGGGTCAAATATGTCCTGATTTGGCCTTTACATGTCACTCTGAATTAAAGACCGTCGATCTATCGATAATTATCAAAAAATCGACTATCCAATAATATCAATATCGGCGATATCACTTTCTGAACAAAATCGATATATCAGAGTTGCCGATATATTGATAAAAGAGTATTTATATCGGCCAGTAGGCCTACTACATGTCAAGCCTTCATAATTTGTCATCTGTCACAACATTACCGTGAAAAATCTCGCCGTATTATAACTTTCCTGGCGACTTTCCCCTACCTGCTTCATATTTTATATAAGAAGTTATATATTTTTCTAAAAACGTTCTTCATTCAAAAAAATAAGGAGCAAAACTATGAAAAACGATAGGATTATATCAAACATTTTTCTCTCATCATTGAAATTCTGTGTGTACGCCGCCATTTTTGTCTTACCATAATCCACACATTTCCTGTTTCCCCACAATCCATTTGTTTTCGAAAGTCATTTTTATAAAGTTTAAGCCCCATCAAATTTTACGTGCATAAAGGCATTTATTAAATGTCTATAACGTTTTTAAGCGACTTAAAATGGTTTTAATTATTTTTGGAATGGAAAAAAAATATATATGTATACATGTACCTCAATTCTCGACACCCCTGTCAGCGGTCATTTTGCTTCTCACATGAGGGCGCACCACCAAATCACTCCACGATTTATGTACCAGTGAAATTCGGTTAAAATAGGCCACCGCTTATTTCAGCTAGTTGCGGCTTTATTTTCTAAAGATAATGTCAAAATTCACACTTTTTCAGCTCATTTGCTTCCGACAAGTGTCTACATGAAGGAATCTGAGAAAAAATCCCAATATTTTATTTCAGAGGTGAAGTTTTGGCGCGAATTTGAACAACGTCCGGTTTCAAAAATTGAGTGATTTTTTAGGGTTAAATTTGCACCTTTTTTCTTTGCGGCCAAATAGCAAAAAAAGTAGATGGTCACCAATATATTCTGTTTAAGAATAATATTCTACACGTGATAAACTTTAATTTGATACCAAACTTTTTATCTATATTACGTTTTTGCAGTGACAAAACGCCATCCAAACGTGCGTATTTCCCTGTGTAATCCAATGGCGCAATCATTGGTGGTGCGCTCTCACATGTGTTAAAATTCCCAGAATGCACTTGTTTTCAAAATTATTCATTTTTCTAAAGTTACAACTCCATCAAAATTGATATTTTACACACATAAATAAGCATATAAATGTCTTCAACATTTGCAAGCAGTTTTAACGATCCTGCATTTCCTGAAGAATAAGATCTGGTCACATGATCATTATCTACTTCCTGTGATTGCGCAATTAACATGGGCGATTTGCTTCTTGCATCGATTTCTAAGGAAATTTTCCCGGAAATTTTACAAAGTTCAGGATAAAGGAAGTAAAGTTTATGGTGTTGCAAATGAAATATAATAGTTTGCAGATCTTTGAAAGGAAAACAAATATGAAAAGTGGTATTTTATAAGCTTAAAACATGTCTTTGGGACAAGTTTGACAATGCAAAAATGATGAATAGAAGGTTGCCAAATTCGGAACCATTGGTGTAAAATACATTCATAGCTATTTGAACATTGAAGTTTGAAAAATCGATTTAGCGATTTATATCGATATTGAATGACCAATAAATCGATATTAATTATTTCCAACATCGACGATGCCTACTCTGAATTAGTCTCAAGTTCATCGTTCCTTAAAATCATCTGTTTTAGAGCTATCACATCTGTAAAATCCATTAAATCCACCCGTCTAAAATTAGATTAGGCCGTTTTAAAGACGTGTGGACGCATGGCTGGCTAAGACCTTGCAACTGCCGTTCTTCTCTGCCAGAAATTGTAAATTTTCCTGATCCCACTTTATACATATATATGTAGATCAGAAATAGGGTTTTGGTTTTACATATTCGTTCCATTAAGCGCCCATGGCCAGTGGACAATGATGCAGCATATAGTACATTTAAATAAGGCCATCTTAAGTTACGGTAATAGTTGTGCGGGGGTTTAGAAGAAAAAATAAAACTGCGGAAAAAATGAAATTTACTCAATCCAGCGGGAAAAAGGGGCTCATTATAAATGTGCATGAATTCCAGACGCTGTTTGAAACAGGCAGAATCTGTGGAGCAGACGATTATAATCTGCGCCTCGGGTCATATTATGGTTTTGAAATCATCTTGGGCCTAACCATGCCCCTCATACTTGTAGCAGTGAATGTGGTGCTGATGTGATGATGACATGATTCAATTAGCCAAACAGAACCCCACTACTGTGTTACGCTATAAACTGTACCAAATCGGCAGACTGCTGAAAGAAAACTAGAGCGCCCATTAATTGCAAAATGTGATTGTTTGGATATATACCAGCAATACCATATGACTTACACCTTTTGTATCTTTACAGCCGGACATACAATGTTGCCAAGAGTTTGGCCGCACAGACCCATCTCCACCATGGGTTACGACACAAATCATCAGCAGCATCAGATGCCATTGCTGCTGCATCTATCAAAGTTGCCAATGGCAACCTTAATGATCTCCAACCACATGTGAGACAGTATGTACTTGAAAAAGCAGGACTTTGTAAACCAGACCAAATTTATATTTGTGATGGGTCAGAAGAAGAAAATCAGTCATTTATTAAGCAACTAGAAAAGGATGGGTTACTGAAGAAACTACCTAAATATGACAACTGGTAAGAATTACGTTTGTTTGTTTGTGTACTACTAATCAAGGGTAGCGCTAGAACTATTACACTCCAGTGTCCGCATGGACCCCCGAATTTGCAGAAAATTAAAAAGTAGGGGGTCCGGAGTAGAGTTTGGTGAGTCCGAGTTGCACAAATGTGCAGCATAAATAGTATGTCTCCAATAGCGCTAGATTGAAAAACTGGGGGTCTGCAGGGACCCCTGAACTTGCAGAAAATTTAAAAATAGGGGGTCCGAAGTCCGAACTCTATTTTGGTGGGTCCAGGACCCCAAAAAGCAACCTAGCGCTACCCCTGCTACTAATTGCACTACTTCACAACAAGATTTTACTCCTTGCAAAAACATGCCAATTAATATCTTTGTTTATTACAAATGTCTATTGCCTGTCTACTTTAGAAAATACCCTAGATGTGACCTGTTAGAGAAAAGGGCACTTTAAGTCCGCCAAACTAGTTCTGAAGTTATTAAACTTTGCAAGATAATATTATATGAAAATTCACTTGTTTTTTCTTTGTTAAAACTTATGAAAACCACAGTGATAACATTGTCTGCAAAATTATATTTAAACCCTGAGGAGAGGGCTGGGTTGAGCCCTAAAAGCATGCCCTCTGGGTGCGCACCACATGATGAAGTCACCACAAGTGCTTAACAAAGGCAGATCTAGTTAACATTGAGACAATCCTCCTTCCTTTCTTTCTGTGCAGTTATCTGGCATTAACAGATCCCAAAGATGTAGCTAGGGTAGAACACAAAACGGTCATCTCAACCAAAAATCAGAGGGATACTATACCTATTGTTGAAGATGGAATCAAAGGTCAAGTGGGCTATTGGATGTCACCACGAAAGCTACAGGAGGAATTGGATGACAGGTTTCCTGGTTGTATGAAAGGTAGGTATCAGGCCTCGGGCTAAGGGGATTGTTTCCAGGCTGTCTCGGAGGCTTAGCTGTTGGTGCACCAGAAAAAAAAGGAAATGTAGAAGGAAAACTGTTGCTGTACATATCAGAGATTTTTGTAATTCCAGTAGTGCTGAAAGCTATGGTAATACACTGTGGAAGCCCTTGTTTACATTCTGACTGGGATTTTCAGGTAATTTTGTGCCCGGGTACCCTATGTGAGTTACGTCCAGGGTATTGAGGACAAAGATTTGAAAGGCATTGCCAATGCTATTAATTCCAAGTTCGCTCATGTGTCTGATTGTTTAGATCCTCTTGACTGTAGCAGGTTACCATCTTATCTTCCTGCTGAAGAGCCAGTTCCTCAGTTATACCCATGGGAAGTTTATGCTGAGTTAAGCAAACTTAAATCTGCCAAATCTTGTGGCCCTGATCAAGTTCCGCCCAAACTGGCCAAAGAGTTTGCATATGAGTTAAGTGTGCCTCTTACCGATATTTTGAATACTTCATATCGTGAGGGTTATGTTCCCGAGCAGTGGAAGAAGGCAATTGTCATCCCTATTCCTAAACAGTACCCACCAAGTATTGATAAGTTGAGACCTGTTTCGCTCACATCAATTTTTGCCAAAATAGCTGAAGGTTTCATTACTGATTGGGTTCTAAATGATATTCAAAATGATATTGACATCGGCCAATATGGTAATGTAAAAGGAGTGTCAACTTCTCATTATTTAGTTTCTCTTGTTCATTTTCTTTTCCAGGGAGCGGAGAGGAATCGCAATATAGGGACAGTGGTACTTACGGATTTCTCGAAAGCGTTCGACCTTGTCGACCACACGCTTCTTATTGGTAAGATCGCGATATGGGGAGTCCGTGGGTCCATTGTTCCTTGGATTTGCGATTTCCTCCGCAACCGTCAACAGTGTGTCAGATACAACAGTGTACTTTCAGATTATTCAACTCTTCATGGTGGTGTACCCCAGGGTACAAAATTTGGCCCAATTGGGTTTCAAATTCTTATAAATGAAGCTGCCCAAGAAGCTGGTAGTCGCTGTTGGAAATATGTTGATGACTTGACATTTGCTGAGAATTTTTCCGGTGGTTGTGCTAGTTCACTTCAGGATGATCTTGATCAGTTCTCAGAGTGGGCTAGTGACAGCCACCTGAAATTGAATCCCAGCAAGTGTCAAGCCATGCAAATTGCTTTTTCTAATCCATTGCCACCGCATCACGACTTAAGAATTGGTACTGAACCACTATCATACGTCACCGAAGCCAAAGTTCTTGGTTTGTGGCTACAGAACAACCTTAAATGGAATGTCCAGATGGACGCAATGTTAAAAAGGCTAATTCCGGTTGTTCATGCTACTTAACCTTGAAACGCTTTTGGTTTCTCCACTCAAGAGCTTGGTGTTGTATATAGTGGATATGTCAGGCCAATTCTTGAGTACGCTGATGTGGTGTGGCATTCTGGTATCTCAGCTAAACAGTGCAATGAAATAGAAGCCATTCAAAAACGTGCATGCAGAACAATCCTGGGTCGGCACTATTTATCCTATAGTGATGCGCTTAAAGTTTGCAAGCTTGACACCCTTTCTGATAGGAGGAGGAGCACTGTCTTAGGTTCGCCGAAGGGCTTGCCAAATCTGATCGAACAAGTTCTCTCATCCCTCCTACCAGAAAGGAGTGTCATGGCCGTTCTTTGCGTAACAGTAATAATTTTTCTCAATTTAGGACTAGGACTAATCGTTTCAGAAATAGTCCTCTTCCCTTTTTTGTTGATATTCTTAATAAATAAGTTTTGCTCTTTCTTTGCCACCCAGAGTTGTTCTGCATGCTATACTTTTACATGTATATGATAATCTTTTCGTGTCATTTTATAATGTTAAAAAGTGCAATATTATGATAAATGTTTTTACTGTGACTTTTATATATGCAATTTTCTTAAATAATGTAATTCAAATTGTGTATTTTTGTGTGTGTCTTATCATGTGCAATTTTTTGCTTAAATATTTAATTCTGATTGTTTTATATGTGTATTTTTATATTGTAATTTATTGTATGTAATTTGGCCCACGGGCCACGAATTTGCAATAAAATAATATCAATCAAAATCTGTATGGCCAGGGATCAAGTCAAAGTGGAGTACAGTTAACAAATTTTATAAAATTGACTTTAATTGAGTCTCCAAATAGAAGATGTGATTAGCAATGATATTTAGTGAGAAATATATACCTGCATGATATTTAATGTTACAAACAACAGCTTTGTTTGACATTAAACTATGGCCTCTCAGCCCTCTTGTCATTGGATTTTGTGGCTAGGGACAAAGTTTATAAACATATTAAAATAATGACCTTCGATTAAGCCCCAGCGTATAAAAATGTGTGTACACATAATTATACTGTTAAACCAGGACTGTGCGTATAACAGCAGAGACCTGGTTCACATTTACAAGCATAGTACACGGTATACTCATCACACACATTGATTGAAGAAGCAAGTCAAGCTCAGAATCGCTCCAGCATGCATAATATAATTATAATTATGATTTTAATATCTATGCTTTTGTTTTAGCCTGGCACAAGCATTTTGTTTGAGCCTGGTCCCATCAGATAGATGCTTAGTACCAACCAGTTTGTGTTATTTGATATAATTATGTTGCCATTGTGTCATCTATCTTCTGAAAAATACATTATGATTCCTGATTGCCAATATCGCCCACGCCTAGCTAGCAAGCACATGAGCAATCATATTCATAATAGCCTCATCCCCTCTGCGCCTCTGGTGCCGACATTCTCGTTCAATTATACAAGTATTAATTTAGCATATAATTACTGTACCTTGTTTGCTCTGATAAAATTTATGTGAAGAAAAAACAATTGTGCAGACAATTTGTAAACAATTTCAGCAACTAAATGTTCAATTTTGGACTTGAGTTGTGTACTACTGATTTTAAAATTTTGATATAAAGATACCGATTAACTCAATTATTGTGAGGCAGCCTCTATAAATGAATTTCACTTGTGTCACAAACACTACAGTAAATTACACTTAATGAAAAATAATAGCCCAGTACTCCTGTCCTTGGGCAATTAAGCCTATTAATTATTCAATTTCATTCAAGTACCATTGTTGTTCACAGTTTGATGAACACATTATGATTTACTAACCATCATCATTCATCATATGGTTTATAAGAAAATATAGAATTTTAATGATGGCTCAAAAAAATTAAATTGATTTTGATCAGCCATTGAATTTCAAGTAATAAAGCTGGATGCATACATTATATGCAGATCCACATGAGCATACTTTTAACAAATTCAAGTACGGTATTTATTTCAAAATTGCTAGATGCAAATGTTTAAATAACAAAGAAAGAAAGTACATTATGTACAAGCCAGAAGATCAGGAAACCATCAGTTGAGTTTATAACCTTTGGTGAGCATACGTATGTCATTTCTCAATTTTTCATTTCCCGCATTCAAATAATAAAGGAAGTAGGCTATTGTGGCATACCAATGACCCATCACTAGGATCCACAACATGCTCATCTATCAGGGCACAGTTCTTTAACCCCAATACATTTGTACATTCATTGAATGACCTTTGAAAATTTGGATACAAAAACTCTTAATTTGAGGTCAAATTTTGTACTACCAGTGTTTAATTGAGGTTATTGAACTATGCCATTGGAATGAGGCCATTGTGGTCCATAGTACATGTATTTACCGGTCAACTGACCAAGTGATATAGATTTGCACCACTATTTTCCTTATTTCTAGCCTGTTTGATAGTTGAGTTTTCACCTCGTTTCATGTGGGCAATTAAAATGTATTGTAGATTTTTAACCTTGCAACAAGTGTCATCTAATTTAACTATCATCAACAAAATATTAAATTATAATTTTAAATTAAAATTCTCATGTAAAAAGGTTTTCATTTCAATACAGTTAGTTGATGAATGATACTGACCTAATTAATTATTCTGTCTCTAGATCTAAAACAGTCTCTTCTGGTTGTAATATGTCAACTGTTTTAAGCTGTTTTCTTCAGAATTTGACCTTGTATTTCAAGGTCAGTGAGCAAGCTGAAAGATGACAATTCTATAATAAATAAATTGATATAATATTATATTGATATAATATTATAATGTTGATTTTTGCACCTGTGCAAAATTGAATTTATATCAATCAAGTTTGAGCAAGCTGCAATCTATTTCCTATCCACATGATTGTATGTTGCTTGTTGCATAGCTCAATTTGAATTTATAATAAATTATATCAAGTTAATAAAAAATGTTTGTTGTTAAAATATAGTGATCAACCTGAGTAAACAACAAGCCAGTAGACTGTGCAACAGTGCATGAAGTTCTGTGAAAAGGTGTTTAATGAATATTATGATCTCTCAGTTCACCATACATTGTAGAAACAAGGTTGAATGCCCTTTACATTACCAGTACTGCCTGTTTTATGGAAAAAATGATGTATAAATTAAATATTAAAATGAATGGAAATTTACATGATTTTGGTTACAATTTAGTTTGGTAATGAGTGTTAAATCCATCAAGTATACCACAGATGTGAGAGATCAAGTTATTTTTAATGATTTCCCGCATTCTGTTTCCTCTTTTCTGTGTAGAAATTTGCATGTTTATTGCATTAGAGAGAATGTAATTCCAAAACATGGCAAATCGTAAACAATATTGCTGGTCAACCTGTTGTTTTTCTTATGTAGTGAAGGGCTCATTACAACACTTATAAGGTTAATGACCAGTACACATATCTATTACAGTAATTACCTACATATGTTAGTCATTTTTTGTAATTTTGAGAACAATGTACAAAATATGAATATGGTTCAAAGATGCATTTAAGGGGGTACTACACCCTGGCCAATTTTGTGCCTATTTTTGCATTTTTCACAAAAATTATAGTGCATTGGTGACAAGTAAGATATGTATATTATAGGGGCAAGGACTACAACTACTGCATTGAAAATTCAGCAACTCAAGGCAAGTAGTTATTGATTTATTGATCAAATATTGCTTTTCCCTCATTTTTGACTGTAACTCCACAACTGTTGTCTGTGCTGAAATAAAATTTCCAGTGCAATAGTTGTAGTCCTTGCCCTATAATATACATATCTTACTTGTCACCAAAGGCTATAATTTTGAGAAAAATGCAAAAATAGGCAAATAAAATTGGGCAGGGTGTAGTACCCCTTAACCCTAACACTGACCCATGCTTTTTGGTATCGGAAGTCAGAGAAGATCCGATTTTTCAAGAAGAAGAAGAATTTTGACTTGGCACCCCGGATTCGAACCTTTGACCCCTCGCATGCCAAGCGAACGAACGCGGACCGGTAGCTGCTCGGTTATTGCTGCCCGCCAGCAATTCCGTGATCATATCACACTTCGGTGATTGCGCCATCGCAGACCCTGGGATGCATGCATGTTATGAATTTTTCATCGTGGTATTTTGTGGTTTTTACTGGTGTTAGGGGTAAAGGACACTCTAATCTGGAAAAATACATGTATTTTAACCCTAACACTGACCCATGCTTTTTGGTATCGGAAGTCAGAGAAGATCCGATTTTTTCAAGAAGAAGAAGAAGAATTTTTCACTTGGCACCCCGGGATTCGAACCTTTGACCCCTCGCATGCCAAGCGAACGAACGCGGACCGGTAGCTGCTCGGGTTATTGCGGCCCGGCCAGCAATTCCGTGATCATATCACACTTCGGGTGATTGCGTCATCGCAGACCCTGGGATGCATGCATGTTATGAATTTTTCATCGTGGTATTTTGTGGTTTTTACTGGTGTTAGGGTTAATCAAACATATTTATTCACCAATCTTTGCACAAGAACAAATGATAATGAAACAAATTAAAGGGAATACTCTGAAATAATTAGGGTGATTACGTAACCGATGCATGATTGAACATTTGGTACTTTGTTCCCAAAATTACAAAAAATAACTAAGGCAATTGTTGTAGTAGGGTGACAATTTGGTAGTTGTGAGATCTTATAGCCCTGGTTATTATTGGCCATTATGTGTAACCAGCTGCTGACCAATTTGTGTTTCCGTTGCACCATATCCTTCTGTCATAATTAATTTGGTATTTTGTATTTGTGATCAATATTCAGAAATGCATTGGCTTTCTTGACTATATAGTCTTACTACACTTACTAGAATTGACAGTGGTTTTAGGCTTGTGAATGCTTTACAAATTAGTTTTACTTGCTCGACATGGTTTTCATAACTTGGTCCTTCTAAAATATAGCAAGCAAGGGTTCTGATCACGAGCTAATCAGTTCCAGAAGAATGGACATAAGGTTTCATTAGTGGGAATTATTTGCGAGTATGGAAACCGAACGACTTGTCAAAAATTGATTTGATCATTTGCCATTTCATTTCAGTTAATAAGAGAAATATACATGTAGTAATCTACAAAAATTTGAATAAACACAGCTGCCACCCGCCTGCGTGTGGGGGTATGCGCGCGTAACATTGGAAGTGAATCCAACCATGCCAACATACTTGTGATGAATTAGTATTTTAAGTATTTGTGTGTTCGCATCGAATTTTAAGATATATGCGATATACATTGTATACGATCGTGGTTGGATCGCATACAGCTGTTGAAAGCTATGTGCAATGTTCATTCAAATGAAATTTCTGGTAGGCTTGTCACTTTCAGTGATACTTTTAAAACATTTTTTATACGGGTAGAAAAAATCTTCTCACCAGCATTACAATTTTGTTGTGAATCCCCAAATCAAATTTGATGTAAGATACTTTCATTTGCATACATTTTCGCTTTTCAAGATTCAAATAATTCACACAAATTCCTTTGCAAAATTGCAAGAATTAGATTACCCATCATACCCCAGCTGACACAATATCTGTACATGTAATAGTCTTTTAAATATGTACAGAGATATTTACATGATTTGAATTTGAAAAAATTGCATTATTTATGGTAAATATCTATTTAACAATTCATAAGATTAACAAAGTCCTTTACTAGCACTTCCAATCAGGCAGCCAAGAAGAAGAAAAATATGGCTAAATATGGAACAATTCATTGTGTTATGTGGTTGCTAGGCAATTGCAGTGACTACGTGACTGCCTGCACAAGGGATAAGTTTCCTCACGTGTGTTTCATGTGTTGGCTGTGTGAATAATGTGATTTTACTACAGGCAGATTAATGTTGGCAGCCTTTGTTCAATTTTCTGTATTTTAGTACTCAGACACATTATAAAAATTTAAGGAGATTCAAAACATTGGACAGTATGTTTTGAACAATGTACTTTACCATTTGATTGACAGGAATATTGTGAAAAAAGTTAAATGAGTGTATGGTTGGATTTTGCAAGTAATATTTTGGCAGTTATATTAAATCAGTTATTAAGATAAATATTGTTTTTGAAAAGCTAGGGTCTAATTAGTTCCTTCCTTTTTATTCATCATTCATAGAACAGGTTACTAGTCATTTTGTGAGTGTATGTGAATACTAAATCCTTTATAAACAACTCGGCCTTCAAAGAAACAATCAAAGAAATACAGGTCTATATTTTTCACAGACAAAATTTCATATTTTGAATGCTTTTTAAAGAACTGATTCTTTTAAATTGCAAATTTTAAGTTTTTTAAAAGGCATGTCCTGAGATACCAGGGTCAAATCTGGGTCAAGATTATGATATAATGCATCCCTTGTAATTTATAAATCTTCAAATTAGAATTTCATATTATAATTTTTTTTTATGTTTCTGTGTTTTTATTTTTACAAGATATCACACAAAAAAGAATTACAAAGCAATAAAAAAAAATCACAAAAGATCACAAAAAACAAAAAATAGCACAAATTTAACATCAATGATACAATCCAGCAACAAATGTTGAAAAATCATAGCATACCTCATATCATAGATCATGCAGCCTTCAAAACTTTATGAAATAGATACAGCTAAAATTACAAATCAAATCTCCATTTACGGAAATGGGCAGAAAGCTTGTCTTTACCCTTAGCAATAAAGTATTCTGTTTCCCTATTAAATTTAACATGGACTCTAAATCCAATAAAAGTTGGCTTTTTATTTTGAAATTTGCAGATATAAATATAATATTTTAAAATCAGGAATAAATGGGTTCAAGGAATTTATCACCTGGGACTTCATATTATAATTTAATAAAATATACCTAATACGCATGGTTTAAAAGTCATAATCTGCCAATTAAATGTACTGTATATGTTGTTATTTCGCGAGGGTTTTATTTTCGTGAATTTCGCGAGTGAATGTGCAGGCGTGAAAATAATAACACACAAAAATACAGATTTTATATAAAGTTACTTTACACTTGCATAAATGACGCTTAAAATCAACTGGCACAATTTCCAAAAATAAGAAAAATTCTTTATGCGCAAATAACAGGTTATACTTAATCAGTTGAAATATTGGAAAAAAAGTAACATGTTTCGGTGAAATAATGTGTGCATGGATGGCAGCCCTTACGCCTTACGGATCAGTTCTACAAGTTCGTTGTACCATCTACCACGTAGTTTTGTGCAAGCAACCGCTAGACTAAATATATATGCCCAGTAGCAATAAGAGTTCTGATAGACTAAAAGTAACCTTGGCCTTATAGCGAATACCTGTTATTTGTCATTAGATACAAAAATACATTGTACGCTGTTCAATATATGATCCAATTCAGCACTTGAAGTTGCAATTAGGTGGAAAAAGATTCTTGGGGCCTTAATATTGACCCAGAGTGTACGGTGTGTGGTTTTTGTTTAGTACATGTAAAACAGCCATTTGGCCATTTGAAGTTGATTGAAATGTTTTGAAAATAATAAAGTTTTCAGTGACTTTTAGAGCCATAGGCTCAGGACCTTCAAAAAAAAAATCCTGACCAACTGACCTTACTTGGCAAGTCCATCCGCCTGCAGTTAGGCTTTTTTTTTTATAGTTTTTTTTTGTGTGTGTCTTCTTGTCTAACCAAAATTTACCATGTGGGTTCTGACTTCTTGGGTTAAATTATTTGACAACTTTCAAAGTTTATCTTGAGTGTTATGCCTCCACATACATCAACCTTAGCGTAAGAAGAGGAATACTGTACTCAATCTATATTGTACATAAACTTTATGATGTAGTTGACACTCTCACATTAAAATTAATTCATTTAATAATCTATGCCGGTATAACAAAACTAACTAACTAACTCTAGATGTTTGCACTATAACCGCACCAAGGACCAGGGCTGGGGCACTTGTCAATACAGGGCACAGACTGGGCACAGTGAATCCCAGGCGACTATGGGTCAAACTTATGCATGATACATGGCATTTATATGTATGGACTTTGGTAACATGTCCTCTTCAGAATACCACTCAACACTATAAAGTCGTCATTATCAATATGATAACATAATCTGTGTAATGTGTAAACATACATTGTAAAAGTAATTGCTATTATGCGACAAGCATTTCTTGCATGTCACATGTATTTGTGACACATTCACTGTGAAACCATAAGTACTCGTTTTGGACAAATCTACTCGTATTCAATCTCTAGCTAACAATGGGCCATAAACCATTGTGATGGCAAAGAAACTAGTAGCAAATACGAGAAGTACAGAGCACCCTAATCGATATGATTTCCACCCAATGCAGTCGACAGTCAAGACCATCCAAAATGAATGCAGTATTCAACACCCTCGCGATCGATACCGGCACGCGACAGCCAGTACTTTGTTTATTTATTTATAGCATCAAACCATCGAGATAAAAATTTAACAGTAGGCTACAATTCGCGTTTATCATATTTTAATATTATTATAAATCGTGATGTCAGGATCATCTAATGATGTAAATTCGCGATGTCAGGTCATGCAGGATCAGCATTTTTTTTATCAAAAAAAAGTTTACCGATGGATCACACATGCATGATTGAAGAACATAAACCTGTCGCGCATATTTATTCATGTTAATAACGGCAAGTTTCCTTGTCTTCTTCTAGTCTTGAGCCTTTGTCCACGGTTTATACAAAGTACTAAACGCTTTGTTTTTTGGTCATTTTGTTTTTATAGAAAAAGCAAACATAAACATACAAATCACCGCAAGTACAAGAGGATTTATCAATTGATAAAAATCCGTAAGACATAAATTAAAATACCGTCGAAAGTTATTCTACTCAGCCACGACTGCCCAGCGATTTATCATTTATGAGCGGGGTGTTGCGCGGCTTATAAAGCCTATTATCCAATTTGCTCTTCTTTGTCGAGCACTTGATAAGTACAAACACATTTGAGAGAGGTACTTCACCAATCCAATCAAATACAGTCGTTTAAAACTCCTTTCTTGACCATGTTCCGAAGTATAAAACAACGTGCTGATTATTCACAAAAAATTCTGAAACATGGTCTAAACCGGTCGTGCGAAATTTCATACCGGGCATGATTAAAATGTTATGTATTATAGGGCGTACTAGTTACATGTTTAAAATTACATTTGTATTCATTTAGTTTCTAATGTATTTTTCATAAAGATGTATTGTAATAGAGTAGCTAACAATTTGTGCAAATGTGTGTATCCAGGAAAGTTGAGAAAGATCATTATCCTGGGTGTGTATCATCATATCATTACTCAATATCTAATTGTAAAAAAGAAATAGATATGAAGAACCACCGAAAAATAAATAACATGTATCGATGGAAGAACATGATGAAAATATACAGTAGGCCTAGGCCCTAGATCATTGGGCTTAAATTTATTCCCTTCGGTTCGTTACAAAATGTCACCGTAGAAAGTAGGATTTCTCTGCTGTGCTCTGGGTCATACCCAGATTATTCTGCTACCAGAGTTGAAGAGAGAAACAAAGAAGCATGAAACCAAACCAAATGACTTCCCGAGCTCCGTCCCATCGCCGGTATCACTCAGATTATCTACATGTAAAAACAACGTCGATAGTCCGAAACACTCAACAGTCTTCATGTGAGGATAGGAAAGAGAAGGTCGTGAGTTTCGGGCTACTTATGAAGCTTTTTCTTCACGTTCTCGTTCTTCACCACAAAATCATCATCACCATTACCGGGCACCATTGATGTTTCTTGCCGAGTCGACAAGTGCCGTGGCCCCGGGCGTGGCCCGTATGCGTCTGTGGGAGCTTGAGGACCCGGCCTTTTTTTTGGCTTAAATATCTTACCTTTAGGCCTATATTAAATCTATCATCGAAAATATAAAAGCTGCAATTATATATTCCAGAAATAATGTCCATGTTCCATTAAATAGAAATGGCCTGACATCGAATGCCTTTCCGTCTTCTTCTTTGAGGCGATAAAATCCTATCATCGAAAATATAAAAGCTGCAATTATATATTCCAGAAATAATGTCCATAGATGTTCCATTAAATAGAAATGGCCCGACATCGAATGCCTTTCCGTCTTCTTCTTTGAGGCGATAAAATCCTGGGATGTATTCACGATTTTCATTTTCCTGAAGAGCTGTTCATTCCTATTTTGATACTTCCTTATTTATTTATTCCAGGTATGTGTGTGTGAGAGAGTGATTAAGAAAGGCACAAGAAAAAGGGTTGATGGAAGAGAAGATCAAAGATTCCTTGGAGAAGATCCCGTATCAACCAAATCATTCAAAACATTTCACCAGTCGTCCGTCCTCATTTGAAACGCACCTGCTGTCGCGCACAATTCAAAACATTCCCACGGCTCCAGATGCAAATCCAGGGTTTTGTAGAATACACAGGGTCGCCGTCTAGGGTATATGTGCTGCGCCGCATTCCATTGTACCAGGTCCATCCACCGTCACCATGGTAACTCACAGTTAAGACGGGATGATACCATAACACGTGTGTGCTTGCTTGTCTTCATAAATCATCGGAAGAGATACGATATACGCCAAGTTTTGAAGTTGTAAACAATTGATAATTTGTCCCAGGCTGTTTGTAATAATAAATGTTTTGCTAATTATCATATCTACGAATCTTTCAAGATGGGACGCACCATTTGATACTCGGGGGGTTGGAAGTTGGGGTTAGGGAAAGAATTTTTTTTTAATTCCATGCATAGGTGGGGAAAATACTTTTTTTGTGTGTGTTTTGGTGGGGAAAGTTTTTTTTTTTGCTCATGTTGTGGGTGAGGTTTTTTTTCAAAAAACTTCCTACCCCCACCCTGAGAAACGTGGGTCACGTGATCAATAATTTATATGATTAATACTGGTAGTCAGGCTGTCTGTGACTCTCACGGTCTGTGAGTCTGTCGGTGCACCTATTTTCTCGGAGACTAGGGGTCGATACGTTCCTCAAACTTGGTGGGTGGGTGCATCTTGACCCAATACAGAACAAGTTTGTATTGGTTAGTGGGTCAAGGTCACCCAAAGTTATCTAGGGGTCATCTAAGGTCAAATGAGCAAAACTGTCGTATGGGTATATGAAACTTGGTGGGTACAGTCAACATTTAGAGCCAAATTTTTGGAAGGTCGTCCAAGGTCATCCAGGGGTCAGCTGAGGTCAAATTAGTAAATACTGTCATATGGGCTTGAAACTTGGTGGGTGTAGGCCCCTACATTCAACATTTTAGAGCCAAATTTTTGGAAGGTCATTTCCGGGTCACCAGGGGTCATCCGAGGTCAATTTTAGTATAAACTGTTGGATGGGCATGAAACTTGGTGGGTACAGTCTGGCGGAAAATGAAACCGAAGTTTGATGGCCTCGTGATTCAAACGGCACATGTACGTGTTCCCGGAGTGATGATGCATATGATGTGGACTGAGACTAGACAAGTATCTATACCGGGACTAGTACCCATGGAACTCTTACTTCCACGGTATTCCCCACATTCGCCTGCCAAAAAATCGTTGTCTCCACCTAAATGAATTCCTATACTCATTTTGTTTCTGATCCCGTAATGACCGAATGAAAAAATCAACTGGTTTTATGCATGAGCGCAAAAATTGTGTTTCAATTCTGCGCTCAATAATGTTTTATCACCTGCTTAGGCCTACTCATGCTATGTTTTATGTTATATAGTCTTGGTGGTATGTAGGGTTTCACCTTGCCCCCCCTCAAACTCTGCATTACCCCCCTACATGACACACACACTTCACGAACCAATTCAAAGAATTGAGCCGGAAATGTAAAATGTTAGTTTTATGCACCTAAATCCGAATTTGTGTTTGTGTTTGCATCTAAAATTATTAACCTATAAATCACATGAGCTTGGGGGTATTTAGGTGAGTGTAGGGTGTGTGTTTGTGTGGGTCGGAGACCGACGGATGTACTTTGTAGGTTCTCCCTACTCATTTGTTTTTGATCCCGGACGCATACGGCGTAATGACTGAATGAAAATCACCGGTTTCATGCATGAGCGCAAAAGTCTTGTTCCCAATTCTGCGCTCATTAATGTTTATCATGTGCTGGGGTGTATTTAGGTGTGTGTCAGCTGGTGTGTATGGGTCGGTGTAGGCCTACACTCTAATATCGCACTATTCTCTTTTTTAATTGAAACCCTACTCATTTTGTTTCTGTTGATCGAATGACAATCACCGGTTTCATGCATGAGCGCAAAAGTCTCATTTCCGAATTGTGCGCTCAATATTAAATGTTTTGTCATAATGCTTAGGTGTATTTGGGCGTGTGTATGATGGGGTTTGGGGTCGGGTATACACTGTAATTTCGTATAGCATTCAATTTAAAATTAATTCCTACTCATTTGTTTCTGATCCCGTAATGACCGAATGAAAATCGCCCAGTTTCTTTATGCATGAGCGCAAAATTCTCATTTCCGAATTCTGCGCTCAATTATGTTTTGTCATAATGCTGGGGTGTATTTGGGTGTGTGTCTGCTGGGGTGTGTGGGTCGGGGGTTCACTCGAATATCGTGCTAGTCAATTTTAGATGAATTCCTACTCATTTGTTACTGATCCGGTGATGACCGAGATCTACTCACTCGGTTTATGCGAGGGTGCTAAGGTCTCGTTGCGGAATGCTGCTCTTAATAATGTTTTAGGTGCTTGAGTGTAGGGGTGGGGTGCGTGTGTGTGTGGGGGGGTGCTGGGGAGGGGTGTTCGTGTGTAAGTGTGGGTCGGATGGACGCTCTAATTTTGTACTATCCATTTTTTTATTAGAATTTTTGATCCCGTAATGACTGAATGAAAATAGGCCTACATGGTATTATGCATGAGCGCAAAACTTGAAGTCTCGTTTCCAAATTATGCGCTCAATACAAGCATGATCTAAGAATTTTATAATTATGTGCTTGTACTTTTTGTTGTACGTGTATAGAATGGGATGAACGTGGGGGGACCTGCTGACCCCAAACAAAATCTACTCCCCCTTGGCATAAAATGGAAAAAAAAACCCAAAACATTGAAATATAATATTACTAGGCGGTTACCCATATTTGGCGGTTCTCGGCTGGGCGCGATTACTTGGCTGATGGTAACTGAAGCCACCAAGTGTCATGCCCATATGATAGTTTTTACTAATTTGACCTCAGATAACCCTGGTGACCCCAAAATGACCTTCCAAAAATTTGGCTCTAAATGTTGACTGTACCCACCAAGTTTCATGCCAATACAACAGTTTTTACTAATTTGACCTCAGATGACCCATGGGTGACCTCAAATGACCCCAAAATGACCTTGCAAAATTTTGGCTCTAAATGTTGTCTGTACCCACCAAGTTTCATGCACATATGATAGGTTTTAGTAGTTTGACCTCAGATGACCCCAAAAATGATCTTCCAAAATTTTAGCTCTAAATGTTGACTGTACCTCACAAGTTTCATGCCCATATGACAGTTTTAGTAATTTGACCTCAGATGACCCCTGGGAGGGGGCCCGAGGTCAGATGATTTACGAACATAACCTTCTTGCCAGGACAGAACTACACCCACCCATCGTGGTTTTTTTTAACGCACTCGGGGAAGAGACGGGGCCCATGGGGCACCCACCCACCCCTTTAACCATAAATCATTGCAGAAAACATTCCACATTTACCGACCCAGTCGGACCCACCACCGCCCTGCATTAACTCTGCCCCCCCAGCCGGTAAACATGCACATGGGCCCTGCACCTCACCATGCTCACCTCAAAAGCACCCCTCCCACCCTCCCACTAAAATTCCCGTGCAAGCCACTGCGCATTTTAATACAAGGTCTGTGGTCTATTTAGGGACGCACCATTAGATTCTAAGGGTGGGGGTAGGAAGTTTTTCAAAAAAAAAACTTCACTACATGAGCAAAAAAAAAAAAAACTTTCCCCACCAACACTAAAAAAAACCAAAAAAAAAACTTCCCCACCTAACTGTGTATAAATGCATGAACCTCCCCCGACCCCAACTTCCTACCCCCGAGTATCAAATGGTGCGTCCCTTATAATGTTTGGATCAGAGCATGGACCAAAAATTGTGACCGCACACACGCACACCTGTGTAGGCGCCATTTAAGTCTGGTATAAAAAAACACTCCTCAAAAACTAAAAAAAATCATCAATTGGTATGTACATGCACTCTGCAGCTATGGTACTAGCTAGGGATTTTCCCATGTTGTCGCAATCATCTGTCGCCACCTAAAAACCTATAAATAGAACCAATAAATAATGACTTGGGAGTCGGAGATTTTATTAGGGTGTTCTATTTGATGTTTCTTCCAGGTTTCCTACAGATCCTTTTAGCGCATGATTTTTATTTATATTCATTATTAGGGGTGGTGCAATAATTATGTGTACTCCTGGGGTGAATTCTCAAAATGGTCTGCCAAAAACGCTTGCCCCCCTTTTGATGCCAAAAATCGTTTCCCCCTTTCGACGTGCCAAAAACCTTTGCCCCCCCTTTTGGCGTGCCAAAAATCTTTGCCCCCCCCTTACAAACCCAAATTTAAAACCTTAAATTGTCTTATCATATATGCGAAAGCCTTGCGAGCAGGAAATTTTGCATATTTGAATGTGTTCCTAACGTTTTCCTGTGCTTTTTTAGGGCGTAATGTAGAAACGGTACCCAAAATATCTGTGCCAAAATTGCTTGCCCCCCCTTCGACCTGCCAAAAATCGCTTGACCCCCTTTTGACCTGCCAAAAAAATGCTTGCCCCCCCCTCTGGCCTGCCAAAAATCTTTGCCCCCCTATAATTCACCCCCTCCGGGTACACATAATTATTGCACCACCCCTTATATGGTCTCAGTATTGGTGTAAATTAAATACAGACTATTGTAATGGTTTGATTTAAAAAAAAATTGAAAATCAGTTAAACAAGTTCGTAAAATTACAAGCACATAATTATACAGATTCTGATGAAATTGAAAATATAATTTCCCCAAATTACACGTTTGTTTACATTTTATGTGCACGCTGTAAATCATGTACTCTCCGACGAAATGTGGTGCTAAAAATAGGTACCATATACCATGTGTTCCCTGGGCATGGATACCCTCATTTAAATAACTAGGGCGGTCACGACCGCTTCCCAGAAATAACATCAATGAGGTTCGCTCATCAAAGTCAGTTAATACACATGGATGAGGGAATTCAACTTTCAATATAAACAACTCAACTGTATCGCAATGAAAATGATAAATTCAGCATGTTCAGTTGGGCTGAAATCGAATCAACTGATCCGGCGGGCGCTGGCCTAATTTTAAATTGCTTAATGGACATTCCCGAGACATTCACGAGTCCGGTCCATTTGCATTATCATATCAGTAAAAAACAAGATGAAGACCGGAGATGAAGATCACGTTGGTGCTTGGCCGGGCTTTCTTCAGATTCGTGGACGACGGAGTACGACTACGAGTAGGCCTACTGCCCGATACTGCAGGATCGACTTTCAATTCAGGACTCAGTTCAATTTTGTTGATGGTTTATCGACTTTCAACTTTAAATTCACAAATGCTCGGCATGTTGCATAAATTTGGTTATTTCACCGGCCGGGAACTGCCGGGCTGGGTGGCCGGTGGGTCTCGGTGCGGTGTGGGTTATCATCCCGGACTGTCCCGGCCTTCATAACTTATGGGCTTGCACTTGGATCCGGACTTAAGTACGTGATTTATTAATTATGTGCAGTGCTTTGGTTCTAAAAAATTGGAAAGGAGCAGAACACGTCCGTCAAACAATACAACTCATGAACTTACAAGGAATATAAATTGAGATGAAACCCGAGATGAAAGAAGTTACAAGCCAAAAATACGGTAGGCATATAAAACTACATACGCAGGTTGGTTTTTTTTCTTTTTGCTTCACGTCCGTGACGATTTATAAACTTTCAAAACAACGGATATAAAAGACTTTGTCATGATCTTAGTTCTCATTTATAGATATTCTTGATCCATTGGTTATTAATTAGTAGGCCTACTCCGGATCCATGGCAGAGCGGGACAACACAATTTATCGCCAGCCAAACAAATATTATTAATTAAAGACGCAAGCAATCTAATTTTAATTGATACATGATTTTCTCCTTCGTAGTTCAAAAAAAAAGTATGAATAAAAAAAACGTATGAGCTCGTAGGCCTATTCCAAGTATAATGTAAATTTTGAGTGATTTATATTTTAACTTGGTGATCAACACGTGTTGCTGTTGTGTTGCAATCAGTGACAGAAATATTAAACGGCAAACTCTAGAGACAAGAAGATGGTCATGCTAAAAGTAATGTTGATAAAATTAGGTTATTTATATTACTGATTTGACATCCAACAATTTGCTACGATCGATCGAACCTTTTATCACTTTCGGCGACGCTGAAGTATGTACGGTACTTATCTCGGCTCAAGTGGGTTTGGAGCTCCCAAAATAACCAATACACCCAAGCTGTGCATTGGGTGCTTTTTGCTGATTTGCTACTCGTTTTTGCTGCTCGTTTCTCAAGTGGCGATGCTCGTTTTTCAAGTGGCGATGCTCGTTTTTTTGCTACTCAGATTAAAGTGGATTGGGTAACATAACAAAGGAGGAACAATGGTTAATTCCTCATTGTTAGGAGGTTTTGAAAACGAGTAGAAGTGTCCAATACGAGTAGTTTTCCATTACCAGTGATTGCATCCCTAATTTTAAAATGTTCACCATATGATATGTGACATGATCAAGGGGAATGAGTCGCATGTTCGCAATTTTCAATTAAAAGTTTTTTACTTCGTTTTCTTGCAGTTTACGAATGCTACATTTTAGATGCTAACCACATCAGTATTGGATGGGGTTACCGAATTATGAGCAATTATTTTATTTATTAATGGCTGACAAAAAAAAATTGAACAGTATTTTTTATAATTGGCAACATCATGCCACATGTATGTAAATTTATCATAAAAATGATTTTATTTTTATTTCATTGATGATGACTAAAATATCAATGGAGGTGTTTATTATATACAATGTAAATGTTTTTGTCAAGATTGCAAACCTAGTTATAATAATATTGACACCCTGTTTTCTTTCCTTATTTCACTTGTCACTTTTCTTGTAGGTCGTACCATGTATGTGATTCCATTTAGTATGGGTCCTATTGGTTCACCGTTGGGCAAGATCGGTATAGAACTTACAGACTCGCTCTACGTCGTGGCTAGTATGCGAATCATGACCAGAATGGGCGCGGCAGCAATGAAAGCAATCGGTAGCGGTGAATTTGTCAAATGTCTGCACTCAATTGGCCAACCTCTTCCCATGGAAAGTAAGTACATGACAGGATATGTTTCTTGGCAACATGATGAAAAAAATCCCTTTCATTTACTCTTCTAGCATACATGTATATATAAAATGAATATTTAATTAATATTCTAGTAAAATATCTTTACTTCTTTATAATCCTCATTCCACCACCACATACCATAAAATTCCATCTACAAGAATTTATGCCTCTAAATTAGTGGGGTTTTTTTTAACAAAAGAGATGAATGGCAGACACCGACCACAAAAACATTACAACTGGTCTAACAATAATACATGTTTGTACAGCCACCTGTATCAGTAATATAGTTTCAAACTCCAAATAATGTTTTGTGGAGGGTGTCAGCCTTTTGTCGCATTTTGTCAAAAGGATACTCATTTAGAGTTACATGTTTATAGATGAAACTCTATGGTACAGTATCTAGATAGTTTTAACTTAGTAGTAATTTTCAAAGGTGCAGGGTCTACTGGTATTTTCATATGATGTTCCCTGCCTTACATGAAAGTCTATCACCCAAACAATACATGATCATGTATTTTGAGTTAAATCGCTTGGGCAGAATGGGTGGATATTAGAAACCAACAGGTGATGCTTACAGTGATCTTGTAACTACATGGTATCAAAAGACCTCAAGAAGGCTTTTGATACCATCAATCATAGTCTTCTAATTAACAAATTAAAGCAATGTGGTATTTCTGGTTCATGTCTAAAGTGGTTTATATTTTATCTTAGTAATAGGTCACAAGCTGTTAATATTTCTTCTACTATGTCTGACTTTAAAGATGTGAATATTGGTATTCCGCAAGGTACAATCTTAGGGCCTTTATTGTTTATCATTTTTGTAAATTCACTTCCAAACTCTGTTAACTGTAAAACTATAATGTATGCAGATGACAATTCATCTAATGATTCATCACTTCTTCAAGCAGAATTAAATGATAATTTGTCTAATGTTGCCTCTTGGTTGAATGAAAACAATCTCACATTGAATATCAAGAAAACAAAACTCATGATTTTTGGCACAAGTTATATGTTGAATACATTTGATGATATTGATGTTTCATACCATGGTAAAAATATTGAAAGAGTTGATAAATTTAAGTATCTTGGGGTTGTATTTGATGAATTATTATATTGGAATGAACATGTAAGCCATATTTCTTCTAATATCTAAGTCCGTAGACTTAGGTATTATCTTCCAAATGATACCCTTAAAATGCTTGCCAATGCCCTTGTCATGCCACACTTTGACTATTGTAGTCCTGTTTGGACAAATTGCATAAACACCCTTTCAACTTCACTTCAAGTGCACCATAATAGACTTGCTCGTACTCTTTTGTCAGCAGATATAAGAACTCCTATTAATGATATGATGGAGTCTCTTAACTGGGATAAACTACATACAAGATGGGAAAAACAACTTCTGATAATTGTGTTCAAGTGCCTTACCCATAATGCACCATCTTACTTATCCTCTCAATTTATTTATATGCAATCTCTTCATACTCATGGTACCAGAAGCCAAACTTTCAATTCTCTTGCCATTCCAAAATGGAACATAAATCCTGGCAAGAGAACTTTTCACTACAGATCATGTTATGCTTGGAATGAACTCCCTCAAGACATCCGCAGAAACTTTTCTTCCATGACCCTTAATACTTTTAAAACCTGTATTTCAGATTTGTGATTAGATTTTATCAATTTCCACAAATGTATTCAACTTTTTGTCTTTTCTTTGTATCTGATTGCCAAACATGTACATTGTTATAATATTATCAGTATTTATTCATGTAACTATTGGTGTTACCAGACCTAATGTAAAAATGAACCTGATGTACAATGTAACTAATGTATCATGTAACTTTTGAGTCCATGCATTGCTTTTAATTTAATTTATATTTCAAAACCTAGTGTTATGAAATTGTACAATGTATATATGTATATTGTGAATTGTCACTCAGGGCCCCCTTGGAGATCAGTACTAGTTACTGAAGGGGCTACCCTGGTTAAAGAAAGATTAAATAAATAAATAATCCGCGAAATTAATAGTTGGCACACTTGCACTAAACAATGGAAATGCATGCCCTATTAAAAGTGGGGAGGGTCAGACTCCCTCCTATATCCCACCCTTGACTCCCCACCTTTCAATGTTAGAGGGTCTCACGGACCTGTTGACAACATGGCTTGGTCCAACATTGAATTGGGGGAGCGGGGGCAGAGATACCAAAACACAGGCAAAGTGTGCCAACCTTTTTTTCGTGGATTGTAGTCCGATTCCTGTGGCTGTCTCAAACTGCGCTGTACAGAATCCAATTTGTAAAACAGTGCTACTCTTGTAGTCACTCCGCTGATGGCTCTCTAAACTGCTCTATTCCAACTTTTTAAAGTTGTAAAATAGTAAAATGTGTAAATAGAACAACATACTGTTGGTGGTGCACCTAGGTTACTTGCATTATAAGAACAAATTATAAACTTTCTTCATATTCCAAAGTACATGTATCAACTTTGATGGGTAAAATTGATTCCATATAGTTATATTTCTTTTCAATGATATCATCATTGTACACATCAATATCGTAATGCAAGTTAAATTTCCATCTTGTTCAGATTGGGTGCCACAAGCTTCACTCTTTGCATCATCCACATCTCTTCACTCGTCATGTTCTTATGGTTTATCTTATGTAGTAATATCATAATGTACTATTCTTGCATTTTCAATTTTTATAACGTTGATGTGAAGTGAGATGAAAACAAATGAACATGAACTTGATTAGGTAGCTAATTAGGTCATTCATCTAAAAATACTGTTTGAATGAATAGTAATATTGTAATATTTATATACCACTTATCATCTTGCTTGATTTATTTGTGTACAGAGAAACCAACAAATCACTGGCCATGTAATCCACCCAAGACATTGATTACCCACATCCCAGACAAGAGAGAGATAGCCTCATTTGGTAGCGGTTATGGCGGCAACTCATTGCTCGGCAAGAAGTGCTTTGCTCTCAGAATAGCATCTAGAATCGCAAAGGACGAGGGCTGGTTAGCAGAACACATGCTGGTAAGAGACTGCAACAAATTGCTAAAGGGATTGGTGATTTGTAGAGCTGCACGTCTTTGGCTTTTTAGTAGTCGCAACATACTGCTCATAAATATAAACATATTGTCATATAGACCAATTTCATGAATATGAACAACATTTAAAAACAATTTTGATTGATTGATTGAATTTATTTGAATTAACAATATTAAAAGATAATAATATTGCACATTATTATGTTTTGATGAGTCAAAGTGTGTGAAAATATTGGATCCAACATAATAATGATAAAATTGGATGCTTTATGCTCCAATATTTATTGGTCTCGCTATGAGTTTAAAATATTGTACTCGACTACGTCTCGTCCAATATTTTAAACTCATAGCTCGACCAATAAATATGGGCTCAAACGATCCAATTTTATATCAAAATTGTACATCTTAAAAAGTACATTGTAAAAAAACATTAAAAACATCTTGAAAAAGAGGCAGATTTACAAAAAAAAGAAGAAAAAAATTTTAAATAAAAGATTACAATTCAAACTTGTTAAAACGGGATCACTTAAGACATGAAAGTCATAAATGAATAAGAACTTATTTCCAATGTGGTCCTTGAAAAGAGGCTAAAATTATCAAATTGAAAGCACAAATTTGAAGGAAAAAATATATGTCATAAAAACTAAATAAAATTGCTCTACTACTGTTGAATTGCATGTACATAGAAATATGTTTTTCTGTATCAAAAGCGGGATCAAAAGATGAAAATTTGCATGTAAACTATTTCATCATGGATTAAATTCTAAAACTAACACAAGGATACCAGTGTTAATGTGATTGTCCTGGATACATTAAGTTTGTTTATCTTATAAGAGATCTTGCAGGATATGTGTGGGTTGTCTGAGTAAATGTGGTAATGGTATCAAGTTTGCATCCTATGTATATCAATCTTTATGCATGTGAGAGTGTGTCATACAGTGGGGTATTCTATTGAAAGTCCACACTACCCCTGGGGAAGATGTAAGAAATATCTTCCACTTGGGGTGTATGATTTTTAAAGGGAATCACCACATTCAGCAGCTCCATTTGAATTTCATACACCCTGTGAAGAAAATTCAACCTTAATCTTCTGATATAGGGAGGGTGAGTTTCAAATATTCATTTAAAATTCATACTCCCCCTGTGGAAGATTGCAAATTCCACAGAGGTAGTATGAATTTTAAATAGAATATCCCAATTATGAGGTTATTTTTGTTGTCTGACTTGGCTATAAAATAAGATGCCGTTTGACCTGAAATTACTCATTCAAAAGCTGCTTACTGTTAATTCATAACCTCATTAATATACGCGATACATGCGATCCGTGGACCTCCACGCTGTCAGCGTAAATATTAGTAACCTCCACGTGCGCTGTGTTGTGCGTCAAACAAATTGCTTTGGACCTTGGAATATCCCTCGGGGCTGCGCCCCTTGGAATATTCCTCGGTTCCAAAGGCAAAATGTTTAGATTTTTCACAATGCCCTCCAAATAACCGATCGCAGTTCTCTCTCTCTCTCTCTCTAGGTGCCATATCCTAAGACGTTGGCGATCATGTCATGCCACAATTCTCTGTTATAAGCCATCTCCAGAAGCTCTGTCGCTTTATGTTCAGCTCCCCTTTCTTTTAGCCAGTCTTTCAGATTTGATAACCACATCACTCTCTTGCTGCCTCTGCTCCTTGTTCCTTCTATTCTTCCTGTCAATACTAGGTTCTCGAAACCATCCTTTCTGAGGATATGACCAAGGAATTTGAGCTGCTTAACTCTGATTTCACGTAACAGCTTCCTGTTCACATTTGCTCTACTTAGGACATCGTCATTAGACACTTTATCAGTCCACGGATCTTCATCATTCTTCTAAGGAACCACATCTCGCAGCTCTCCAATCTTCTTTTAATGTCTGTTGTTATTGACCATGCTTCACTTCCATACATTAATACAGGGATGACATAGCAGTTGAGTACCAATTCTGGTCTTTATACTGAGGGCACTGTTTTTTAGGATCTTGTCTAATTTTGAGAACGCAGACTTAGCCAGTGCAATCCTTCTCTTAACCTCCTTAATACATCTGGCATCTTCTGTAATTAGACTGCCAAGGTAGTTGAAGGAGGAAACTTGCTTAATTCTTTGATCATTCACCTTCAATATGCATGTTGGGCTTTCAGTCTTTGATACCACCATACATTCTGTCTTCTTGCAATTTAACGATAAACCTTTCCTCTCACTTTCCTGAACCACCACATCAAGAAGCCTTTGCAGATCCTCCTCAGACTCAGCTAATAGGACAGTGTCATCTGCATATCTTATGTTCGTGATGTTATGTCCACCTATACCGAGACCATTTTCCTTTTCTAGCTCCCTTAGGATCAGCTCACTGTAATAATTAAAGAGATCTGGTGACATCACACATCCCTGTCTGACTCCTCTCTTAATGCTTGTATATTCACTACAATCTCCATCCACCCTTATGCACGCTGTTTGGTTCCAATAAAGGTTCTGCAACAGTCGTAGGTCATTTCCATGCAGGTCTAGTTTACCAAGATCTTCAAAAAGCTGATCATGTCTCACCTTGTGAACGGCTTTTGAGTAGTCAATGAAACACATGAAAACATCCTTCTGCATCTCTACCGCTCTCTCTGTTATCATTCTCAAGACATAAATCGCATTCCTGGTACCAGCATCTTCTACAAAGCCGAACTGCTCTTTACCAATCTCAGGTTTTATTCTACTTCTTGCACGGAGTAACAGGATTCTTAGAATTATCTTCGTAACATGGCTCATAAGGCTAATTGTGCGGTGTTGTTCACAATCCACAGCGCCAGGTTTCTTGGGAAGAGCAATAAAGATTGATTTGCGCAGTTATTAACCTCTAAATCATGCATAGGACAAGAAAAATTTTAATTCAGGTACACAATGCTGCTTTGTGTTTATAATGCTTATACACCTTACTTTAATGATTTTCTTTTGTATGGGTTTGGGAGCCGCTGTACTAGGAAGTATCAAAAAGGCTCCACTATAGCAAACAAGTAATCGCAGTGAGATAATCAATTCACACATCAGAGTATACAACAAATACTTCTTTAACTCTGTCTAATCTTGAGACTAAACTTAATTTCCAGTGATTAAACTTTTAATCTTTTCCTTTTAGTCAGGACCAAAACCTAACTATTAGGAAAAAAATGAAACATGTATGACCACATTAAATGTTGAAGGACTCACACAGTGAACTATTTATTTACTATAACTCAAGTTGTTCTTCAAGTGCAAATTGCATTAATATGTTCTTACAAATATGCTTATTTTCATATTTAAAAAACAGTTTACAAGATTATTTGATGTTGAAATGTGTACAAAGTGCAGAAAAAATGGTTGGAAGTTACATTTTGATATTTATTCCTCTTTCAAAACAGATTCTTGGTCTCACGAATCCCCAAGGTGAAAAGAGGTATGTTGCTGCAGCGTTCCCCAGCGCATGCGGCAAAACCAACTTGGCCATGATTAACCCTACACTCCCTGGCTGGAAGGCCGAGTGCGTTGGCGACGATATCGCGTGGATGAAATTTGACGAAGAGGGCAGGCTCCGTGCTATCAACCCAGAATATGGGTTCTTTGGTGTCGCACCAGGAACGTCACATGATACCAATCCAAACGCCATGGAAACGATCAAGTCAAACACGGTATTCACAAATGTAGCAGAGACTGGTGATGGTGGCTTCTTCTGGGAAGGACTTGAGAAAGAGGTTGATAAGGTATGTCTGTGATTTAGACAAAGAGTGTGAGAGTATTCAGAAAGTAAGCAAGAAAGTTAGGTTTGACCAGATCGTCAGCGTCATCTCAACACACTATCATATCAAAATGGAGATTTTGGCATCAGAAAGAAGCTCACATATATTTCTAATAATCCCAAAGACATTTTAGGTCCGAAATGTGTTCCATTTAGATGTTATGAACGTAAAAGTGATAGCCTCATCTCCCACATGGTGGTTATCTCCCTTACTGTTTTATGAGCTGCTGTGAAACATGTATTTTCTTCTAATAACTGCTAGTGCAATTTCAGGGATGTAAATCTTCCAGAATTCCAGAAATTTGGTGCCCCCCTCCCACCTCCCCCCCCCAAAAAAAAAAATCTGGAAAAAGAATTTTTTTTTGTTGCATTTTTCGGAATTGGATGATGATAATTTGTCATAAAAAGAGCCAAAACAACCTTTTTAGAAATGGTGATACCCTGCAGCCTATTCCCCAGACAAACCCCTCTAAAATGTTCAATACTGTGCGCAAGCCCTCAGCCATCTGTCCAAGGACCAGATGGATTTTCAGGAAATGGATATGTTACCCATTTACATTCTTGCAATTTAACTCTTGAAAAATTTGGGAATCAGATTATTTTGATACACGCATCTATGTGAGGTACAAAACACAATATGAAAAAGTCTGACCACCGACCTTCAAGTGAAAAAATTTTTATTGGTGCATTGTTAGAACTAAAAGATGTATTTGAGAAAGGTTATGATTCCACAGCTTGTGAGAATCAGGTGTGATCTACACACATTTTGCTTATGAGAATCTAAAGGAATTTTTGCACAATTTCAGCCTGGGAAATTCCCCACTGTTTCAAGCAAAGGATTCAGAATTTACTGTTTGAACTTTTAAAATAAAAATTCAAGTTGAATCACCTGTCAAGTGCATAATTACATTCAAATATTCTCTCACTTGCGACATTATTTTAACAATTTCTGGACCATTTTTCCTCACCTTTTTATTTCTAGAATGTTGATATCACAACATGGTTAGGACACAAGAACTGGCACAAAGACATGCTGTCTGATGCAGGAAAGAAGATCTTGTCGGCTCATCCTAATTCTAGATTCTGTGCACCAGCCAGCCAGTGTCCCGTCATGGACCCAGCATGGGAAGATCCTAGGGGTGTACCCATCGATGCCATCATCTTTGGAGGAAGAAGACCTAAAGGTGATTATAGTTTAAAAAATTAATAATAATAATGTACACTTCATAAAGCGCCGGTATCCGTTGAGAGATGCTCATATCGCAAAAATCAACCAATGTTATACAAATATTGACTGCTTTGAGGGGCACAGTTAAAATTATAGGCCGAGGTGATGTCAAACCCGTGACTATGCCCGAAGCGAAGCTGAGGGCATAGTCATGGGTTTGACATCACCGAGGGCCTATAATTTTAAACTGTGCCCCGAATATTAAGCAGTCAATATTTGTTTTATATACCGAATAATATAGATTCTTCTCATTTGATTGGTTAAAAGATTTCCTGAGCTGACAAGGCCTACAAGATGCTGCATAAGCCTTGACTATGAACTGTAACTGAAGTAAAATGCACAGTGCATTAAAAGACCAAGGGTGCAGAATTTGGACCGATAATATCTACCGATTTCACATTTAAAACCCTACCGTTTCTGTGCTAACATCACACACTGCCGAGTCTTCAGATCGTAGTAATTTGTCTAAAAAGTGACATTTGGCAGGTATAAATCCTTGACATGTAACAGATAGTAAACAAATCACGGCACTCACTACGGCGGTGAAAGGTCATTGTCTGCAAGGAGAGCTGTCAAATTCATTGCGAACTGTGACCCGCTAGTCTCTTTTACAAAACTGTAATCAACACTGACCGTATAGTGGGTGCGCAATGTATACGAGCGATCTGTGTATTCGGGGTTGCGAATATCCAATTATTTAGCGGGCACAGCTGAATCTATGCCCGGAGCACAGCTGTTGCTTATGACGTCATCTTGATAGAAAAAGGGGGCACAGATATTTTAATGACTCCACTTTTAACCAATCAGATGAGAGGGATCTATATATGAGGTATATAAACAATAATATTATAACAATCATATACAAAAAACAGTTCACTAGTATTATATAGTTCATGATGTGCATGGAGTCAATTAAATACAATTTGGAACAAATGTATTTAAACTGTACACACTCAGCATAGCGAACTGAAAATGGCAGATTGTTCCAAATTTTTGCAGCTGCAACATGTCATGATCTGCTGGCCCACTGGTTTCTGGCAACTGTTTCTTGGAGAAATCCTTTTGTAGCAGAACAGAGGTTACCAGCTGGTGAATACAGTTCTACAAGTTCAGTTAAATATGCTGAAGCTGATACATATAAAATCTTGTTGACAAACAAGGCTACTTTGAATATAATTCTTTGCTCAACTGGTAGCCAATGCAAGTCATGTAAAACAGGTGTAATGTGCTCATGTGGTTTTCTGAATGTTACAAGTCTGGCAGTAATGTTTTGAATTCTCTGTAGTCTGTGCAGTTCCTAACTCATTTCCGTGGGTCCATAGACTATTTTGAAATTTGACACCTTCAAATCCAAGATGGCATCCAATATAATATGCAAATTAGGTGAAAAATATTTTTTCCCCTTTAATGACTCAAAGGCCCATAGACAAAATTTGGTAATCATAGCACCTTTATTAAAGAAAAAGTGATTTTGATGAGGGTTTTCCCTTAAACTCTTGATGTGTTTTTAACATCTGTGTATTATCTAGACTGGCCCCCAGTCTCGGTTCGGTTCCATCTCTGGATAATGTACATGTAACAATAAATAATTACATAATGCCCTTTGAAAAAAATGCCAAAGTCCTGTAACCCCCCCTTATTTTCCTCAATGCCAAAAATCCATTCCTCTTTATCCACAAATCGACGCCACTGATTACACACACAGTCAGTGCAGCAATACAGAAACATAGAGCCTACTCGTATTATAAGTGAACGCGAAAGTACATTGAGCGCTGACTCCTTGACTGGTCCAATCTGTTTCAGATCTCCCTTCCAAATATTCGTTCAACGAAGCCCGGTGATTCTGATGTCAATTACGTTTCAATTCAAATATGGTAGCACAAAGCTATGCCGCGGGATGTGACGCAAGATCGGATGGGACACTTGTCAACAACTGAGAGGTATTGAGCTCAAGTGGCACGCATCTGATAGACCCATGGTACGCAGCAATAATAAAAAAGGCAAACACTTTCGACTCGGACTTAGCCTATTGTCCATATTATGTATATTATCGTAGTGCGGTTTGCAAATGTTTGCACATTATTTAGCTAGGAAGCCTTTTCAAATATCCCAGCTGCCAAGCTGCGTTGATTGGTCGGATACAATATTGTTGGTTTAGTCGCTTACACAAACGTTAATGTAGTGAAAACATGGACGTGGTATATAGAAAGATTGTGTGACTCCAAATCCGTAAAAGTGAACTCCCAGCATTTTGTGGGAACTGGAAGGCAAATTGCTTACAGACTGGGAGGGTCCATGTATTGGGTTGATTTTTAATGCTATGTAATCTACATTACCAGTCATTCTCCATGGACCCGAGGGAGGGTCTATGTATCATCATGCATGTATCAATCACACTCAGTTAATCAAACTACTTATTAAGCACAAACTGTCTATAAAAGTTAAAATACTGCCACCACAAAAAATCTTTGAAATCACAGAAAATGAACAAGTTACAACCAAGATGTTGTGGGTTTTACCTGAGAGAACAGTAAGAGATGAATTTGTCTGTGTGGGGAGATTAAGGGATGAATTTTGTCCGTGGTGTAGCTGTGTGCAAGAAGGGAGAACAGCTACACCACAGACAAATTAATCTCTCCGACGAATTCATCTCTTAAGGGCAGAGTAATGGGAGAGAATAAAGACCTTTTCGAGCTTCATTATTTCTGAATTGTATGTCCAAAGTATATAAAACTATACATTTTTGGAAAGGAAATGAGTCAAGGAATCCCATGGTGACGTCAGATTTGTTCAAAAATCTCAAGTTTTTGAAAAAATCACAAAAATTCACTTTTTACCCCAATTTTTTGTGACAACTTAGAAAAAAAAGCCGTTCGAGTAAAAAAAAAGTCAGTTAGCTTTTCATGAAGAAGAGACATGAACTTAGGGAAGGTTTTTTATTTTTTGAAATTAGTCTCTTTTTTTGAAATATTGAAAAAAACATGTGAAAAAAGCCATTTTGTCACTCTATTAAGCTAAAAATTGCACATAATGGTGTATATTTTTGTTTAAAACAAATATTTTAAAAAAATGAAAAACCTTCCCTAGACTTTGATGTACTCTAAAGGATAGTGCAAAAAGTTTACCCTTTGCTTGCATATTTTTCGAAGTTATCTTGTCACAAAAATCGTGCAATATTGTCAACAGTGAACTCTGAGAAATCGATGTTTTAGTAAAAAAAATGTCAAAATTATGCACAAAACGTCCTTAAATTTTAAAACGGTAAGACTTTCACACTTGTAAAAGCTGTATCTGGTGCATGGTCTAAATATGCATCTTTTTGCACCAATGAATCTATAATGTCTGCTTTCAGTGCGCCAAAATTCAAAATAATTAAAAAATCTAAGTGGCATTTGGACTGCAAATTTGTGTTTTGTTTACACCACATTTGCTGGCGTTAACAACATACCGAATGCGCCTTGACTGCGTTGGACATACGCGCGAGAGTTGCGCCACACGTCGACGCTGTGACAGCAGTAATCACAATATTTCGCATTCAAGCATTTCTGACTCATTATTTCCGCCAATTTACTAAGCTGTCTTGAGCCATGTGACTTTTTAGAGTTGAAAAGAGTGAAATAAATCAAGCAAAAATACGAATAAATATTAGCAAGTTGTATTTTATCAGTTTCAAGTGAAAGAATACATCTTAGTGTTGATAAATATCAAAAAATCTCAAATTCGGTCGTGGACGAATGTGTCTTCCATTACTCTGGCCTTAATATCTCTCCTTACACACACTCAACTACTAAAATTAACCAGCACTGAAATTGTATAGCTATAATGCTGGTAATGACCCAGATAAAAACACTTCACTCTTGCTGCTTCTTGTGATCACTTGATAATAGAATCATATGTTTGGTCAAATTATCTATTAAAAGAGAAATAGTAGATAAAACTAGCAATCTTCTGCCAACTTGTAACTTTCATCAGCTGCTTCGGAATTGTGTGCCAAGGGTTTCTCATAAAATACAGCCTTTCCTGCTCTTATAGCTTGTGTGATGATTGTCTGGTGAGTTGACACAGGCGTTCACGCTGCCAAGGGTTTCTCATAAAATACAGCCTTTCTGGCTCTTTTAGCTTGTGTAATGGTTAGTTGACTTTGGCGTTCACACTGTCACTTCTTCATAGGCTTTTCTTTGAATGGATCTATAACTGCATCTTCAAGACCCACTTTGTCAGAATATCTCTGGAGGGCAAGGTCTTCCTCTGCTAGATTTTAGTTGTCGTCTTGGGTGTCGCGCTATTGATTTCAAATGTACAGGACCTATCTGTCTAACACAGAAACTGGGTCTTCAAGACCCACCAGGACAAGGTCTTCCTCTACTAGAATTAAGTTGTCCTCTTGGGTGTCTTGCTATGGATTTCAAATGTACAGGACCTACCCGTCCACTTTGTCAGAATATGTCTGGAGGGCAAGGTCTTCCTCTACTAGAATTAAGTTGTCCTCTTGGGAGTCTTGTTATGGATTTCAATGTACAGGACCTATCCGTCCAACACAGAATAATACTAGTTGTACCTGCTCAGAAACTGGATCTTCAAGACCGACTTTGTCAGAATATGTCTGGAGGGCAAGGTCTTCCTCTACTAGAATTAAGTTGTCCTCTTGGGAGTCTTGTTATGGATTTCAATGTACAGGACCTATCCGTCCAACACAGAATAATACTAGTTGTACCTGCTCAGAAACTGGATCTTCAAGACCGACTTTGTCAGAATATGTCTGGAGGGCAAGGTCTTCCTCTACTAGAATTAAGTTGTTCTCTTGGGAGTCTTGTTATGGATTTCAAATGTACAGGACCTATCCGTCCAACACAGAATAATACTAGTTGTACCTGCTCAGAAACTGGATCTTCAAGACCGACTTTGTCAGAATATGTCTGGAGGGCAAGGTCTTCCTCTACTAGAATTAAGTTGTTCTCTTGGGAGTCTTGTTATGGATTTCAAATGTACAGGACCTATCTGTCTAACACAGAATAATACTAGTTGTACCTTCTCAGTAACACCAGAATGCTCCGTGGGATTTTGCCAATTATCAGTAATTTCTTTTAACTTCATGTGTGGCGGTCGGTGCTTTGTCTCTAAAATAGGTCAATGATCAAGTTTGGTTACTAGAGCTAGCTGTGACTGTGGTTGTCCATAAGAACAGAGTCTGTACTCCCTCATATTCGGTAACAATTTACCAAGTTTACTTTCATACTTTTAATGATTCTGTATTCACACGTACAAAAACCAAGCAGGAAAGTGATTTGCTTGCTCTTTGATATTGCTGCCAATCATATGACATCATTTTAACCCCACCTGCCAAATTTTTTGTCTCATTTTAGGTGTACCACTTGTATATGAATCATTCAACTGGCAACATGGTGTGTTTATTGGTGCATCAATGAGATCAGAGGCAACAGCAGCGGCACAAGATGCTTCAGGTAGGTATCCCACAATGTATTTCTTCCATTTCAATTTTCTGTACTGATTTGCTATCTAGTACAACATGGGTCAAAGCAGAAGACCAAGTGAACTCTTTTCAAAAATATTCTACTGCTATAGCTTTCAGTAAGGTAGTGGTCTGCAGATTTGGCGCTGTTTACAGTGTAAACATGGAAGAGTGGTTCTGATTGGCTAATTAAATCACATCAGCACCTCATTCACTGATGAAGCTGCGTAGCATCGTATGACCCAGGGGGGCCTACAATCTTGGCGGAAAAGGTTACCACACCAAAGTATTAATTGGCCAACATCCATCCCGCCCCCCTATTGCAATGTTGATTTGGACAAAATCGTCATCATGTCTACATTTCAGTCTCCCAACATTGAAAGGGGGTGGGGAAGGGGAGGGTCTAAATTGAGTGTGCATGCATTTTTGCAACTATTATACAAAGATAATGCGGTACTGTGACATATTTAGCTCTGGCGATTGCTTTATTTTACACCAGCACGTGCTGGTGTGGCAACAAATTTCCGCCAAGGTTGTATCTTTTGAAACAATAATCAGGAAGAGCACTTGGACACTGCTGAAGGACCTTGTAATACTCAACCTATTAAGCTGCTTATTTTTTTTATTTACAAACTTACTAAAAAAAAGGGTTTTTTTTAAAATTCTTACAGGCAAAGCTATGCCTAAAGTGGTCATGCACGATCCATTTGCCATGAGACCTTTCTTTGGGTACAACTTCGGCGATTACTTGGCTCACTGGCTCAGCTTCCAGGAAAAGCCCGGCTACAAGCTCCCCAAGATATTCCACGTCAACTGGTTCCGCAAAGACAGCAACGGCAGTTTCATGTGGCCCGGATTCGGTGAGAACACCCGCGTCTTGGAGTGGATCTTCAAGAGATGCAACGAAGACAACGTGGCGGAGAAATCTGCCATCGGGTATGTACCAACGGAAGGAAGCATCAACTTGGATGGACTGAAAGAATCTGTCGATATGCACGGGCTGTACCATCTGCCCAAAGATTTCTGGTTGGAGGAGTGTCAGGCGATTCGTAAATACCTGAAAGAGCAGGTTAACAAAGACTTGCCAGAAGCTATCAAATTAGAACTTGACGCTCTCGAACAGCGTGTGAGGAAGATGTAAAAACAAAGTGTGCACAGCGTGTTTTGCACGCTGTTATTAAAAACAACAAATAATCTAGTTTTTCTGTGAAATGTGGTAGCGAGCATCGATATCTTGGAAACTTGCAAAAATAGCTTGCATATATTCTCTGTACTGATTGTTAACCCACTTGAATATATTATAAATTATCCACCTGAAATTAATTAGGCCTAGTAGAGGATATTATCCAATTTACCTGTGTTTTCATTTTCCTGTCTTTGTATAAAACTCATTTACTTCACTCCAGTGTTTACAAGCTATTTTTGCACATGTGGTACTTGTAGTCATTAAAATAAAGAAGTTTTGTAATTACACCCATGGACATCTTATTTCATTAGTGACTACTGTACAGCGAGGTATTTATGTGGGGTTTAATTTTTGCACAGACAGGCAATCACAAATTTTTAACCCCGCTACATGTAAAATATACATTACAAATAGTACTTAATGTGAATATATTTGGAAACACAAATTAAACACCCACTAAAGGGTCCAGAATTGTTGAATTGTGAATAATTCACCCAGCGAAAATATCCTACCATACAGCACAATGTCAGCATCCACAGCAGCTGAAAGGAGTATCCCATCATGCATTGCAGTATATCTGCTTGCTCCATAGCAAATGTATACAAAATATTAACAAGAGCCGCTTAGATATTGAGAGCTATTGATAGATTCACAATACTCTATGGGTGATATTTTTTCAAACAAAAGTCTAAGCTTCCCAGATTTAAGAGAGTAATTGAAAGTTGAAGTCTGGGATTTTGCCTTCCTTTTTGCTATGGTACAATCAGTTCTGGTACCGCAAAGCATTATGGGATACTCCCTTCAGCTGCTGTGGTCAGCATCATAGGAGTTCATTGTTATAAAATGGAATTAATAAAGGAAGACATGATGTACTCCATGGTGATTTTTATTTGGAAACATAAGTAGACATATTATTTAAACAAATTAAAAAAGTGGGATTTTGTGGCAATATGAACAGCTATAGTTTGATCAGCTCATAATCGACGGGAATTGTTGGGCTTTACCACTACCCCGAAAAGTAGACCCATGTTAAGAGTGATATAGTTGACCTGTATTTTGTGTTTGAGATAAAAGACCAAGTATAGGACTTCAATTACTAATGTGTGATGCTTGTGACTAGTTGTCACAAGACAATTTGCAAAATAAAAATATATATTGCTATTAATCTGCGATGTTATAAGGCCTGCCAATTACGAGCTGATCAAACTATCATTGTAATTACTGAATATAAAAACTATAGAGTATGTTTTTGTGGTTATATTTTCTTGCAATGACAATCTTTTATTTTTCTATTCTGTCCTGCATATTCTGTTGGCTTTTTGTTGGCAGGACCCAACTGTTTTTGTTGACTATCAAAAAGAGATTGGACTTAAGGTCGGTTTTAAAACTGGAATTATGGAAACTTTTGGGCCTCATAATAATAAACTAAAATATATAAAAGTGTATGTATTTAGAATGGCAATGATTTCATGCATCCATCTGTGGGCATCAAATTTGGGCAAAAATGTTAAGTTTTGGTGAAAATCCCCCAAACCCTTTTTTTTTTTGGCCCAAATTTTTTTTGAACAACGCAACCAAAAACAAATTTATTATTGATTTTTAAAAACTATATATTTATAAATGTCTAGGACAGCTTTTTTGATAATTAAAAAAAAAAAAATTTGATGAACTTTGAGAAATTTCACTAAAAATGGCTGCAAATGGTTATAAAATTTCACATTGTTTTGGTGAAGTTGATCAAAATATATTAAAAAAATATACAAAAGTGGTCCTAGATATTTATGTCTTGTTTTTAAAAATGAAAAAATTTGGGCAAAAAAAAAAAGCTTTAAAATTTTTGTCCAAAACTGAGCATTAGCCCAAATTTGACATCACAGATGGATTCATTAAATCTTTGTCATTCTAAATATATATACTTTTTACACTTTAGACCATCAATTTAGCAGTTATGAAGCCCAAAAGTTTCCATAATTCCAGGGTTAAGACCAACCTTAAATATTTGAGTCCAGACTCTGCCATACTTGACGGTGTTGCCTGTGTAAGGCAACATAGTGTACATTGTACCTGCGGATTATTTCGGCATGTGCACGGCAAACTGCAATTTTTAACTGCATTCTTGTTTGCCTCATGCATGTACTTAAAGTTGTGCTGATAATGGGCTATGCCAACCATGGGCTATTCCAATTTAAATCCATACACCCCCTATGGAAGACATGTCCTGAATCTCCCATACAGGGAGTTTGAATTTCAAATGGGGTTACCTGAATGGGTGACTCCATTTGAATCTACACCCCCTGTGTGGGGTATTAAGGAAATGTTGTCATAGGAGGTGTATGTATTTCAACTGGGATAGTCTAATGTGCTGTAAGCACCAAAGACACATACTTTGGCAACACACAACCTTGTTGGTCCATGCGAAAGGTACACCACACTACTCTGATCTCCATGTGTGAGAATTCAGTATGGCAGATATGGCATCACACACTAGGCTATTAAGTCTATTTATGTTTGGTTGTATCACATGCACTGTATGATACTTTTTATTTAATTCTGGTTTTCAACCCAGTAGGTACATCATGTAACTTTTTAATAAATAATAATCTTTTCCTTCTAATTTAAGATGACAATTTAGCCAGCATTAAGTATATTATTATGAAAAATGTTCAATTAATTGTTACTCAGTATTGAGTATTTTGTTTTTGATAATAAGTGACATTGAGGACTTTGGCTCACTCTCCTGAGTGACTAGCGACTGATCAATCAGTATCAAAACACGGACTGCATAAGAGGACTGGAAAAAATATATGCCTGTAAATATTATATTAAAGCTAGGCATGTGTTCAATCTGCTTCAATGTGATGCGTGTACCTCTATACCACAAAATGCTTGCTCTTGTAGCACTGATCCAATTATAGAAAAAAGGCATACAGCCTCTGTGAGGTCTGTGTTTGTCATAGACTTACGAGATGCAGACCATTCACCAACAGGCAAAGTGCTTGTGCTTTGTATGCTGTGAATCCGCGCATATTCATGAGGGCTGATTTTTTATTGTGCGTGTCGAACAAATCACACCAGTGCCTTCGCGTTACGCTATAGAGCGTTGTGTGCGCGAAAGACGGTAAAAATATGCGTAGCAATTTTGTGTGTTGCACTGCTTGGATCGATTGGCCCTCATAACAGATGATGCTGGTACTTAGCCAGTTGGTGAATGGTCTATGTTTTATTAGTTTATGGTGTATGTATAATAGCTGGACTATAAAATATTGATGTTCATAGATAGGAAACATAGATTATAGATAGTGTTGGTTGCAAAAAGGCTGGAAGTATATATACCGATATAAATCATAGTGAAGCACTTGCAATCTTTTTACACTGAAGCATAGAAAGGCTACCCTTGTACATCTTCATCACAAAATATTTTTGTGACCATCCAAAATGGTAGCGTGGCACAATATTTAACTGCTCAAAGCTGAAAACTTTCAGCAGCACTGTGGTGATATATAGTCGGGATGGTTTTGTCTAAAAGAAGAGAGGTACCTTGTCGATCAGAAAGTTGTAATAAACTTTGTAAAAATTGACGACAATTTGGCAGCTGTGTATACCAGGAAAGCATCGGAAGTTATATAATATTTTTTTTCCTGCGCATATCGTAAAGTGAACAGATTTTTTTTAATGTTATCAAATGGAGACCCCAACACAAGTATAGCTCAGAATCTGCTGGTTCTTGTTAGATGTAATTGTCCAAAAGGGGGACTATAAAAATTGACATGACACTCCTAGAACTTACGCACAATTTCATGAATCCATTCCTGCAAAGTTTTTCTTAATCAAGATTTGCATCAATCATAGACGATGCTCTGAAGTTTCCATGGATACAGATATTTGAGAATTTTCTTGCAAAAACTCAGAATTGATTTCTTGCGAAATATTTCTCATATTGTTCAATACAAATTGTACCCTATATGAATGGTACAGGTGAATCAACATAGCTAGATGTAAATAGCACAAAAGAGAAGATGCGTAAGACAATGGCTATTGTTTGGATGACACCTGTAATAGTGGTTGGGTGATATTGACAACATGTGTGCAAAAAATATAATGTACTATGTGTTTGATTTCACATGCTGGCAATGTCGAGAATCAGAGATTGGGCCAATTTTCTGCAAGTTGATAACTTGAGATTCCAAAGTTTTGACAGATTTCAGGGATTCTACCTAGATAGAACCCATTGTGTCCATGTCTAAAGCCCGATCCTGACTCCATTTCGCAGCGCGATGCGATGCTGCGATGATTTTGAAAAGGTTGAACATTGTTCAACTCCATCGCGGACCGAAATTTCCACCGCGCGATGAGAATTTTCGCCGCTGAGCTCATAAAAACCTGGCTCAGATTACAGTTTTTATAGCATCGCATCGCGCTGCGATGTGGAGTCAGGACCGGGCTTAATAATGGATGAAATATGTAGTGTTAATGTTTATATCTGTCAAACAGGTGTACAAATTATTACTTTGTAACATGTAATGTTTCTATAAAAATAATAGCTGTGAAAGGTCTAAGAGAAAATTCGAAGGGTTAACTAGTTTGCGCTTTTCAGTAGTTGCATTCTTCAAAAGAACAATTATTTGCATGTATTTCATGATTTGTGGTGGGTAAGGAACATGTATGAAATGAAACCACATGCAAGCAACAGATTATGTATGTAAGAGGCCGGTCGAGTGCAGATCCCGTAGGAATACGCTTTTCAATACGGAATAAATGCTAACCTCATCGTGACGTCATCCAAGCAGCAAAGTTCATTTCCCATTAAAAAAGCGTTATCCGACGGATCTGCAGTCGACCATTCTGTAAAGTGTGGTCCATAGTCAGAAGTGACGTTGTACCAAGCACTTGCTTAAACGCAATGGGCTACATGTATTTCAGTTGAAATCCACACCCCCTATGGAAGACATGACCTGAATCTCCCACACAAGGGGTATAGATTTCAAATGGAGTCGCCCAGTCAGGTAACCCCATTTGAAATTTACACTCCCTGTGTGGGAGATTAAAAATCTTATTTTCCATAGGGGGTGTATGGATTTCAAGTGGAATGGCCCATTTATCCCAAGTAAATAAGTAGAATCTGATGAATAGACCTTTTCATACTGAGTAATTCGGATAAAATCTGTAAGCATGAAATAATTTCCCCTATCGCGCGCGCATAAAAGTACCTCTTCAGCATCATGTACAGTGCGAAGTTCCAATGTATAACAGGCATCATAAACTATGATGAACTTTCAACGGTCAATTGTGGATGAGAGAGGTACTTTTGCCAAGGATACTCGACGTGCAATCAAGCGTGTGGTGGAAGTGTTGTGTAAGAGACTGACTGTGGAAGAGGTGATGCACATAAACAAAACGTTTTGTAAAAAACTATTTTACTGACGAAAAATGACAGACATTGTCCATTTCTTTCCATTAGTATCTTATTGTGAAAAACCAAGTTGCTGAGGTGTTAGCACAATATGCTGGGAAAATATTTCTCGCGATGATCCCATGTTCACATTGGCTTAATAAGCTGTATTTTTGCGGAAAAGGGTGTCGTAATTCATGACATTTCTTGTCTGCCAGTTTGGGTACAATTTGACCCCCTAGCTTATTGAATGAATAGCGCGGTTTTCCAAACTTTTCTGATCTTGATATGAAAAGGTCTATTACGAGAAGGTGCTGCATTTTACGTTGGAAGTAAATGACTCAAAATTATTCAAAATGGTCTCCCTCCTAAATCACAACTCAGAATCTGCTTTGTAGATATACGACCATTTTACTTATCAACTGCTCAGTGCCAGAAGTGGGTAAATGCAATAGATTAGCTGCCATGTGTGTAAATTGCCAAAGGTTTACAGGACAGCTATTGCACTTGAGCAGTCGATATAGCAGTAAATGTATATGTTTTGTTATCTGTGTACAGGTACTGCAGTTTTATTCAGGAGGAAAAACATTTGAGCGATTTATGCTGTCTGTTTAGGTGGCTGAAAAACCCCTGTTTTATGGGAAGTCTTTTTTTTTACCTTGGGGTGAACTTTTGCACTCCATTTTGAAAATTGTGGTGCAATTTCATCTGATGCAGAACAATTTGACTCTCAGACAATCAGTACATGTTGTATCGCAATTTTGCACCATACTTTTAAAGTTGTGTTGCAACAGACAAATTTAGGGGTGCAAATTGCACTGCGATTAGGGTTATTTCGAAGGCTGTTTACAGGCGGACAGACTTTTCAAGTAAAGGTCGGTCGTTGTGATTTTGAAAAAAATTATTCTGAAGGCTAATATGACTTTAAAAATATCACCAAAAGCTTAAAAAATCTGGCAAAAATTTGATGATTTTTTGCAAACATATTTTGAAAATGCTCTGAATTTTTTGTCAACAATTTTCAGTGGTCGGTCTGTTTTTCGTTTTGTTTTGTTTTATTCATGTAAAGAACTCTTATTTATTATCATTATGATTATTATATGTGGTGTTGATAATATATATATGATTTGGAGATCATCTCATAAAAAATAAGTATATATGGTTTAAAGTAGTATAGAATTATGCTTAAACACTTGAGATGTGTTTTCATCTCGGTAATTCACTGTAATATTAAATTGCACTATGTGTATCTAGTGGTTCCCACTACCTTGCTTAATGGTGTAAAACACAGCAATTGTCTGATTTTAATGAAAGAATTAAAGAAAAAATGTTTTTAAGAAAAATATTGTTTTTATACTCTTGTGTGAAATTACTGTTTATCAAAAGGTCTCCACCTCGAGGCGTACTGTTTTTGCAATGTCCGTCCCTCCATCACATGTATCTTGTGAAACTTTTGTCTCATGTGAACAGTTCAAATCCTATTGCAACCAAATTTGGGCCATAACTTCACTATGGGATCTCACATCTATCATTGGTGTTCAAGGTCATATACTGAGGTCAAAGGTCATTTGAGGTTAATTTGTAAAGTACCATTTTTTAAGACTTGGTTAAAATTTGGTCTCGTATGAACAGTTTAAATATCATATCTGCACTATGGGAACCCTCATCTATAGAGGCTATCCGTGTTCTATAAGTTGCATATCCTATCAGCGACTGCTATACCTTGTTTAGGACTTTCAGAAGAAGTACCTGCATGTTCTACCATGACTGTTTAAATTGCATTATGTGTATCTAGTGGTTCCCACTACCTTATAGCCCACCAAAGTCATGCAAGTAACTCCGAGGTTGTGCATTGAATTGGGTTGAATGAGGAATACTATGGGAACCAGTGCCTTTTGTTAGAAGTCACACATGAGTTAAGTGGATAACCTCTATTGGTGGTATTCAAGGTCATATACTGAGGTCAAAGGTCATTTGAGGTCAACTTGTAAAATACCATTATTTAAGACTTGGTTAAAATTTTGTCTCGTATGAACAGTTAAATCCTTTAGCGGGTTTGCTGTCGGGCAAGTTTAGAACTGTCAAGCTTTCGTCAAGCTATCTTCGGTAGACAGTCAAAATGATAATCATTAAAAAAAATCATTAAACATAAAGAAAAAAATAGAGGTATGAATTATTTTCTTTGTAGGCCCTAAATGCTATCTACAGAAGATAGCAAGCAAAGCAAGAAACATGCAAAATAATGTTCAAAAAAATATTGCCTAACACGCGTTCTAGATGATGATGATTCAGCCTAGTACGCAACATGTGAGGATTCAGTACGCAAAATCCTGGGGATGGTAAAACGGCTATAATTTGCCGCGCGCCTGAAAAAAAATCGGCATTAGGCCGAATACAAAGCTGTAAAGAAATGTTAAAATGAAGAAGCTGGCCAAAATTTAAAACGGCACTTATATAGCAGAGATAATTAGGAACATGAAGGAAACAAAATAAGAAAAAGAAAACAAAAAAACAATGATGATTCAGTACGCAAAAAATTACTTTTTGTCTCATATAAACCCGCCGTGATTGCTATCTTCGGTAGACAGTCAAGATGATAATCATTAAAAAACCCATTAAGAGGTTTGAAAGAAAACACATGAATGTAAAATTAAACAAAAACAAAATGTCGCAACTATTTGATTCTCAGTAGATATAGCACCAGTAGCCCTAATTCGATTCGAAAATATCACTCTAGCCTATCTCACGCAGGGGGCCGGCAAAAATGACAACATAGGCCTGCATTTTATTTCAGCTATATACCTATTAAGTAGATAGATAAAAAAACAACACATGAATTTAAAATTATGAACCAAAACAAAATGTCGCAACGTTTGAAATTTTAATTTGATCTTCAAGGGACACCACCATTACGTTTCCCATTGAAATGCGTTCAAAAAAGCCTCTCGGAAATCTCTTCTAATTATTTCCCAGCAATGGAGCAATGAAATTGGGCATGGTTATGGGATGATCCTTAAAGCCATATTATAACATTTTCATACAGAATAGATTAGCATTTCTTTGCCATAAAATGTTAGTTTTTACTGTTATGGTACGGCCCTTTGT